>NC_135897.1:95098262-95205846 GCF_964194155.1 Cetorhinus maximus | reverse complement strand
GGGCTGCGCGCGGATAGGGTTTGGAGGTGAAGGAAAGGCATGGAGGAGGATTTCAGATGTTACTGAGCTGAGACAGGATGGAGATAGCTGAAGGGAGCTCATCTCGAGTTCAAATAGGACATCAAGGGTGTAAAGAGTCTGATCCAGCCTCAGACCGTTGCCAGGAGAGAGGAATGGAATCAGTGTCAATGGAACGGAGTTCATGATGAGAGCGGAATACAATGGTCTAGTCTTTCCAATAACTATTTGGAGGAAATTTCTGCTCGTCCAGTACTGGATGTCGGATAATCAGTCTGATAACTTCGAGACAGTGAAGGAGTCGAGAGAGGTGGTTGGTGAGGTAGAGATGGTTGTCATCATTGTACATGTGGAAACTATCACTGTGCTTTCGGACGATGTCACCAAGGGGCAGCATGTAAATGACAAATAGGAGGGGGCTCAGAATAGACCTTGGAATCAGAGGTAACAGTGCAGCAGCAGGAAGAGAAACCATTGCAAGGGATAAAAGCAAAATCCTGCGGATGCTGGAAACCTGAAACAAAAATAGAAATTGCTGGGAAAACTCAGCAGGTCTGACAGCGTCTGTGGAGAGAAGAACAGAGTTAACGATTCGAGTCTGCATGACCCTTCATCAGAGCTCTGAAGGAGGGTCACATGAACAAGGATGGGAACAGATCTGAGAGGCGACAACACATTCAAGGACTTTTTGGAGGGGAAAGTTATGTTAAGAAGATGCTGTAATGTTAACAGTCTGCAAAGTTCTTGATGACTCAGTGAGGCCATTAAAACCAAAATAGGAGATTACTCCGGCTGTGATCAATGGTGTACCGTATTTACCTTTTGTACAATGTGATTCCTGCCTCAGTTAGATACAGGAATGTTGGAGCAGCGGAGGCCATTCAGCCCCTCAAGCCTGTTCCCAGCATTCAGTTCGAACATGATAAACCAGCACCTCAACCTCTGGGATGGGGAAGTGGGCCAGGACTCCTGGTTTCCTCAGTGTCCATTTAGCTGTCCTGGAAAGTGGAAACATGTAGAAATGGAATGAGGGGCAGGGTCGGTCTTGGCTAATGTGTGTGTGTCCCTGCCAGCACCCACCACCACACTCGCTGTCTGTCATCACTCCAGACATAAAACCACTTGGGGTCGTCTGCAAGAGGTCAGTCTGAATGAGTGGATCAGTGCCCAAAGCAGAGTCAGGTACTTCAAGAAACCATTGAATCACTCAGAGACCATTCGGCCCATCATGTCCATGCCGTCCCATTGAAAGAGCCACTGCCCGTGCTCTTTATCCAAAGTCCTGCAGGATTTTTTAAAAAATTGTTCATCCCTAGCTGCCCTTGAGAAGGTGGTGGTGAGCCGCCTTCTTGAACCGCTGCAGTCCATGTGGTGTAGGTACACCTACAGCGCTGTTAGGGAGGGGGAGTTCCAGGATTTTGACCCAGGTGATGGGAGAAGTCCACAGAGAAAGAAAGAAAAAAATGCTGTAAATTTAACGCAAATTTATCTTTTCTCTTTCCGCTAACTAACCTGCAGTTTGTGACTGGGATCCTCATTTTTTTAAAGAGTTCTCTTTGTATTCCTTGCTCTATTTTTCCAAGCTTGCTGCTCACCCGCTATTTGTCCGCGGTCTGAATGGCAGAGATTGGCCTCTGTGCATCACTCACCGTTCTGGGTTCGATTAGGGTTAGTCCATGAACGCTGCCCACCCAGAGATGCAGAAGCTTTGAGTTTTGTGCCACCTGTTGGCCTATCTCAGAACTGACACAACCCATTCAGACACTTAAAACAAAAACAAAAATACCTGGAAAAACTCAGCGGGTCTGGCAGCATCTGCGGAGAGGAACACAGTTAACGTTTCGAGTCCGTATGACTCTTCAACAGGACTAAGGAAAAATAGAAAAGAGGTGAAATATAAGCTGGTTTAAGGGGGGGTGGGACAGGTAGAGCTAGATGGAGGGCCAGTGATAGGTGGAGATAACCAAAAGATGTCACAGACAAAAGGACAAAGAGGTGTTTAAGGTGGTGATATTATCTGACGAATGTGATAATAAAGGTACAGATAGCCCTAGTGGGGGTGGGGTGGGGGGAATGGATCGAAATAGGCCACCCTACCCCCACTAGGGCTATCTGTACCTTTATTATCACATTCCTTAGATAATATCACCACCTTAAACACCTCTTTGTCCTTTTGTCTGTGACATCTTTTGGTTATCTCCACCTATCACTGGCCCTCTATCCAGCTCTACCTGTCCCACCCCCCTTAAACCAGCTTATATTTCACCTCTCTTCTATTTTTACTTAGTTCTGTTGAAGGGTCATTCGGACTCGAAACGTTAACTGTGTTCCTCTCTGCAGATGCTGTCAGACCTGCTGAGTTTTTCCGGGTATTTTTGTTTTTGTTTTGGATTTCCAGCATCCGCAGTTTTTTGCTTTTAACTTGAAGCAAAATGTTTATTTTGACAGTGTTTTTGTTTAAGATGTCAGCAATTATTCTGATTGTGTTTATTCTGTACATTATAACTATTTATTCTGACTGTGTTTGGTATTTATAGGGGCCATTGACTCCATGCCAGCTCCTTATAGAGCAACCCAGTCAGTCCCCTTCCCCGCTCTATCCCCACAGACCTGCAAGTTCATTTCCCTCAAGTGCCCATCCAATCCCCTTTTGAAATCATTGATCACCTTTGCTTCCCCCACTCTGATAGGCAGTGAATTCTAGGTCATTACCTCTCGCTGCATGAAAAAGTTCCACCTCCCATCCCCACCCCCCGCATCTCTTTTCCAAAACCACTAGCCCTTGTACCATTAGCCAATGGGAACAGCTTTTCCTTGTCTACCTTATCCAGTCCTGTCAGAATCTTACACACCCCTATCCTTTGCTCCAAGGAGAACAGCCCCAGTTTCTCCAAACCTAACCTTGTAGCTAAAATCCCTCATCCCTGGAATCATCCCTGGAGAGTGCGAGAGGAGGACCCTAGAACAGGCAGTCAGCAGCACCTAGAGGAGAGTGTGAGAGGAGGACCCTGGGACAGGCAGTCAGCAACACCAAGTGTCACTATGTGCTGAGGTTCTACCTGTCCCCGGTGTTGCGAAGGATGGGTCTGGCCACACTGCCGCGGAACGCTCCAAGTAGTTGGACCGTGCCGTACCACCTGTCCCTCGTTGAAAAATTTATGCAGAAAAACACCTTTGACCACAAGTCCATCAGGCAGTGGTCAACACGTAACGTCCTAGAGGCCCTGAGGGAAAAGGAGAGGGTGGATCCTGTGGGATGGTTCCCCGAGCAGACTGTCAAAGTCATTTGGCAGAATGCCTCATCGCCAGAACTTTCCAACAAGCACCAGGACGTGGCTTGGCTGGTGGTGAGAAAGGCCCTCCCCGTCAGATCCTTCCTACACGCCAGGAGTCCCACCCCCTCTGCATGTTGCCCTCGAGGTGGCTGTGGTGGGGAAGAGACCGTGGTTCACCTCCTTGTGGATTGTGCCTTTGCAAAGAAGGTCTGGAGAGAGATGCAGTGGTTGCTGTCGAGGTTCATCCCGAGCAGTTCTGTGACACAGGACTCTGTGCTCTACGGGCTGTTCCCAGGGACACACACCGAGACAAACATCAACTGCAGCTGGAGGATCATCAACTCGGTGAAAGACGCGCTTTGGTCTGCCCGAAACTTGTTGGTCTTCCAGCGCAAAGAGTTGTCCCCGACCGAGTGTTGCGGACTGGCACATTCCAAAATCCAGGACTACGTGCTGAGGGACGCACTAAAGCTTGGGGCAGCTGCCGCAAAGGCGCAATGGGGAAGGGTCGCTGTCTAAGACCTTTCTGCCACAGTGCACCGAGGGGCTGGGAACTGTTTAAACCCCCTCAGGCTGTACAGCTCAAAATGAAAGGCTGTAAATGATTGTAATATTGTTTGTACTGATGCACCTGGTGATACATTTTGTAAAAGTTGAACCTGATTGTACCTTTGCAATGGTGTTTTTGAAATGGTTTGGAATGTGATTGAAGATATTTTATGAATAAAGTATATTTTTGCAAAAAAAAAAGGATTACATGCTGAGGGATGCACTAAAGCTTGGGGCAGCCTCTGTAAAGGTGCAATGGGGAAAGGTCACTGTCTAAGACCTTTCTGCCATAGTGCACTGTTATGACTGATGCAGTTGGTAAAGAGGAGTTATTTAAAAATCCCAGAGGGAAACTTTAAACAACTGTCATAACCAATAATTTTTAGTGTTGTGTTTGAGATGCGACTCTAAATTCAGGAATCAGACCACCAGTTCTCGAGGTTTTACTTTAAACTAATTGAAACAATTTATTAAATTACACAGGTTAAAATATACACCCATGGCTACAAATTACTGCTATCATAACTTTTAACAGATTCACAAACTAATCTCCATTAAGGCAACAGCAACCCATAGACTTAACCAAACACCAGGCAAAACATTTTCACCGTACAAATTCAAAATGAGGTACCTTTCACTTTGGTTCCTTTGCAGACAGTGGTAGGCAGATAGACTTTGGCCTCTGCTCTGCACACGCAAAACGGTTGTCTTGTTATACCTGCTACTCTCATTGAATGTTAATTCTCATTGTATCAACAACCTCTGAACTAAACCTCTCGAACAATAAAACCCCTTTCATAGTATCAATTTTATTCGTTGTGTAAAGATATTGCTTGATAGCTGCAAGATAGGCATCAGTTTCACCCCACTTCTTGAATGCTCTATTCAAAAAAAATGCAAATGCACTCTATCTCCCTTACATATCAAAACTAGTACACAAAGCACCCAGACTAGCTGGCTTTAAACCAATTAAGACACCCACAGACTAAACCTCTATTTTAAAAGAGAAATATTTTCCAAAATATTATATACATTAATAGCTTCATGACATGCACTAAGGGGCTGCATAACTCACAAGGAATCTATGCAGTGAATACTACATGTATCATAATTGTATTGAAGCACCTTAGAGTGCAACATGATCTATGTCGATAACTTGAATACCATTTCACTGTTTGTAATGACCATGTTGAAATGTCTGTAATGTTCATTGATTGTATTAAAGCTCCTCATGACCCTCATTTCCCCATGTGGGAAACCGGAATCTGATGGCCCTTTTTGCGACGGCCATTTTGAAATTTTTTGTAATGTTCTTTCAGATATTTTATGAATAAAGTATATTTTTCCAAAAAAAAGAATCAGCAACACCTAGAGGATTTAGTCTGTCTAGACGATATAGTGGGAGTAAGGGTAAAATAAGGGCAAGGGTCCATATTCTATTTCGTTAAGATATGTCTGGGGAGCTCAGTCCCATGATTTGCACATCCTGCGCTATGTGGGAAATCCTAGAGGTTCCTGGTGTTCTGGATGACCATGTGTGTGCAGGAGGTGCCTCCGAATGGAGCAACTCAAGCTCCGGGTTTTAGAGCTTGAGCGGCAGCTGGGGGCACCACGGTGCATTCACGGGGCTGAGAGGTTTGTGGATAGCACGTTTCAGGATGTGGTCATCCCGCAGCTTAAGGAAGTTCAAGCACAGAGGGAATGGGTGATCACCAGACAGAAGAAGGGGACCGGGCAGGTAGTGAGGGAATCCCCCGAGTGCATCTCACTCACAAACCATTTTTCGGCCTTGGTAAACGGTGAGAGGGATGGTTCCTCTGTGGAGGCCAATCAGAGCCAAGGCCATGGCGCTGTGGGTGGTCCAGCTGCTCGGCGGGGGGGTGGAAGGAAGAAGTGTGGAAGGGCAATAGTGGTAGGGGATTGGTTAGTGAGGAGAGTAGACAGGCACTTCTGTGGCCGTAGGCGTGACTCCAGGATGATATGTTGCCTCCTGGGTGCCAGGGTTAAGGATGTCAGGGAACGGATGCAGGGCATTCTGAAGGGGGAGGGTGAACAGCCAGAGGTTGTGGTCCATGTTGGGACCAATGACATAGGAAGAGAGAGAAATGAGGTCCTGCAAGCAGACTTTAGGGAGTTGGGTAGGAAATTGAAAAGCAGGACTTCAAAGGTAGTAATCTCCGGATTACTCTCAGTGCCACACAGTAGTGAGTATAGGAACAGAAGGGTAGAACAGATGAATGTGTGGCTGGAGAGATGCTGCAAGAGGGAGGGCTTCAGATTTCTGGGGCATTGGGACCGTTTCTGGGGGAGGTGGGACCTGTACAAGTTGGACGGGTTACATCTGAACAGGAACGGGACCAACATCCTCGCGGGGAGGTTTGTTAATGCTGTTGGGGTGGGTTTAAACTAAATTGTCAGGGGGATGGGATCCTGAAAAGTAGTTCAGAGGGGAGAGAAGCTGAGATGGAATTAGAAGTTAAAACACTAGTGAGTGAGTGTGGAAGGCAGAGGAAACATAGGCTGGATAAGAAAGAAGTGAGTTTAGCAAGGCTAAATGGAATATATTTTAATGCAAGGAGCCTGAGGAATAAGACAGAGGAGCTGAGGGCACAGATAGGCACATGGGAGTGTGATATCATAGCTGTGACTGAGACTTGGCTAAAAGAAGGGCAGGATTGGCAGCTCAACATTCCTGGTTATAGAGTATTCAGGTGAGATAGAGAGGGGGATAGAAGAGGAGGGGGGAGATTGCAATATTGATCAAGGAATCGATTATAGCCGTGAGGAGGGGTGATATCCTGGAAGGATCATCAAATGAGGCCACATGGGTAGAAGTAAAAAACACAAAAGGAGCAAACATGCTGTTGGGTGTGTACTATAGGCCCCTAAACAGTCAGAGATAGAGGATCAAATATGTAATCGAACTTCAGAGAAGTGTAAGAATAATAAGGCAGTAATAGGGGATTTTAACTACTCAAATGTTAACTGGGATAGTTTTAGTGTGCAAGGCAGGGAGGGAGCAAAATCTTAAGCTGCATCCAGGAGAACTTTTTTAGCCAGTACATAGAAAGCCCAACAAGAGAGGGGGTAGTTCTGTACCTAATATTTGGAAATGAGCCCAGGCAGGTGGAAGGCATATCAGTAGGGGAGCATTTTGGAGATAGTGAACATAACTCAATTAGATTTAGGATAGTTATGAAAAAGGATAAGGTTGGGCAGGGAATAAAAGTTCTAAACTGGGGAAAGGCTAATTTTACGAAGATGAGATGTGATTTGGCCCAAGTGGACTGGGAGCAGCTACTTACAGATAAAACTGTGTCAGAGCAGTGGGAGGCATTCAAGGAGGAAATAGTGAGAGTACAGGGCAAATATCTTCCTGTAAAGACAAAGGGGGGAGCAAGTCTGGAGACCCCTGGATGTCCAGGGACATAAAGGTTAGGATTAAGATAAAGAGAGAAGCTTATGGCAGATACCGAGGGCTCAATATGTCAGAGTCCCTAAAGGAGTATGAAAAGTGCAGGGGAGAACTTAAAAAGGAAATTAGGAAAGCTAAGAGAGTGCATGAGAAAGCATTGGTGGGTGGAATAAAGGAAACCTCAAAGGGGTTTTTTAAATATATACAGAGCAAGAGAATAACTAGGGTAAGAGTTGGGTCAATTAGGGACCATAGAGGTAATCTGTGTGTGGACCCGGAAGACATGGGTACAGTTCTCAATGAATACTTTACATCGGTCTTCACAATGGAAAAGAATGACGCAGCTATAGACATCAGGGTGGAGGACTGTGAATATTCGAGGAAATTAACAGAGAGAGAGAGAGGAGGTACTAATAGGTTTAGCAGCCTTAAAAGTGGATAAATCCGCAGGCCCGGATGAGATGTATCCCAGGCTGTTGAGAGAGGCAAGGGAAGAGATATCAGGGGCCCTGGTAGTAATTTTCAAATCCTCTCTTGCCACAGGTGAGGTGCCAGGGGACTGGAGGACTGCTAACATTGTCCCATTATTAAAAAAGGGAGGAAGGAATAGACCAGGAAATTACAGGCCAGTCATTCTAACCTCGGTGGTGCGGAAGTTACTAGAAAGGATTCTGAGGGACCGAATATATCTGGATCTAAGGCAAAGTCGCACCCCCAAGTTGGATCCAAAATTGGCTGAGAGGTAGGAAGCAGAGGGTGATGGTAGAGGGATGTTTCTGTGACTGGGAGTCTGTTTCCAATGGGGTTCCACAGGGCTCGGTGCTGGGGCCCTTGCTGTTTGTGGTGTACATAAATGATTTGGACTTAAATGTAGGGGGTATGATCAAGAGGTTCATGGATGACACGAAAATTGGTAGGGTGGTAAATAGTGAAGAGGATAGCTGTAAACTGCAGGAGGATATCAATGGACTGGTCAGGTGGGCAGAGCAGTGGCAAATGGAATTCAACCCTGAAAAGCGTGAGGTAATGCACTTGGGGATGGCTAACAAGGCAAGGGATTACACTATGAATGGTAGGACCCTGGAAAGCACTGAAGATTAGAGAGACCTTGGTGTGAATATCAACAGATTCCTGAAGGTAGCAGGGCAGGTAGATAAGGTGGTAAAGAAGGCATATGGGATACTTGCCTTTATTAGCCGAGGCATAGAATATAAGAGCAGGGAGGTTATGCTGGAACTGTGTAAAACGCTGGTTAGGCCACAACTGGAGTACTGTGAGCAGTTCTAGTCACCACATTATAGGAAGGATGTGTTTGCACTGGAGAGGGTGCAGAGGAGATTTACCAGGATGCTGCCTGGGCTGGAGGGTCTGAGCTATGAGGAAAGATTGGATAGGCTGGGGTTGTTTTCTTTGGAGCAGCAAAGGTTGAGAGGGGACCTGATAGAATGTTATATGCTGTTCCAGCATAACTTCCCTGCTCTTGTATTCTATGCCTCGGCTAATAAAGGCAAGTATCCCACATGCCTTCTTAACCACCTTATCTACCTGCCCTGCTACCTTCAGGGATCAGTGGATATGCACACCAAGGTCCCTCTGATCTTGAGAGGTGTATAAAGTTATGAGGGGCTTAGATAGGGTGGATAGGAAGGCACTTTTTCCATTAGTAGAGGGGTCAATAACCAGGGGGCATAGATTTGAGGTAAGAGGTAGAAGGCTAATTAGGGAGTTGAGGAGAAACTTTTTCACCCAGAGGGTGGTGGGAGTTTGGAACTCACTGCCTGAAAGGGTGGTTGAGTCAGAAACTCTCATAACGTTTAAGAAATATTTAGAAATTCACTTGCGTTGCCATAGCCTCCAGTGCTATGGGCCAAGCGCTGGAAAATGGGATTAGTGTAGTCAGATGTTTGTTGACCGGCGTGGACACAATGGGCTGAATGGCCTCCTTCTGTGCTGTAAACGTCTATGAGTCTATGTTTGGTTTTCCGCGCCACAATGCAAGTGTCTCAAAATGGCTGCGGACAGACAGTTTCCTGCCCTTTTGTCCAGTTTGGTGGGCTTTCTTATGTGTGGGTCCATTGCCCATGAGCCTATACATCCAATGGGGTCATGTGAAGCCTCAGAGTCATACCAAATTATAGCCAGGTCAAATGCTGTAACTCAGCCTGTCTCGCATACTAGACTGCGTGGTCTCAAGTAAGAACATCCATGATCTGCAGAAAATCGGAGAGTTTATCATCCCGAACATCTATTCAATCATGGATTAACTCATCCTTCAGCTGCCTATCTGCAAGAACTAGCCAGGCAATATACATCGGTTAGAAATAATTCAATCGATTCCCCAGGTCATTGTGGCCTTTGATTAATTCATGCTCATTCTATAACTAAGTTTCATTTTGGGTTAAAATAGGTGTCAAAGGGTTTGGGAATGGTCTCAAAGTTTGCAGTGGGCTCGTCCACACTGTGTGTCAATAGAACGTCATCTGCTACTGGATCCACAGCATAAAGAAAGGAACTGACTTGATGCTTCTGCCCTTTCGCGTAGAGGCCTGATGCTGCTTGATATTGGGGGAAATGATGTTTCTATAGCTCCCTCTGCTGTCCATGCTGTGGGCCCTCGAGACAGTGAAATGGGTGGGGTAGGGGCAAGGGCTGCTCACTGGTTATGGTCGCCGTTACCTCTCTCTAGTTTGCCTCCTCCTTCCGTTGAGTCGTAAGTATCAGCTGCTATTGAGTTTTCCTTCACTCTGTGGTTCCTTCGATAACACCTATATGTTTTTTACATCAATGCCTCCACCGTTGCTGCAATGTTCTGAGATGAACCTTTTCTGTGGGCTCTTGGCGTGGGACTTGGTTACTCTGGCATCTGTTTAACACTTGTTTGTTAGTACTGTTTGTAAATAGATTACAGAGTAGGCATGTTGCTCCAAGGATTGGTATTCCAACCTCTCTCCCTTGAGACTCTAACACATGAATGACTGATGTCAGTGGTATGTCATCATCCACATCATACATAAGCGTATCCCGTCTGTTAACCCTTTGTACTACACCCACTTCCTTTAGCAACCTGGTATGCAATCTGCACCAGGTGACTTATCCACTCTGAACATAGCCAACCTTTCCAGTACATCCTGCCTCCCAATTTTCACCCTGTCCATTGTTTCCACTATCTCCGCTTCTACTGATATTTTGTCAGCATCCTCTTCCTTAGCAAACTAGACTAAGTATTTATGTAATATTCCAGCCTTGTCCTGTGCCCCTAAGCAAATATCACACAACCTTGCGCAGCGCTGGCCAGGATCGCCTGTCGGACATCAAAGAAAAGGCGCCGCACGTTTGTGGGGGGGGGCTTTGGAAAATCATTTTCCCCTGGCTGACTTTCAATGCGGTGCCAGGACAAGGGCTCCAGTGTGGGTCAGGCCAGGGGGTGTGTGGGGGGGCGGGCGCAAGGCAGCACAGACTGAAGGAAATACTCAAGCACGTGCTGGGAGGGGTTCGGGTGAAGGGGGGTGAAGGAAACAACCATGTATTTGGAAAAGCTTGTCAAAAGTGAGCATTCTTCCATAGCTGAGACCATTCAGCAGCAGCTCCATTGATATACTTGGAGTCAAGCCTCTGAAGCTTTTCTATCCACTCAAGCAACGCAAAAGCATGAAAGTGAAGCCTAATGCTCCAGAACCTTTCACCCCTCGGGCGCAGGCTGCAAATGAATGTGTGGTTTAGGGGACAGCAGAGTGATTGGCCGACTGGGCAAGTTGGACAATCCCTTTGTGAAGGCGGCCATGCGCAGTCACTGGCGGAGACGCTCACAGCCCCTTTGCAATGTCTTTATTAAGGAGGTTTGGACCAGTATCCCTCGTGGTTCAAGCTAACAGCGCAGCCTTGCAGTGCAGGTTAGGAGAATGCCTGTGCCTGAGCTGAGAGCACAGCATGCAGTCCAGTGGGCAAAGCTGCTGCCAATCGGTTAAGAGGAGTGGGGCGGAGATGGGTGGGGTTTCAGACAGCCAATGAGAGACTATACACTAGTCATCAATGTGGCGGCCAGCACTCTCCTGTGTGCCTTTAGGGACCTTCAGACTTAAACAAGAGAGATTCTTAGTCCATCTATATTAACCCACGCATCTCTCTCTTTGATCCTGCAGGAGGAGAACATCAGGATCATGGAGCCTGGTGATTTAGCGGATGCCTCATGGTTTACAGGGAGCAGAGAAGAAGACGAAGAGAGTGGCAGAGGCGCCTGGCTTGGCAAAGGGAGGAGCATCTCCCTCCAGATGAAGGGGCAGCAGGACCTGCTGTGCATGTTACTGAAGATCCACAGAGAGCCATCGCTCGTAGGTACCTCGCTAGACCCAGCACCTGTCATTCCTGCAGATGACTGAGAACCAGTGTTACCAAAGACTGAGCATGTCTAGGGAACTGGCTGGTCACATTACCAGCTGCTGTGGGATTTGGTGCCACGGGGACATGGAGGGCATCCACTGCCAGTGGCTGTGAAAGTAACTGAGGTGCTCAATTCTTACAACAGTGACTCCTTCCAGGGCTCCACAGGTGACCTGTGCGGGATTTCGCAAGCTCCACGTACAAGTGTATCCAGGAGGTCCCGGCCACCATCTGCGTGAATGCACAGAACTTTGTACATTTCACCCGGGATCAGGAAAGCCAGGAAGCAAGAGCACTGGGATTTGCACAGATCTCTGGTTTTCCAGAAGTACAGGCTGCCATTGGCTGCACTCACGTGGTGCTTAGATCTCCATGGTAACAAGCAGTCAACTACATCAACCGCAAGGGCTTCCACTCGCTAAATGTTCAGCTGGTGTGTGACCACCAAAAACACATCCTCCAGGTCTGCACTCGCTTCCCAGGGATTGTCCACAACTCCTACATCCTTAGCAGGTCTCGGACCCCTGACACCTTCTAGGGTCCACAGAGGCTGCAGGGTTGGCTCCTCGGGGACAGAGGTCGTGGCTGGTGATGCCTGAGCAATGGCCACAGACTGTAGAAGAGCGATGGTGTAACGAGACTCACGCTGCGATCTGGACTTTGGTGCAGCAAACGATAGGCACATTGAACATGAGGTTCTGGTGCCTCGATAGCTCCCATGGGGCACTGCACAACATCCCACCAAGTGGGTCACCCATCATTGTGGCTTGCTGTGCACTTCACCACCTGGCTCTGCAACAGGGGGAGGACCTGGCTGAGGGGGAGATGGAGGAGCTGCACGTTTCCTCTAAAGAGGACGACCTGGAAGGAGGTGACTGCAACGAGGTCCTCGAAGGTGAAGATGTTGGCGATGAGGCCATCGCACTGGCCAGATGAGGCAGGTGCGCTCGGGTGATCGCCATAGCTGGAAGATTTGTGGAGGATGATGATGAGCTGCAGTGAGTTCAGTCCTGACATCTTCACCTTGCATTTGTGAACATTTGACATTTGACATGTGGCTGATGGCAGCGCACATACCCTCAGTGCTCAGGATCATGACATGGAGGCGCAGCGGAGGCCCCAATAGTCACTAGATTCTGGGAGGATGATGATGACAAGCAGAGAGGACACTCCATAGATCTTCACACAGCCTCTGTGAATGCCTGACTCCTGTCTGGCTGAGGGCAGCTCACTTACGCTCTGTGATCAGGGTCATAACATAGAGGCACAGCCGTGAAACTTTAAATGCACCTTTGTCCACCTTTGTCCTGACCCCTTCAGGAGCACAGCCTCACTGGTCACAGATGCTGAAGAGATGGGGGCCAGCCCCACCTTAAAGGTGGTGAGAGCACAGAGAGAAGGACAGTACTCTATGATGCCTACCCACTACGTTCTGGCAGCAATGACCAGTGCCATGGAGGTGCAGGCGTCAGTAATGTCTCCAGGGAGTGTGAGGCCTGACTCTCACTTTGGTCTGAAGGCTGCAGAGACACAGGGAAGAGGCCCTGGACTGAGACACCTGCCTTTATCTTGTGCAGAAAGGTTTCACATCTGAGTGACACGAACACTGCTCATCAGAACAAGGATCCACAGACAGGGAGACATTCTTGGGAGTTTATTAACAAAGCAAACATTGTGTACAAGTGACTAACACCCATGCCCAGGCTGTACAACTACATCTTCGTAACCTTCCTAACCCTGCCGCTACATGTTGGTGCTCCCCCAACATCTGCAGTGGAGGTGGAGACATCCTGCTGACTGCGTTGCCCTGTCTGTGATGACCTTGGCGGGCGTCCCTTGGAGAGCCAAGACTTTGAGGGCCCGGCCTGCTTTCAGGGTCCTGCTGTGTGGCAGTGACACCCTCCTCGGCCTGTGGAGCTGGAGCTGCTGGGGTCACAGGAAGATGGGATTCAGATGGGCCGGTCACTCCTGGAGTCACCTGGGTGGATGGCCCCTGTGTGTGCACCTGCTGATCCTCCTCCCTATGGGTGCCCGAGGGTCCCAGCCTGACTCCTTGTGCAGCAGCAGAAACTGAAGTGGGATCGAGCTGCCCTGTACCCTTCTCACCTTGATACTGTTGGTGGCCAACTATGGCGTCAGCGATGGAGTTAAGCCCGTGCAGCAGTGCAGGACCGATGTCCTGGACCAAGGTTTCCATGGCAGCCGCCATCCTACCAGTGTTGACCTCGGTGCGTTGGCATGCTGGCGCTATCACCTCAGCCTGAAGGCGGACAGACTCCTCCATCGTGCCTTGCAATCTGAGGAGTGCAGCAGACATCCCTTCCTGATGTTCCCGAGCTTGTCTTTGCAGCTCCAGCAATTGAAATACGACCGAGTCCAGAGGCTCCTCATCTGACTCGGACTCAGCAGAATTCTGGCCTCCAGCCGGACACCTGGGAAATCCCTGCTGCCACTTGCTGTTGGTCAGTAATGTGTTCAGCAGATTGTGACCCCCGAGGCTACTCTAGAACTAGGTCAAGCCGAGATGTGTGTCTCTGCACTGACGGAGGGTGTAGGTGAGCGCTGTGAAGGGTCTTCAATTAGTGTGTCATCAGATTCCTCTTCCGAGGTGTCTTCGGGGCTTGAGTCGAGGACCTGGCTGACCAGTTGTGCCTGCGAAAGCAAGGAGAGATACTTAGTGCATGGCAGAGGACTGAGAAACAAGGGAACTGACTCACAGCATGGTTGTCTAATAGACGTTTCACCGCTGGATCCTCACTTGGCTGAGCTCCGCTGACCTCACCATCAGCACAAGAACAGTCCAGATCATCGTTGGCCAGCTGGATGACTCTATTTTCAATGTCTGTGAGGGCCTTGATGTTGGACATTTCTCCACCAGTCTGCGACTTCTCCCTTTTGTTGTGTGCCAGCCTGTCCTGCATGAAGACAGATGGAGAGAGTGTAAGCAGGACGCCTGCCAGGCCAGATGAGAAGGATGCTTGGCATGTGTGGGTGGTGAGTGGTGCCATGGGTGGGATGGGGACATGATCCACAGGGCAGACGAAGATGTGTGTGAGAGTGAATGGTGATGTCCCTTGAACTGGCAGTGAGTGAGGGCCCTGTGGATGTGTGATGGGTTTGTGAGTGTGTGAGTTGAGAGTGATGAGAAGAGTGACTTACCCTGGCGGAACAGAGGAGATCATTCACCCTTTTGTGGCACTGGGTGGCTGTCCTCTTTTGCAGGGCATTGGTACTGACCACCGCTGGATTGGTGACCTTGCTTGCTGGTCTTCACCAAGAGCGGGGGCTAAAGGACTTCACGACTGGCCTCCACTATGTCCAGTAGGTGTCCGAGGTAGGCATTGCTAAACTTGGGGCCAGCATGTTTCCTCCCTTTAGCAGCCATGACCTTTCAGCAGCTTCTGATCCCTGAGGGAGTGCTAGCTCTGTGCAGGGGTGCTCTTTAAATATGGCGCCTGGATTACTGAAGGCCTGAGGTGATGGCAGGGCAGGGGGTTCAGAGGCCTCCCCGCCAGTGTGTTTCCTGGGAATGCATTCTAATGAGGCGGGATGCCCCCGGAATGGGACAATACGGCGTGAAAACCCGCCATTGTGGCCGTGGGTAAAACACCCTTTTTCCTGCCCACGAAAGCACTTTGCGCAATTCTGGGACAATTCTGCTTCCTGGCTCGATCGTCATCCAAGGAGACCTGGTTTTTGCTTCTCCTACCTTTCACCCTTGTTAGAATGGGCAATGCACTTCGTGTCCTGAAATTAATAAACACGGTTCTTTGAGTGTTGTTGAATGACTTTCATTAATGAAAGTACCTCAGTGAGGTTGTAAAATATTAATATCTCAAATGGGATGGAAGAGAGAGACTGTGAAATGATGAGTGGTCCAGTTGTCTCTGTGATTTACAGTCTGTTCCATTGTGCAGGGGAATACCATCAGCTCCAAACTCTCCCCAATTCACATCATATCCTGCCTTGCTGATATATCGCTATTTCTTCATTGTCACTAGACAATAAACTCTCTACCTAACTGCAATGTGGGAGCAGCTTCATTACAACATCCTGCGGGTTACCATTGACCCAAAACTGAACTGGACCAGCCATATAAATACTGTGGCTACAGGAGCAACTCAGAGGCAGCAGAGATTAACTTACCTCCTGACTCCCCAATGCTGGTCCACCAGCTACAAGGCACAAGTCGGGAGGGTGATGGAATACTCTCTAGTTGCTTGGATGAGTGCAGCTCCCACAACACTCAAGATGCTCAATACCATCCAGGACAAAGCAGCACACTCTACATTCACTCCCTCGACCACCGATGCACAGTAGCAGCAGTGTGTACCATCTACAAGGTGCACTGCAGGAATTCACCAAGGCTCCTTAGACAGCACCTTCCAAACCCACGACCACTACCATTTAGAAGGACAAGGGCAGCAGATAGATGGGAACATCACCACCTGGAAGTTCCCCTCCAAGTCACTCACCATCCTGACTTGGAAATATATCACCGTTCCTTATCTGTGGCTGGGTCAAAATCCTGGGGTGGAATTTTATGGCTCAGTCATGGTGGGGGCGGGACTATAAAATGCAGCGGGCCTATCAAAATGCCATAGACTTTGGCGGGGCCATCAAATCCTGCAGGCGTAAAATTCCACCCTTGGAACTCCCTCCCGAACAGCACTGTGGGTGCACCTACACCACATCAAGAATATAGCACACCACAAACTCCTCAAAGGCAATTAGGGATGGACAGTAAGATTTGGACTAGCCAGCGAGGCCCACATCTTGAGAATGTGGAGCGAGTTTCACAATCTCACCACTGTCCTTGTAAAGAAAGTCCTCCTAAATCCTCTATTTGACTTGTTAGCCACTAACTTGGATGTGGAGAAACTGAATCCAAAGCCTGAGGCTTAAATACAGTAGACAACAAAATACCTTTTGCTGACACAAAACTGAGTGCACGCATACACACACACACGTGCAAAGCACATGTACACACAAGTATACCTCTGTACATATGTACACACAAATACACACACACAGGATCACAGAATCACAGAATTGTTACAGTGTAGAAGGAGGCCATTCAGCCCATCCTGTCTGCACTGGATCTTTGAGCATTTTAACTTGGTTCCGTTCCCCTGCCTTTTCCCCATAACCCTGCACATTGCTTCTATAATGTGCTGAGTCTGTACAGGTGCAGCATACAGATGCACAGCTTTACACACAAGAACATCACAGAATGGTTACAGCACAGAAGGAGGCCACTCGGTCTGTTGTGTCTGTGCTCATTCTCCGCAAGTCCCACTTGGCCACCTGCTTCCTGTAGCCCGGCAAATATTTTCTCTTTAGATAAATGTCCAGTTTCCTTTTGGTAGCAGCAATAGAATCTGCTTCCACCACATTCTCAGGCAGTGCACTCCAGATCTCCACTCACTCTGCCAAAACGTTTTGGCTCACGTTGTCGTTAGTTCTGTAGCCAATCAGTGTGAATCGGTGACATCTGGTCTTCAACCATTCTGCCAATGGGAACACTTTCTCCCTAACCACTCTGTGCAGATACCTCATGATTTTAAACACCTCTATCAAATCTCTTCTTCGAGGAGAACAGTCCCAGTTTTTCCGATCTATTAACGTAACTGAAGTCCCTCATTCTCGTGAATCTTTTTTATCACCTCGAATGCCTTCACATCCTCCCTGAAGTGCGGGGCCCAGAACTGGAGACAATACTCCAGCTGAGGCTGAACTAGTGTTTTATACAGGTTCACCATATGCTTTTGTGCTCTATGTCACTATTGATATAGCCTAGGACCCCGTGCGCCTTATTAATCGCGTTCTCAACCTGCCCTACCACCTTTAATGACTTGTGCACATCTGCCCCCAGTTCCTCTGTTCCTGTAACCCTTTTAGAATTGTGTCCTTTATGTTATGTTGCTTCTCCACATTCTTTTGACCAAAATGTGTCACTCCACACTTCACTGTATTAAATTTTATCTGCTACACGTCCCCCCCATTCCACCAACCTGTCAATGCTCTCTCGAAGTTTATCACTATCCTCCTCTCAGTTCACAATAACACAAATTCTGCTCAAAAACAAAAATACCTGGAAAAACTCAGCGGGTCTGACAGCATTTGCGGAGAGGAACACAGTTAACATTTCGAGTCCGTATGACTCTTCAACAGAACTAAGGAAAAATAGAAAAGAGGTGAAATATAAGCTGGTTTAAGGGGGGGTGGGACAAGTAGAGCTGGATAGAGGGCCAGTGATAGGTGGAGTTAACCAAAAGATGTCATAGACAAAAGGACAAAGAGGTGTTGACGGTGGTGATATTATCTAAGGAATGTGCTAATGGTGACATTAAGGGTAGAAAGCAGGACAAGCAAGGTACAGATGTACAGATAGCCCTAGCGGGGGTGGGGTGGGGGGGTGGGGGGGAGGGGGAAGGATCGAAATAGGCTAAAAGGCAGAGGTAAAACAATGGATGGAAATACATTTAAAAATAATGGAAATAGGTGGGAAAAGAAAAATCTATATAAATTATTGAAAAAAGCGGGATCGGAAAGGGGGTGGGGATGGAGGAGAGAGTTCATGATCTAAAATTGTTGAACTCAATATTCAGCCCGGAAGGCTGTAAAGTGCCTAGTCGGAAGATGAGGTGCTGTTCCTCCAGTTTGCGTTGAGCTTCACTGGAACATGTTTGTAAATTTTGAGATTGTGCTCTGTAAGAGGTAAATGATTGATTCTTTATTGTGAGACGATGACCTGAATTTTCATGCAGACAGGATCGAGCTCAGAGACCCAAATCTGGAAAGGCCACCCACGAACATGGTGTCTGCCAATTTTTACAGGGGTGGGGGATGGGGCGGTTGGGTTCTGAGTTACACATCTGGGGTTCACAGGGGCAGTTGCCCATAAACCTCAGCAGTTTATGTGTTATTTTGGTCAGATAAGTGCCTGAAACCCAAAGTGGGCGGATTAGACCTGGTAGGAGCAGGTTTGAACCCTGTGGATTTGTTTGGACAGTTACCCCTTTGGATACGGTCCAGGGACACATTTGGGAGAGGTAACGTTCCCTTTGGGATTGTTAAAAGTAGACAAGATTGTGTGTAAAAAATGCATAAACTCATTGGAACTGTCATACGAACATATGTACATATGAATTAGGAGCAGGAGTAGGCCATTCGGCCCCTCAAGCCTGCTCCGCTATTCAATAAGATCATGGCTGATCTGATTGTAACCTTAACTCCATATTCCTGTCTATTCCCGTTAGCCTTTCACCCCCTTGCTAATCAAGAATCTCTCTAACTCTGCCTTAAAAATATTCAAAGACTCTGCTTCCACTGCCTTTTGAGGAAGAGAGTCTAGGCAAGAGAACCAGAGGTTACTGGGGTTGGATGGGAATGTGGAATCGAAATACAAGATCAGCCATGACCTTTTTGAATGGCAGAGCAGACTCGAGGGGCTGAATGGTCTACTCCCGTTCCTATTTCTTATGTTCTTATGTTAGAGTTCCAAAGACTCATGACCTTCTGAGGGAAAAGCTTTCTCTTCATCCCTGCCTTAAATGGGTGACCCCTTATTTTTAAACATTGACCCCTAGTTCTAGATTCTCCCACAAGAGGAAACATCCTCCCCACATGCACCCTGTCGAGACTCTCTCAGGGTGCGCTGAATAATGGCAGCAGCTCCTCCGCCTCTCTGCCAGTGACCGCTGCACCTGATGAGGCTGCGGTGACTGGGGAGATACCAGCCATGACACTGGCCGCTCCCTCCCAGGCGGGGCCAGCACAGGCTCCACTGGCCAGAGGACGACCACCAAGATCATCAAGGCCAACAGGACAGCAGAGTCAGCAGCTGCCTCCAATGCCGGTGCCAGCGAGGGTGGGTGGGGTGGGGGGCGGGTGGGGAGCAACAAGACGTAGCACTCGCAAGTGTAAGTTAAAGGCACCATGAGTACAAGAGGGGCAGGTCAGGGGTGATTTTATGTTAATTTATGTTTACATTATCTATACTGGTCTGGGGATGAAGACCAGAGAAGTTTATGTAAATAGCTTGGAATTGTCAAAATGATATAAATTTTGTTTCTGTCATCGTGGCCTGAGTATGCTTCACCTTTTTCTTTTATTGGTGTAGGGTACGCCAGTCTGTAATGCTGGATGTAAGTGACACTGACTTTATTCCACAGGCACTGAGTGTTCTTTGGGTTGAAATGAAAATGTCCTTTCAGACACCAGGATGGAGGTGGCAGGTCTGGCTGTGGTTGAAGCTGATCTTTGGCAGCCTGGCTGGGTCAAGGTGTCCCTGCCTCCCTGGAGGTTACTGAGGTCTGCCTTCATACCCTTGACGTTCTCCTCACTGTGCTGCTCTCCTGACTCAAGACTGGACTCATCCTCTGTGCCTTGTGGAGCTGCATCAAGATCCTCTTCCTCCCTTGCAAGTGCTAGATTGTGGAGAGCACAGCGTGCAACCACTATCAGTGACACCCGCTCCTGTGGGTATTGTAGTGCACCCCCTGAATGATCCAGGTATCGGAAGCACATCTTGAGAAGACCTATGGTCCTCTCTACCACTGCCCTTGTGGAGGCGTGACTCATATTGTAACGCCTCTCTACCTCTGTTCTTGGGTGGTGGAGAGGCATCATGAATAACATCTTCAAATTATAGCCCTTGTCACCCAGCAGCCATCCATCCAGCCGGGCTGGAGCACTGAAGAGCCCCGGTACCTGGGAGTGTCTGAGGATGTAGGCGTCATGGGAGCTGCCTGGGTACCTTGCACAGACTTGTAGAATCAGCATCCTGTGATCACACACCATCTTCACGTTCATGGAGTGGAAGCCCTTCCTGTTGACGAAGGCACCGGGCTCACCCACTGGCGCCTTGATGGCCACATGTGTACAGTCTATAGCACTCTGGACACGGGGGATCCCAGCAATGGCCGTGAAGCCTCTGGCTCAGCCTGGCTGGCCTCATCCGTATGGTAAAGAATAAAGGTCAGTACCCGCCTGAACACAGCGTCTGTCACCAGCTTGACACAACTGTGGTCAGCTGATTGGGAGACTCCACACAGATCCCCCGCTGAGCCCTGGAAAGAGCCGGAGGCAGAGAAGTTGAGGGGCACTGTGACCTTCAGAGCCACTGGCATGGGGTGTCCACCCACACAGCCGGAGCTCATCTCAGGCCCAATCATCTGACAGATGGAAGCCACTGTCTCCCTGGAGAGCCTCCTTTGACATTGCACCTCAGACATATTGAGGTAGCTGCATCGCTGCCTGTAAACCCTGGCAGCAGGATAGTGGCGTCTTCTGCGGCCTCTTCCACCTTGGACAACCTGCTGGCCCTGCGCCCCTTGTGCCTGCGCCTCTCCTCCCACAGGTCCCTCCCCTGGAAGTTGCATAGGGACACCCGGCCTCCTCTCCCTTCTGCCCCTCTCTTCCTCCTCAGAGGAGGTGCCTCCAGCGGAGACCCCAATCCCCATTCCCAGGGTAACAAGAGGCTGCCTGATACCTGGAAGGGTCCACATAGTATGAATCCTCCGGGGGCCTTGGAGACACCAATGAGGCCCGAAATGAAGCCTGGAAATGCTAAGAATGAAGCCCTGAACAGAGATGAAGCTGCCAAGTACCAAAAAGTCTCCAACACCAAACTATCTCCAAAACCTGTCGCTACTCACACTGGCAATGCTGCTGACCCTTTTTATCCTGCCCTTGGATGAGTTTTTTGAAAGTGTTGGCTGGCCTCCTGCCCGTTTTACCCATGTGACGCGCGCAGAATCACACGGGCAACGAAAAATTGCCGTCAATCGGACTGTTAATGGCCTTAAGTGGCCTGTTAATTAATTGTGGGCGTGGCTCTGGCACCCGCTCGTGCCGCTGAGTGAGATATCGCACGAGTGCGCGATGACATCGGTACGCTCACTCGACGTCATCACGTGCTATTTTATACCTGATCGGGTCAGGCGCATGCCCACCCACGGGACATAACATTCTGCCCCAGCTGTGGTCTGACTAGTGCTCTGTATAACTGAAGCGTAACCTCCCTACACTGGTATTCAATTCCCTTTGCAATAAATGGTAACATTCTATTCGCTTTCCTAATTGCCTGCTGTACCTGCATACTAACCTCTTGTGATTCATGCACTAGGACACCCAGATCCCTCTGCATCTCAGAGCTCTGTAATCTCTCACCATTTAGATAATAGGCTTCTTTCCCTTCCCAAAATGGACAATTTCACATTTACCCAAAATATACTCCATTTGCCAGATTTTTGTCCACTCACTTAGCCTATCAATAAGCCAGAAATTTCCCCCCATTGGGGGGGGGGTGTGCGGGGTCAGGTGGGGGGTGGGCGCAAACCTGATTGGTGCCCCCACCGGGGCCGCGCCGCTATTTTAGGTGGGCGGGCCAATTAAGGCCCACCCAGCATGACACGCGCCTGGGAGCGCCGAGCATTCCCTGTGTGGGCAGTGGTGGGGGGGGTGGGAATTCCCTCAGTGGTTCCCTGCGCTCTTTCGCACAGCTGCCTCAGGGAGATTTGTTTCAGTCTTAAACTTTAAAATAAAGGATTTTTAAACTTGTAAAACATGTCCCCTCACGTGACACTATCACATGGAGCTGGGACATGTCAGAGAATCAATGTATAAATTTTTATTAGATTTTAAAACAGTTCATGAAACTTCATCCCGCCCGTGGATGAGGTTTCATGAAAAATGCGAAGGCCGCCTGGGCTCTTTACCTGCCCGACAACCTTAAGGTTGGACGGCCAGCTCATTAAATTCAGTTAATTAGTTTTCAACAGGCCTTAATAGGCCTTTGACAGTTCAGCAGGCGCACAGCCCGTCAAACTGACAACCTAAATGACAGGCGTCATTTTACCCGTTGGCAAACGGGCCCCGCCCCTCTCTCGCCGACAGGAAAATGCCGCCCATACACTTTTATAGCCTCTTTATATTCTCTTCACATCTTACTTTCTTAAAGGAATAGACAGGATAGATGCAGGTAAGATGTTTCCCCTGGTTAGGGAGTCTAGAACCAGGGACATAATTTCAAAATAAGGGGAGAGCCACTTAAGACTGAGATGAGGAGAAATTTCTTCACTCAGAGGGTTGTGAATCTTTGGAATTCTCTACCCCAGAGGCTGTGGAAGCTCAGTCATTGAGTATGTTTAAGGTAGAGATTGATAGATTTCTGATTAACAATAACGTAAAGGGTTATGGGGATAGTGTGGATAAAAGGCATTGAAGTGTTCGATCAGCCCCGATTGTATTGAATAGCGAAGCAGACTCGATGGGCTGAATGGCCTTCTCCTGTTTCTATGTTCCTATCTATTTTTGTGTCAGCAAATTTAGCAACCATACCATCCAAGTCATTTATATAAATTGTTAAGAGTTGAGGCCCTGGCACTGATCCCTGTGGCACACCACTAGTCACATCCCATCAATCAGAAAAAGACTCATTTAGGGCTAATCTCTGTTTCCTGTTCACTCGCCAATCCTCTATCCATGCCAATAGGTTACTCCCTACATCATGAGTTTTTATCTTTTGCAATAACCTTTGATGTGGCATCTTATCAAATGCCTTAGGGAAATCTAAGCGCAGCACATTCACAGATCCCCTTTATCCACAGCACATGTAACTTCTTCAAAGAACTCCAATAAATTGGTTAAACATGATTTCCCTCTAACAAAACCATGTTGGCTCTGCCTGATTATCTTGAATTTTTCCAATAATAGCTTCTAACATTTTCCCTGTGACAGATGTTAAGCCAACTGGCTTGTAGTTTCCTGATTTCTGTCTCCCTCCCTTTTTGAATAAAGGCATTACATTCGCTATTTTCCAATCTATTGGAACACTCCCTGTGTCTAGGGAAATTTGGAAAATTAAAACCAATGCATCAACTATCTCACTAGCCACTTCTTTTAAGATCTTTGGGTGAAGCTCATCAGGACCCGGGAACTTGTCAAGCCGCACTCCAGCAGTTTGCTCAGTACCACCTCTCTGGTGATTGTAATTTTCTTGAGTTCCTCCCTCCCTTTCAATTCCTGACTTACGGTTATTTCTGGGATGTTACTTGCATTCTCTATAGTGAAGACCGAATCAAAAAACCAGTTCAATTCATCCACCATCTCCCTACTTTCCATTATTAATTCCCCTGACTCACTTTCTATAGGACCAATGCTCACTTTAACTCTTTTCTTTTTGAATATCTATCGAAACTCTTACTGTCTGTCTTTATATTTCTAGCTAGCTTTCACTTATACTCTAATTTTTCCTTCCTTATCAATCTTTTGGTCATTCTTTGCTGTTTTTTATATCCTGTCCAATCTTCTGACCTACCATCCATCTTTGCACAATTATATGCGTTTTCTTTAAGTTAGATACTATCTTTAATTATTTTTGTTAACCCCAGATGGTGGGTCCTCCACTTGGAATTTTTCTTTCTTGTTGGAATACATCTATTCTGTGTATTCTGAAATATCCCTTTAAATGTCCACCACTGCATCTCTAGTGACCTATTCCATTACCTAATTTGCCAGTTCATTTTATGCTCTCATAATTGCCCTTAATTAAGTTTAAAATACTAGTCTTAGACCCGCTCTTCTCGCCCTCAAATTGAATGTAAAATTCAACCATATTATGATCGCTGCTACCTAGAGGCGTCTTCACTATGAGATCATTGATTAATCCTATCTCATTGTACAATACCAGGTCTAGTATAGCCTGCTTTTGGTTGGCTCCAAAACATGCTGCTCTGAAAAGCTATGCCGAAAACATTCTACGAATTCCTCATCTAGGCCACCTTTGCTCATCTGATTTTTCCAGTCTATGGGCAGAGTTTTATGCCAGCGGAATTTTATGGTCCCACTGAAGTCAATGGAGTTTAGAATGTCTCGCCGCATTTTACTGCCCCATCCTCACTGCACCAGAGCTGTTAAATTCCAGCCTATATGTTGGTTAAAATCTCCCATGATTTACGCTGTACCTTTCTGACAAGCTCCCATTATTCCTTCCTTTATACCCCGTCCTACCATGTGATTATTTATAGGGGGCCTGTACACCACTTCCACAAGTGACTTCCCGCTTTTATCAGTTTTCATCTCTACTGAAGCTGCTTCAACATCCTGGTTTCCTGAACTTAGGACATCCCTCTCTATTTTTTCTTAATACCACCCTTAATCAAAAGAGCCAACCACCATCTTTTCCTATCTTCCTGTCTTTCCTAAATGTCATGTACCTTTCGATATTCACGTCCCAATCTATGTTATCCAGCAGCCATGCCTCTGTAATGGCTATCAGATCATACTTATCTAGAGCCTTTAGTTTGTCCTTTTATTATTTTTGTAACTTCTAGCATTATCTGCTGATTTACTCCTAGATTTGCACTCTCTGTCCCTTCCTGTCTTGGTATGTTTATCATTTCCCACATCAATACCTTTCTACCTTGCCTTTACTCTTTGATTTAACACATTGCTCCAAATTTGATCCCTTGCCCCCACTATTTTGTTTGCCAAACCTGTCAAGGGATTTATCTCTGCTGGGCTTTAAATTTAAAAACATGTGTGGAGTTTTTTTAAAAAAATCAATGCTTGCTATTTCACTCTGTTGACGAAAGGCTGAGGACTATCATTATAGAATTCATGCTGAATTATTGATTTTACAACCTAACAGTATCACAGTGGGGTGCCTGTTAAGTGAGCAGTTTGACTGACAACTCCAAGTGGTTGTAAAATAGAAACGTTTGTTTTCATAAGAGAGTATTTGAAGGAATTTCAATGTATTTAATGTCTTTTTTATCAATGATCTTTATCAGGATCACAGTGTGAGGTTGACTCAATATGTCCCTTAAAAATGCTCCTTAAAATTGACCTCTTCGTACAAGCTTTTGGTCACTTCTCTTAACATATCTTATCTGGTTCAATGTCAAATTTAGTTTGATAATCACCCTGCAAAGTGCATTGACATATCTTCCTATAAAGGTGCTATATAAATGCAAGCTGTTGTTGTTGACATGTAAACAGGCTCCTGGAGCCTATGCTGATCACATTCAGTCCTTAGGAAGTCAAGCATGAGAAGAGGCTGAGATTGGACAGTGTGGTGTGGCGGGGATGGGTATGGGGGGTGTGGGAAGGGAGTGGAGGATTATCCTGGAGTTCCTGTGGAGCAGGAAGTACTTACACAGACCTTTCCCTCAGGAATTGAAATGGGTGGGTAGAGTCTGTGATAGGGAAGAGTGTGTATGGGCTGTGAAAGAAGCTAATAATGGGCCGAATGGCCTCCTGTGTTATATACTTTCTATGATTTCTTTCTAATGATTAAGTTATCAGATAGTGTCTGTCAAATGGGAGAGTGTGCACAGGAACTGTAGAGGTGTGGGACTGATGGGCTGAATGGCTTTATCTTGTTTAGGCTCTCCCAGGTCCTTGGTTGGTAATTCTCTGTACCCTGTACAATGCCTTTCCTCAGCTGCCACCTCAGAGGGCCACCGTCCTCTGCACCAGGTGGCACTGCCCCCATTGCCCACATCATTTTCTCTGAGTGAGAAGGCCGGTCGTGGCTCAGGCTTGTGGTGGAACTGCATGTCTCCAAGATCACTTTGTGTTCACTCTTACACCCAACAGAAAGAGACAGATGCACCATTAGTCTCGCTGGCATTGAACTCAGATCCCACAGGGCAAGCTCCTGTAGACTGGGGAGCATCAGATCCACTGCACTGAAGTTGACGGTTTTATTGAGTAGGACAGATTGATAGCAAAGCTTTCTCTCACCATGGTTCCCAACTCTGATTGGACATAGTCCAGGAGATTTCATCACATGAGCACCAGCCTCCAACCGCCCCACCCAGTCCAATAGTTGCTCTTTCCTCATCTCCTATATCTACTGGACAAAAGTAGTCAAGGAAAATTTAAAATAAGATAATATTTTTAATAACCCTGTGACATTTCTCCGAGGTGTTGCTCATTGCAGAGTTCTGGAGATTGATCATCAATTTCTGGAGACTCCAGTACAAGCACAGAGAGTTCCTTATGCATTGAAAATTATTTTCTCAATCGTGGAAGTCCTTGAATCAATATTCAAACACAAACAATGAAAAAGCAAGGGCGAAGAATTCTGTACGGAGATCCAATGTTTACGGATTGTTGTTCCAGGGTTCCTTCCCGAAAAGGAGTTGATTCTCAGACGCAGTATTTCCAAAAACAAGCTGCATGGAGACAAGGAGACAGAGAACAGCCCAGAGTTAGACTGGAACGGAAGCATAAAACCCAACTGTAAGATATACTACATGGGAAGTAAACTGAAGCACAGTATGAATAGGATCGATAGACAATGAGAGGTACAACTGGAGCGAGAGAAGGGATTGGTGAAGTGGGGTGAATGGTATGAGAAGCAAGTGGGTGCTGTGGGTGCAGGATTTGGTGAGTAAAGGACATTAACTAGTCCTATTAGTAAAGAGAGGAGAGGGGGCATGACTAAATTTACAGCCCATTTCCCAGGAAGGAGGGCACTGACACTGAAGGATTTAACTCATGGATCATATTTGAAAGGTGAATAATCCTCTGGGTATTTGGTGACAACTTGACAAAGATCATAAATCACCAATTTAGACATGACCACTCCCAACACATTTACCCAGGATCCACTTAGTGAAGAATCAATATTCATTTCCTAATAGGGCAGAAATCTCTCTGCATCTGGATTAATCGCAGCAGCTGCTAATGTCGTTTAGTGTACTGAGTGAATGAAATGATAGCCTTCTCCCTCCCATTATCCCCCACCTCGCTTCCCCTCCTTTCCCTCCGTTACTGTATAGTCCCCTCTCCCACCCACTTCCAGCTACCCCCCCACCATCCCCCCCACAGGGCTTTGCTGATGTCCATTGGCCAGAACACAGGAGCCAGACTTTGTGCCTGTGAGGATGCTGTCAATTGTCCCTGATTATTGCATCGAGGCCTGAGACCCCATTTTCTGTCAAGTCTCCCAATTTGGACCTGATGACCTGACCCACATCTTCCCGTCCATGACCCCCATGTCACCTGAAGGTCGCACTAAATGGAACGAATTTAATCTTTCTTAGTAAAAGTGATTTAGGAAGAAACTGTACTTGTGCAGAAATCAGATTTCTATAGAAGGCAGAGCATCAAAAGTGGGATGACCCCTCTCCCCCCGGATGACCCACACCCACTCCCCCACCCCCACTCCACCCCGTGCCTGTGGGCAGGTCAACCAGCTTGCAAGAAAAATAATACATTCATACTTTAAAATATAAAAGTTGGCTTATAGAGAGCTATAATCCAATCAGAAAGAGTTTGGGAACTCAAAAACACTTCAATAAAAGGTTGAGAATTCAGATGTTGAGGATACAGTAATGGAATTGCTCCTGGACTAATTTTTTAAAATTCCTTCACAGGATGTGGGCTTCGCTGGCTGGGCCAGCATTTATTACCCATCCCTAGTTGCCCTTGAGAAGGTGGTGGTGAGCTGCCTTCTTGAATCACTGCAACCCATATGGTGTAGGTACATCCACAGTGCTGTTAGGGAGGGGGTGACCCCAGCGGCAGTGAAGGAACGGCAATATATTTCCAAGTCAGGATAGTGAGTGGCTTGGAGGGCAACTTCCAGGTGGTGGTGTTTCCCATCTATCTGCTGCCCTTGTCCTTCTAGGTGGTAGAGGCCGTGGGTTTGGAAGGTGCTGTCCAAGGGGCCTTGGCGAGTTGCTGCAGTACATCTTGTAGATGGTACACACTGCTGCTACTGTGCGTCGGTAGTGGAGGGAGTGAACGTTTGTGCCAATCATTCAAATCAACCAGCGAAATTGAGTTCAAACCCCATTGTGGCAGTTTGGAGAATTTGAATTAATTTTGAAGAAATAAAAATCTGGTCATCAGTTGAGCATGAAACTGTTGAATTTTCACAAAAACTCTTCTGATTGACCAGTGTCCTTCAGGGATGGAGCCTGCTGTCTTCCCCCAGACTGGTAGATATGGGACTCCAGACCCACAGCAATGTAGTTCATTCTTAGCCTCTCTCTGAAATGGCTCAGAAAGTAACTCAGTGGTATCAATGCACTAATGTTCAGGAGGAAGGCCCATCGCAGCAACTAGGAGATGGGCAGTTTCCTGAGAATTAATGACACTGTCACTCGATCTGAGACAGAATTCTGATGTAAATCATTGTAAGGTAAACGTCACCCCGTTTGTTGGATAGTTGCGAGGAGATTCTGTTGATGATGTAGGAATTTCTGTGTTCAGACTGGCGTTCTGGTACTTGTTTCCACTGCAAAGAGAATTAAAAAATATCAGAAATCGAGTCAATTTTATACCTGCTGTCAAACCCATTCTTGGATTTTCTCGAAAAATCCTCCCTGGGACACTGATCCATGCGTGTCGGCTGCTTTCTGGTGTCTCACCCGTGGGATCCACGATGTTGTGAGACAGCAAGCCCCTTGGCCATGGCAGCATTGCAGCAAACCTGACCCTCGCATTGCTCATGACTGTACAGATTCCAAAAGGAGCCACTATCAGTGATCAGGAGCAGGAGCCTGGGCTGATTTCCCCTCTCTCTCTCTAATCCAGGGATCACTGGACAGTGATCAGGATCAGGAACCTTGGCTGATTTCCCCTTTCTCTCTCTAACCCAGGGGTCACTGGACAGTGATCAGTATTAGGAACCTTGGCTTATTTCCCCTCTCTCTCTCTAATCCAGGGATCACTGGATAGTGATCAGTATTAGGAACCTTGGCTGATTTCCCCTCTCTCTCTCTAACCCAGGGATCATTGGGTAGTGATCAGGAGCAGGAACCTGGCTGATTTCCCGCTGTTCTGATACTGTGGATCTGGAATTGGATCAACTTTGTCTCAGAGTGTAGCCCAGATTAGGTCAACAGGAAGATCAGACTAAGTAACGGGCTGATTACTTGGCCTTAGGAGATCAAAGGGTCGGGACTGTCACTGAAAACAACGGAGGGAAGTGCCCTCTGTTCAGTCACATGACCAGAGTATCATCACAGGGGGAAAATATCCTGAAATGGGAAAACATCCCAGGCATATTATTGGGAAAAGAACAAGAAATTGTGTTCAACATATCAGCTAAGAGCTGATTGACCAGGGGCGTGGTGGGGTGGGAGGTGGGCAGGGGGCAGGGTGGGTCTGGCAGGTAGTAGTATTGATTACTGCAAGTGACAGAGTGAGGGTGAGAGCTGATCAACCAGGGAGTATACTGGGAGTGGCGAGTGACACAATAACGCGATCGATGAATGCCTGTTTCACTTACCTCTGCAAGGTCTTCCAGTTTCCTCCTCAGTCCGAGCTCTGGAACAGACAGAAGGTAAGCTCAGCGTCAGTCACCGAGCAATCACAACTTGTATTCTTTGAGGTGGTTTTCAATTTGCTCCTTTCTGACTGAGAAACTGCTGATTGGTCCACAGTTCCAGTACCCCACCTCCATGACCCAATCATAGACACAGCCCTGCTCTCACCCAAAGTCCACTCAGCTACAGAGCCTGGTTTTAACCCAATCAAGACCCACCCGATTGCATAGGGTTAAAATTGGGCTCACACTCACTATCACACATCCACTCACACACACACACACACGCACACACACACACTCAAAGGTTAATAATCTCACTCACAAATTTCACATATTCACATCAAGTTGTAATGGGGAAACAGTCAGAAAGGGAGAAACTTTCTTCCTAAGTTTACTGTCTGTGAGTTTCATGTATTGTGGGTTCAACAGAGGAAAAGGAGCAGGAGCAGACAATTTGGCCAATCGAGCCTGCTCCGCTATTCAATATGACCATGGCTGATCTTTGGCTTCAACTCCACTTTCCCGCCAGCTCCCCATATCCCTCAATTCCCTGAGAGACCAAAAATCTGTCTTAATCCCAGCCTTAAATATCTTCAATGATGGAGCATCTACGAATATTCAAGCCCTTTGAGGATGTAACAAACAGGATGGATAAAGGGGAATCAGTAGATGTAGTGTATTTGGATTTCCACAACACATTCAATAAGGCGCCACATATAAAGTTACTGCACAAAAGAAGAGCTCATGGAGATGGGGTGATATATTTGCACAGATAGAGGATTGGCAAACAAACAGGAAACTGAGTCAGGATCAATGGCTCACTTTCAGATTGGCCAGCTGTAACTAGTGGAGTGCCACAGTGATCAGTGCTGGGGCCTCAACTATTTACAATCTATGTTAATGACTTGGGTGAAGGGACCGTGTGTATTGTAGCCAAATTTACTGACGACACAAAGTTAGGTAAGTAAATTGTGAGGGGAACACAAAGAATCTGCAAAGGGAAGGTTAAGTGAGTGGGCAAAAACTTGGCAGATGGATTATAATGTGGGAAAATGTGAGGGTGTCCACTTTAGTGGGAAGAATCAAAAAGCAGAATATTATTTAAATGGAGAGAGACTGCAGAATCAGATACAGAGGAATTTGCAGTCTCCATAAATGAATCACAAAAAGCTAGCATACAGGTATGGCAAGTAATTAGGGAGTCAAATGTAATGTTGGTCTTTATTGCAAAGGGATGGAGTATAAAAGTAGGGAAGCGATGTTACAACTGTCCAGGGCTCTGGTGAGATAACAACTGTATACAGTTTTGGTCTCCTTATTTAACCAGTTATACTCGCATTGGGCCAGTTGGTTAGATGGCTAGTGTGTGCTTCAGAATAACACCAACAGCGATTCCCATTCCAGCTGAGGTAGATTTGGGAACTGCCTCTTCTTCCTGCCCCTGACAGCGGAAAGCAATGTCAAACCACCACCGACAAAAACTGTCAAGTAAATGGCTTAGGATGAAGCACCAGCCGTTCCTTCACTGTCGCTGGGTCAAAATCCTGGAACTCCCTCCCTAACAGCACTGTGGGTGTACCTACACCACATAGACTGCAATAGTTCAAGAAGGCAGCTCACCACCACCTTCTCAAGGGCAACTAGGGATGGGCAATAAATGCTGGCCCAGCCAGTGAAGCCCACATCCCGTGAATGAATAAAAAAAAATTACAGAGTGATGCCAAACTCAGTAGAATATCTCATGCAGATACTTTCCCAAAGCAAATGAACACAATTTCCTTTCAGAACCAAAATTCCCAGTAACCTAAATGATCTTTAACCTAATAACCTAAACTCCTCTGCACTGCTCAAAAACTGTAATATTCTCCCCATCATCAGAACTGCTGAATATTTTAGCTTTGTACTCTGTCTCTCAGCTATTACAACTTAACACTGTAAATATTTTATTTTAAAACACTTGTTTCCTATTTCATATCTCAGATTGACTGTCACCCTCAATCTCTATCCTGATCACATGCCACAATGATCAATTAATCACATTGAGAGTTTCATTACTTTCACTTTATCATGAACACAGCAATCACATTTGCGCAAGATTGCACAATCAGAAATGAGATCATAACTACATTAATTTGTTTCAGTGTTAATGTTAGTTGAAGAATAAGTTTAGTCCAGGACACCGGGGAGAACTCCCCTGCTCTTCTTCCAACAGTGCCCTTGGGATCTTTTATATCTACCCAAAAGGGCAGATGGGCCCTTGATGTTCACATCTTACCTGAAAAAAATGGCACCTTTGACAGAGCAGCACTCCTTCAGTACTGCACTGACATATCAGCCTAGTTTATGTGCTGCAGTCTCTGGAGTGGAACTCAAACCCACAATCTTCTGATTCAGAGGCTACCCACTGAGCTAAGGCTGATATCTTCCTAAACTCAGTCCTGCCTGTGCCCTCCGAATCGTGGAGTTCCTGACCTCCCAAACTTTCCCCATCCTCCTACAACCTTTCAAACATACACTGCACAACTTGATCATTGTCCCAATTGTTCAGCTTGTCTTCATCTCCCCCTCTTTCCAGTCAGGTGTTGTCCAGCATTGTGTGGCACTGCCCCACACAACTCCCAATGGATAAACCAAAGAAACACTTTGAAGAGCTGGTTTATGGGGGAGCTGCTCTCCAGGAGACTGAACCCACGTAATGGAAAATGTGCGGTGTCACTGTGAGAAAAATTCGAGGAGGTCTATAATTACATCATGACTGATTGCCCTCAAACTTAATGCTACTCTTGTACCAGTAACCTGTTGAACACAAGCAATAGTTTGGTCTGAAGCTAATGAGGAGAACTGGTGGTGAACTAGTCAAAAGGAAACCATTGATGAAGAAACCCATAGAATTAATTCATGAGGAAATGAGAAGCTCGTATTATTTCCCTGCCACAGAAAGAAATCATTTGCAAATGGATTGCCCCCTGGTTCTCAATATTTAAAATATGAATGAGTGGATATGAAAGGATAGTTAGAGTTGTTGATTCACGGATAAATCTCTTGTTCCTCATTAGACAAATATGAAAGTTCTGCTCTTTCATCTGATGTTCAAGGCAGATATTATTTCCATAAATCAGTCTGATCCATTCACTGAAATGCTACATTAAATGGACCAGCATCCTCAGAAATATTTTGTTGTCAGTCCTTTAAATGAATGAAAGGATGAGGCTGTTCAAACTCAGAGCCACCAGCAAAAGACAAGAGGAGAAAGGGACAACATTCACAAAAATCAAGTGAGCTGAGGGCTCACAAAACACATCTTCCTCACAATGATATTGTATTAACAGCGTGGAAACAGGCCATTTGTCCCAACTGGTCTGTGCTGCACATGAGCCTCTTCCCACCCCATCAGCATACCCTTCTCCCTCATGTGTTCATCTAGTTTCCTCTTAAAGGTCTCATCCCTAGAGGGAGGAAGTATTCAAGGATGATGAAAGTCAGCATATCCCACAAAAGGGAAAAAATTCAGGAAACTAACTTGACCTGTTCTGACTCCACCTGTGACCACAGTTATATAGATCCCTTCTTTCTAACACAGTGAGCACATCCTTCATTCATACTGTCATCTTCCCCATTTCTGCCTATTACACACAGACGGTGCCAGAAGACTGGAGAATTGCAAACATTACGCCCCTGCTCAAAAAGGATAAGCCCAGCAATTACAGACCAGCCAGTTTAACTTCAGTGTTGGGCAGGATTCCAGAAACAATTATTCGGGATACAATCAGTAGTCAGATAGAAAAAATATGGGTTGATAAGGAAGAGCCAGCATGGATTTCTAAAGGGGAAATCGTCTTTAACTGACTTGCTGGAGTTTTTCTGAAGAGGTAACAAAAAAGGGTAATGCTGTTGATGTGGTCTACATGGATTTTCAAAAGGCATTTGACACAGTGCCACACAACAGACTCGTGAGGAAAGTTATTGCTCCTGGAATAAAAGGGACAGTAGCAACGTGGTTACAAAATTGGCTGAAAAATAGGAAACAGAGGGTAATGGTCAATGGATATTTTTCAGGCTGGAGGAAGGTTTGTAGTGGAGTTCCCCAGGGGTCAGTATTGGGACCCTTGCTTTTCCTGATATATATTAATGATCTAGATCTTGGTGTGCAGGGGATAATTTCAAAGTTTGCGGATGATATGAAGCTTGGGAGTGTTGGGAACTGCGAGGAGGGTGGAGTGGAACTTCAAGAGGATATAGACAAGTTGGTGGAGTGGGCAGGTAGGTGGCAGATGAAGTTCAATGTGGAGAAGTGTGAGGTGATGCATTTTGGTAGGAAGAACATGGCCAGACAATATAAAATAAGAGGTGAAATTTTGAAGGGGGTGCAGGAGCAGAAAGACTTGGGTATATATGTGCATAGATCATTGAAGGTGGCAGGACAGGTGGAGAGGAGCAGTTAATAAAGCATATAGTATCCTGGGCTCTATTAATAGGGGCATAGAGTACAAGAGCAGGGAGGTTATGTTGAATTTATATAAGACACTCATTAGACCTCAGTTGGAATATTGTGTACAGTTCTGGGTGCCACGTTATAGGAAGGATGTGAACACATATTGGAGAGAGTGCAGGAGAGGTTTACACGAATGGTTCCAGGGATGAGAAACTTCAGTTATGAGGATAGATTGGAGAAGTTGGGACTGTTCTCCTTGGAGAGGAGAAGGCTGAGAGGAGATTTGATAGAGATGTTCAAAGTCATGAGGGGGCTGAACAGAGTAGATAGGGAGAAGCTGTTCCTGCTCATAAAAGGAGCAAGAACAAGAGGGCACAGATTTGAAGTGATTTGCAAAAGAAGTAAATGTGACGTGAGAAAAAACTTTTTCACACAACGAGTGGTTGGGGTCTGGAATGCGCTGCCTGAGAGTGTGGGGGAGGCAGGTTCAATGGAGGCATGCAAGAAGGCATCAGATTATTTGAATAGAAATAATGTGCAAGGGTACAGGGAAAAGGCAGGGCAATGGCACTGGATCATAATGCTCATTTGGAGAGCCGGTGGAGACACAATGGGCCGAATGGCCTCCTTCTGTGCAGTTAAGATTCTGTGATTCAGTGACCTGGAATTGCTGCCACATCAGCTCACTCTTCTCAAAGTTCCTCTGTGATTTATCTGTAATGTTCCCTACTGATTAACGACTGCACCAATCCCAAACTAATTTTTTTATTCATTACCGGGATGTGGGCTTCTCTGGCTGGGCCAGCATTTATTGCCATCCCGAGTTGCCCTTGAGAAGGTGGTGGTGAGCTGCCTTCTTGAACCGCTGCAGTCCATGTGGTGTAGGTACACCCACAGTGCTGTTAGGGAGGGAGTTCCAGGATTTTGATCCAGTGATGACAGGGAAGGAACGGCGATATATTTCCAAGTCAGGATGGAGAATGACTTGGAGGGGGACTTCAAGGCGGTGGTGTTCCCCTGTATCTGCTTCCCTTGTTCTTCTAGATGGCAGTAGTCGTGGGTTTGGAAGGTGCTGTCGAAGGAGCCTTGGTGAATTCCTGCAGTGCATCTTGTAGATAGTACACACTGCTGCTACTGTGAGTCGGTAGTGGAGGGAGTGAATGTTTGTGAAATGTTTAATCCCACTGCCCCACTCTCCCCATAGTGCTGTATCAATCCCAACATAATCCCACTCCCTTCCCATAGCCCTGCATCAATTCTTATCTAATCACACTGCCCTGCTCGCTCCCAATAGCCCTGTATCCATTCTAAAGTAATCACACTGCCCCACTCTCTTCCCATAATCTTTTATCAATCTCAACTTAATTCCACTGCTCCACTCTCTCTCCTTATAGCCCCATATCAATCCCATAATAATCCCACTGTCCCATTCTCTCCCCGTAGCCCTGTATCAATCCCACACTAAGCCCACCGTCCTACTCTCTCCCCATAGCTCTGAATCAATCCTAAACCAATTCCACTGACCCACTCTCTCCCCATAGCCCTGTATCAATGATGCTGTGAGGGTACTATCTCATCTAAGATTTCTACCACTCAATTTCCTCCAGAATATTTTAACATTTTAATTTGATCTTCCCTTGCTAGTTGAAGAGCTCATGCCCACCAGTTCTCTATATTTTACCCCAATACCAGTTTATTTCAGTTGCAACCCATCCCATTTACCCCTGAGGTGGTCTCAGTGATCTCTTGAATGCCTTTCTTTTAAGCTGCAGGGTGGGAATTCAACAAGGAGGGTGTCACACCTGCCACTATACCTTTCAATTCTGGATTCTTCGCATTCTTCAGAGCCAGTTCAAGACTCCTCTCTTTCCTCGCTGACATTTCTAGACTCCTCCTCAGAAGTATCATCATCAGCCCTCTGGAGAGTTCTGCCTTGTCGCTGTTTTCTCCTCCAAGATAGATGCCACCCTCTACAAAAAAGAGAGAAGAAGAAAAAGCTGAAATGGCACCTTTCATTTCCTCAGGATGCTGCAAACTGCTACTCACTCAGACTGAGCCCCAAACTCTCCAGCCCCAGGGTCCTGCTCGATGCTGAGCCTCAGGACCATCTCCGAGATTCTTACATCCACCCACTGTCTGACCCCCACTCTGGAAATGCTAAACGTGTTCCCCCGGACTCCTCCGGCGGAACAAATCCCCTCTTTTCCCACTCATCGTTTGACCACAACAGGCTTTTTTTAAAAGGATATGCTTGCCAATTTGGCGAATGTTTAACAGTTTATCTGCTGTGATTGTAATAGACACAAACAGACAGGTTTACTTGAGACTTTTTGAAAAGAGGATAGTCTATATTGTACTTAACCCAGTCTAAGAAAAATAATAAAATGCTCCAACTTCCATGCACACACAAACTCAGAGTCACACGTGAAATAAAAGCTTACAAAGTGGAAGGATAGATTAAGGGATCATTTTAAAGTCCAATGAAGAGTAAAGTGATACGGTTCTTATCGGTTATGTCATGTTGTTATAATGATATAAAGGCACCAATCACTCATAGGGGTTTGTGTAAACATGTTGTGGGCTCATTTATTGAGACTAGGCACATGAGAACATTTACACATGGATAGAAAGCTTGAAGACATCAGCAGCAGAGCTGTGTGCCATGTGCTCTGCTCACAGGGCAAAGTGAAACTGAGACTTTCCTTCTAGTGATGGCATGCTGCTATCCCTTAAAGCCATATTACAAAAGGTTGGTAACTTGGGCAGATCCAGACTGGCCTCGCAGGTCCTTCTGGTTTCGGTGTTGAGGTGAAGATGAGGCATTTAAAGATGTGATCAGACAATTTATCTGTTCTTCTGGGGACAGCAGATGCTCGGTTGAGTTATTTCAAAATAATCTCTGTCTGTGGCACATGGATAGTGAAAAACAGCAGACAGGGTTCTAGCTTGTAAAAATAGGTGGAGAGGGAGAGAGAGAACCACACAGGGATTTTCTGTGCTGTTTGTTTCCAGGCAGGCTGGTGCTTGGAATCAGTAAGATTGGTTATCTGAAGTCAAATTGTCCACCTAAATGGTTACAAGTTGGAAGCCATTGCTACACAATGGGGAATGGATGCTGGCTATTCACACCTACTTATGGTGAACTGATTTCTTTACAGCTCTCTTTGTTAAGTTTCAAGTTTGGAGACAGAGTCTGGGAGTCCATGGATTTTGAGTTTTGGTAAGCCCATGGACAATAGAGGGTATGAATTCCATAGATGGTTTCATCTCGACATATCCATTAAAGGAAAGGTAGACACCCAAGGTCACTTAATTAAGAACTTTCAGAAGACTTGAGATAATTGTGCAGAAATTACAAAAGTCACCTGGACCCTTGGCAGTTGTCATAACAGCTTGCCATTTTAGTCCTTTTTAAAACTTCAACAATGGTAGCCAGCCAGTAAATTCATAAAAGTTATTTTTTTTTGATAAAGCATGGCTTCGTAACAACAGTTTTAGTCTCCATACATAGGGAAGATTATATTTGCCTTAGAATGAGTGCAACAAAGGTTCATGAGATTGATTCCTGGGGTGGGAAGGTTATTCTATGAGGAGAGATTGAGTAGAATGGGGAACAAAGCACCATACAGAACATCTGTTAACTGGTTACAATCATTTTGGGTCAAAACTCTGGAGTTTAAAAGAATGAGAAGTGATCTCATTGAACCATGGAAAATTCTTAGAGGGTTTGCCAGGTTAGACAATGAGAGACTGTTTCCCCCAACAAGAGAGTCCAGAACTAAGGGTCGTTTTAGGTTAGGGGACTGAGACAAGGAGAAATTTCTTCACTCAGAGGGCTGTGAATCCTCAGAATTCTCCACCCCAGAGAGCAATGGTTGCTCAGTCGATGAGGAAATTCAAGACTGAGATTGAGAGATTTTTGGACAATAAGGGAATCAAGGGATATGATGTGAATGTGGAGTCAATTAAGATAAGTCATTGTGGAGTTGGATCAAGGAAACAAATGCCCTACTCCTGCTTCTACTTCATATGTTCTAATATTCCCTCATCATCTTTATTTGCATTGGGTCTTTTCTCAAATTTGGTTCCAAATTGCGGAACTTCTCTGAACCTCAAGGCTATGATGCTACACTGAATTATATCCTAAGACCCTGCTGTTCTGTCTCTGATCCCTACTCTGCTGCTTAAATTTAATGTCACGTTGATCAGTTTACAGCCCTTTGCCCACCATTCCTGTTATATGCTTATCATTTGACTCTGCTCACTGGTTTCTCAGCTTGAGCTACAGTCTGGTTCCTGGCCGGAGATTCCCTGTCCTGGGCTGAAGTGCTTTCTCTACCACTTCTCGATCTTTTATCCTGACCTCCCAATTTGCCATCATTGCTTTATCTCCATTGCCCAACTGATCCTGCGCATCTCCTGAAAATACCTCCATTAGTACATCCTCCAACACTCTACCCTTCAATAGCTTCAAGATTTCATTTGCCCACCACACCTGTCTCTCTCTCTGAACTAGGTCAACAGTTTGTGATGCTCCATGCCAACTCCACTTTACCTACATCAACTTTATACCACCAGGGGCACCCTGAATCTGGACTCTATCCCATTTTCTCCTCTTTATTTCCTGCTTACTTTCAAGATGTTCTTATCTAGTAATTGTTATATAACCAGGCCTCTGTAACTTGAGTTTTCCCTGTGTCCATTCATGTGCACATTTCGCCTGCCACTCTGGACCTGAGCCCATCACTTCTATTCCCACTTCATTTGTGCCTCTTTTACTTCTTTTCTCTTCTTCCTTTCTAGATCCCTCACTCCTCTCTTCATGTTCACTTTCATTGCTCCTCTCTTAGGTATTCTGTCCTCCCCTATCCCAAATCCCGACTGCAATCCTTCAGTACTCCTCGACCTTGCTACTCCCTTGCTGCCATCCCAGGATTAACTCCCTCTGACCTAAACCTACAATTTTCCTTTGTGCCTCTCTAGGCATGCTCTGAAGAACCTATTGAGGCGCTCTGCAGTGCCTCCTATCCCCTACCCTGCCCCCCACCCCCCCCCCAGGCCAACCATCCAGTAAGAATCCCCCTTGCCTGAGCCCTGAACTTACAACTCTCAATCCCATGTTATCTTGTCCAGGAGACACACCACCTGCTCCCTTGACTCTGTCCCCACTAAACTGTTGAGCACCTAAATTTGCTCCTGGTTCCCATATTAGCTGATGGTATTAATGTTCCCCTCTCTATCAAATCTGCCATTAAAAAAACAACCCTTGACCCCTCCACCCTTGCAAACTCCCATCCCACCTCCAACCTCCCTTTCTTCTCCAAAGTCCTTGAATTGAGCTTATTGATATCAGCAACAAGTTATCTGTGGTACAAAGGGATCTCTTTAGTTCCCTGAGGCCTTGTAATTTGATTTAAGACGATGAACTTATTTGTCTTTTTCGAGTTTTCCCCTCCTAAAAGCAGTGACTCCATCCAGCGTGTAGTTTCACAGGCAGCACTAGCCCTCCTATACTCTGCAATGCACCATTCTATTGTATTCTAATTTGTTCTATTGTGGGGAGGTGATGGTGTAGTGGTATTGTTGCTGGACTAGTGATCCAGAGAGACCCTGGGTTTGAATCCCAACTCTGCAGGTGGTGGAATTTGAATTCAATAAAAATCTTTAAAAGTCTAATGGTGACCATGGAATAATTGTTGTAAAAACCCATCATTTAGGGAAGGAAATCTGTTCTCCTTACCTGGTCTGGCCTACATGTGACTCCAGACCCACAGCAATGTGGTTGACTCTGAAATGGCCTAACAAGACACTCAGTTACAGGAAAGAAACTAGATGGGCCACCCGGCGTCGACCTAGGCACCGGAAATGACAACGGCAAACTCAGCTCTGTCAACCCTGCAAAACCCTCCTTACAAACATCTGGGTCCTAGTGCCAAAATTGGGAGAGCTGTCTCACAGACTAGTCAAGCAACAGCCTGACATGGTCATCCTCATGGAATTATATCTTACAGATAATGTCCCAGACACCACCATCACCATCCCTGAGTATGTCCTGTCCCACCAGCAGGACAGACCCAGCAGAGGTGGAGGCACAGTGGTATACAGTCGGGAGGGAGTTGCCCTGGGAGTCCTCAACATCGACTCTGGACCCCATGACATCTCATTGTATCAGGTCAAACATGGGCAAGGAAACCTCCTGCTGATTACCACGTACCACCCTCCCTCAGGTGATGAATCAGTGCTCCTCCATGTTGAACACCACTTGGAGGAAGCACAGAGGGTGGCAAGAATGTACTCTGGGTGGAGGACTTCAATGTCCATCACCAAGAGTAGCACCACTATTGACCGAGCTGGCTGAGTCCTAAATGACATAGCTGCTAGACTGGGTTTGCGGCAGGTGGTGAGGGAACTAACAAGAGGGAAAAAACATACTTGACCTCATCCTCACCAACCTGCCTGCCGCAGATGCATCTGTCCATGACAGTATTGGTGGGAGTGACCACCGCATAGTCCTTGTGGAGATGAAGTCTCGCCTTCATGTTAGGGATACCCTTCATCATGTTGTGTGGCACAAGGACCCAGATGTTTGTAAGGAGGACTTTGTGGGGTCGACAGAGCTAAATGGGATAGATTTCAAACAGATCTAGCAACTCAAGACTGGGCATCCTTGAGATGATGTGGGGCAGCAGCAGAATTGTACTCGAACACAACCTGTAACCTCATGGCCCGGCATATCCCCTACTCTACCATTACCATCAAGCCAGGGGATCAACCTGGTTCAATGAAGAGTGCAGGAGGGCATGCCAGGAGCAGCACCCGGCATACCTCAAAATGAGGTGTCAACCTGGTGAAGCTATAACACAGGAATACTTGCATAAGTAGCAAGTGATAGACTGAACTAAGCGATCCCACAACCAATGGATCAGACCTAAGCTCTGCAGTCCTGCCATATCCAGCCGAGAATGGTGGTGGACAATTAAACAACTCTGGAGGACGAGGCTCCATAAATATCCCCATCCTCAATGATGGAGGAGCCCAGCACAGCAGTGCTAAAGATAAGACCTAAAGCATTTGCTACAATCTTCAGCCAGAAGTGCCAAGTGGATGATCCATCTCAGCCTCCTCCGGAGGTCCCCAGCATCACATTTGCAAGTCTTCAGCCAATTTGATTCACTTCACATTATATCAAGAAAAGGCTGAAGGGACTGGATACTGCAAAGGCTATGGGCTCTGAAAATATTCTGGCAATCGAACTGAAGACTTGTGCTCCAGAACTTGCCGCACCCCGAGCCAAGCTGTTCCAGTACAGCTACAACACTGGCTATGTGGAAAATTACCCGGGTATGTCCTGTACACAAAAAGCAGGACAAATCCAACCCAGCCAATTATCGTCCCATCAGTGTACTATCCACCATCAGTAAAGTAATGGAAGAGGTCATCAACAGTGCTATCAAGAGGCACTTGCTTAGCAATAACCTGCTCACTGATGCCCAGTTTGGGTTCCGCCAGGGCCACTCAGCTCCTGACCTCATTACAGCCTTGGTTCAAACATGGACAAAAGAGCTGAACTCCCGAGGTGAAGTGAGAGTGACTGCCCTTGACATCAAGGCATCATTTGACCGAGTGTGGCATCAAGGAGCCCTAGCAAAACTGGAGTCAATGGGAATCAGGGGGAAAACTCTCTGCTGGTTGGTGTCATACCCAGCACAAAGGAAGATGGTTATGATTGTTGGAGGTCAGTCATCTCAGCTCCAGGACATCACTGCAGGAGTTCCTCAGGGTAGTGTCCTCAGCCCAACCATCTTCAGCTGTTTCACCAATGACCTTCCTTCCATCATAAGGTCAGAAGTGGGGATGTTCGCTGTTGATTGCGCAATGTTCCGCACCATTCGGGACTCCTCAGATGCTAAAGCAATCCATGTCCAAATGCAGCAAGACTTGGACAATATCCAGGCTTGGGCTGACAAGTGGCAAGTAACATTCACGCCACACAAGTACCAGCCAATGGCCTTCTCCAGCAAGAGAGAATCCAACTATCACTCCTTGATGTTCCATGGCACTACCATCACTGAATCCCCCACAATCAACACCCTGGGGGTTACCATTGACCAGAAACTGAACTGGACTAGCCATATAAATACTGTGGCTACAAGAGCAGGTCAGAGGCTGTGACGAGTACCCACCTCCTGCCTCCCCAAAGCCTGTCCACCATCTACAAGGCACAAGTTAGGAGTGTGATGGAATACTCCCCACTTGTCTGGATGAGTGCAGCTCCCACAACACTCAAGAAGCTTGACACCATCCAGGACAAAGCAGCCGCTTGATTGGCACCACATCCACAAACATCCTCTCCCTCCACCACCGATGCACAGTAGCAGCAGTGTGTACCATCTACAAGATGCACTGCAGCAACTCACCAAGGCTCCTTCGACAGCACCTTCCAAACCCACAATCACTACCATCTAGAAGGACAAGGGCAGCAAATAGATGGGAACACCAACACCTGGAAGTTTCCCTTCAAGTCCCTCACCATCCTGACTTGGAAATATATCACTATTCCTTCACTGTCGCTGGGTCAAAATCCTGGAACTCCCTCCCTAACAGCACTGTGGGTGTACCTACACCACATGGACTGCAGCGGTTCAAGAAGGCAGCTCACCACCACCTTCTCAAGGGCAACTAGGGATAGGCAATAAATGCTGGCCCAGCCAGTGAAGCCCAAATCCCGTGAATTAATAAAAAATAAACATCCTCAGGCTGTCTCATGAGGAATTTAAACCAATGTTATTTTCTTTCTAACCATCGATGACAAATGTACTTTAAATTTATTCATATTTCGATGATGTCATCAAGTTAAGTATTCGCATAATTTCTATGGCTTGCATGTAACAACAACAATCACACCTGGAAATAAACCTCAACTTTTAATAGTTTATTTCCATTCAGGAATTTTACATATATTTTTCCATGAGTTATGCCTTGACGAAGCAGATTAAAAACCCTTTCAAGTCAAGGTAGCTCCACGGTCATATGTTTAGTGATGAAAATTTGAATGTTTCCTCTTATGGGCAACAGCATATCTAGAGGCCATCAGTATAAGATATAATATAATATAAAATAAGACCTAGAAATCCAATAAGGAATTAAGAAGAAATTTATTTAAGCAAAGAGTGATAAGAATGTGGAACTCGCTATCCCTGGGAGTGGTCGAAACAGGTAGAATAGATACATTTAAGGGGAAGCTAGACAAGCAACAGGAAGCAACAGCAAGGGTAGAGAAGTTTAATGCAGTAGAGGGACTTGCGTGTACTTGACATGAATCATAAAATGTTAATATGCTGGTACACTAAGTAATTAGGAAGGCAAATGGCATGTCTGGAGATTGGAGTACAAGAAATAGGGAAGTCTTGCTACAATTGTACAGGGCTTTGGTGAGACCACACCTGGAATAAAATGCACAGCTTTGTTCTCTGTATTGAAGGAAGGATATACTTGTCTTGGAGGCGGTGGAGCTGAGCTTCACTAGATTAGTCCCTGGGGTGAGAGGGTTGTCCTGTGGTGTGAGGCTGAGTGAAGTGGGTATATATGCTCTGGAGTTTAGAAGAATGAGAGGTGATCTCATTGAAACATATAAGATTCTGAAGGGGTTCGACAGGCTGGACACTGAGAGGCTGTTTCTCCCTGGCTGGGGAATCTTGAACACAGGGGCACAGTCTCAGGGTAAGGGGCCGATCTTTTGGGACTGAGATGTGGAAAAATCTCTTCACTCAAAGGGTTGTGAATGTTTGGAATTCTCTTCCCCCCAGAGTTGTGATCCACCATAGAATATATTGGAGGCGGGGATAGACAGGTCTTTGGTCTCACAGGGAAAGAAGAGGTAGTTGGGAAAGTGGAGTTGAGGCTGAGGATCTTCCACGATATATTGAATAACGGAGCAGGTTCGAGGGACAATTGGTCTATTCCTGCTCTTAATTTTATGAACTTATGCTCTTGGATGTAAACAATTTCGATTTCCAAAAGGCCTTTGATAAGGTGCCGCATGACTAACTGAATTGTAACTGTAATTGAAACTGTAACTCTAACTTGTAACTGAATGAATAGGAGGCTGTCTACAGACAGAAAATGGAGAATAGAGAGAATAAATAGGAAAATCAGGAGAAATTTCTTTACCCAGGGAGTGGTGAGAATGTGGAAGTCACAACACAAGGAGTGGTTGAGATGGATAGACGCACTGAAAGGGAAGCTAAATAAAAACATGAGAGAGAAAAGAATAGAAGGATATATTAAAGGGGTGAGATGCAGAGGGATTGGGGGGGCAGGGCTGGTGCAAGAGTATTAGGTGCCCTAATCCAATATTCAGCCCTAAGGACACACTGACACCACCCCCCCGACCACCAACACCATGTGACCTGTTTGTTTAGTCATCAACGACCTTGCATTATCAAAGAAGCACACATGTGCACAAACACACACGCACAGAAATATGAGGTTCCGTTAGTGACAAAAAGGAAGAGCATGCTGCATTTACAATTAAGGACTATAAATTTTTCCTGAATGATCCTATGAAGCAAATCCATACAATAAAGGGAATCATTGACCAGTAATGCAGTGGGGGAGGGCACAGGGATTATTGATGAAAGAAGCCATCAAACTTCACTTGAAACTAAGTGGAGCATGTTTATAGATTCGGATTTTGAAGCCACTTCTATATCGTGCTAGTGCCGCCAACTCCCAACATGCAGATCCTCCTCGGTATTAGCAGATTGTAAAAGTCGTTTGAACACACCTTATGAATGCCTTTAGTTTTATCTTAGTCTCACTCGTAAACCAAGGAGGTTTACTTGAAACATAAACACAGATGTGGACCAGTTGGGCTGAATTATCTGTCTCTGTGCCGTAAATAGAATCCTAGAATGGCTACTGCAGAGAAGGCCATTCGGCCTATCGAGCCAATGTCAGCTCTCTGCAAGAACAACTCGTCCCCATCCCCCCGCCCCAACATTTCTCTCCAGCCCTGCGGTGTCTGAATTGTTGTCAATGCTCAGGTGATTCTAGTTAGATTATTGCGCTATTTAATAGCCCAGTGAAGCACGTTAATCATTTCTAACACTTGCTATGTTTGCTGATTGCTTCCCAAATTAATAATCAATGTATTGGCTTTTTATCTGATACATTTTCAAAAGAACAATTGAATCCCCCAGCGTGCAGTTGGCGAAGGCTTTTCGAAAGCAAGTAGCTTTTTTAAAATAAGCTGCTTGTGAAACGAGGAAGGGAGAAGGTACACAGAAAATTCATAGGGATGATGTCAGGGATGAGGGATTTCAGACGTGTGGAGAGATTAATTGTCCTCCTTGGAGCAGAGAAGGTTTAGGAAGATTTAATTAAGTTGTTCAAAATTATGAGGGGTTTGGATAAGGGCAAATAAGGAGAAATTGTTTCCTTTGGAAAATTGGTCAGTAGTCAACGTCAGAGATTTAAAATAATTAGCAACAGAACTAGAGGGGAAATGAGGAGAATTTCTTATACGCAGAGGATTATTAAGATCTAGAACGTTCTACTTGAAAGGGTGGTGGAATCAGATTCCTCAGGCACTTTCAAATGACAATTGGACAGGCAGTTGAAGAGGACGAAGATGCAGGGTTATGGGGAAAAGTTGGATTTGGGATAATGCTGAAGAGTTGACATAGACAAGGCAGGTCAGAGGATCACCTTCTATGCTGTAAGATTCTATAATGCATTAGGACAGATGGATTAAGAGCAGGGGTAGGTCACTCAGCCCCCCCGAGCCTGCTCCGTCCTTCGATAAGATGATCTGATTTGTAACCGCAGCCCCACATTCCTGCCTACCTCCGAAAACCTTTCACCCCTTTGTTAATCAAGAATCTGTCCAGCTCTGCCTTAAAAAATATTCAAAGACTCTGCTCCCACCACCTTTTGAAGAAGAGTGTTCTGAAGACTCATGACCCTCAGAGGGAGAAAATTTCTCCTCATCTCTGTCCTAAAGGGGTGACCCCTTATTTTTAAACAGTGGCCCCAAGTTCTAGATTCTCCCACAAGAGGAAACATCCTCTCCACCCTGTCAAGACCCCTCAGGATCTTATATCTTTCAACCAAGGGAAAGACAGAGACTTCCTTTTGTCCCCAACAGCAGATAAATGTAAATTATTGCTTTGGTGGTAAGGTTCAAGGGTAATAACATGAACATTTTCAAATAAAATGCCAGATAAATGGGCAGGCAACAAATAAGAGCGATGGAAATCCTCCTCTATCATTCTCTGATCCACTACCTGACTCAATGACATCATCATTATGGAAATGAGGGACTGATCTTCCAGTTCCCAGGCTAAACTAAGAGAAAATTAGACGTGACCAAACTCCTGAAACCTCAGCACAGTGATTTTCTACTAATAGGATTCTAGCGATTTGGCTCAAATCCTTGGCCCTGCCTTTTCTACACAGAAGCACATCAAAGTTACAACAATGAAACAGGCCATTTAGCCCATCGAGAGTGTGTTGGTGTTTACCCTCCACACAATCAGAAACGCCTCATCACATTTACCCTCCCCTGATCCCCCATCCCTTTTCCTTCATTCCCCCACCCCCACTCCAATCCAATCATCAATATTCACAGTTTCTGCCTTAACAATTAACCCTGGCAGTGAATCCCACAGCCTCACAACTGTCTGTGTGAAGAGGTTTCTCCTGCTCTGATTAAAAATCCTCGCATTTAATATTGTGTCTGCTGCCCTTCATCCCTGACAGTAGCAACAACAACAACTTGCATTTATATAATTCCTTTAACGTAGTAAGACCCTCAACAGCTAGAGACAGTTTGCTTCTATCTACCCAGTCCCCACCCTTTCATCATTTGAAACACTTTTATCACATCGCCCTGTAATTTACCTTGTTCAAACATAATGACCCAACTTTGATATTCTTTATGTTTAATTAGAGATGGAGATTTATTGCAAGGTGTAAGGACCAAGGGAGGACCACACTGTCAGAGGGTCAGTACTGAGGGAGTGCTGCACTGTCCAAGCAGCAGGACTGAGGGAGCAACATTAAAGCAAGTTCTCACCTGCCCTTTGAGGTAAAAGTAAAAGATCGGACAGCCACAATTTGCCAGAAGAGCCGGGAGTGAGAGCACCCAGTGTCCAGGTCAATACTTATCCTCAACAAATTAAGGCAGATTTACCGGCCGTGGTGTTTGTGGGATCTTGCTGTGTGCAATTTGTCTGCCTTGCTCTGAATATACTTCAAAAGTACTTCATTCACTTTGGAACAAGTGGCAGTGCTGAAGGCCGGTTACACACACGGACATCTCTCCCTCTGAGAGGGGAGAGGGCACAGTCCGATCCCACAGTCACCAGGACTGCTCGCTCCTCTCGGCTGAGAAGCCCAGGTTCAACCTCCCTGTGAAAGTGAGGATTATTTGACACAGTTCAGGAGAGAGAGACAGAGAGAGACAGACAGAGAGGGAGAGACAGAGAGAGAGAGAGACAGAGAGAGAGAGACAGAGAGAAACAGAGAGGGAGAGAGAGACAGAGAGAGGGAGAAGGATGCAGATGCCACTCACCCTCCTGTGGGATCGGACTGCCCTCCACCAGCAACATCAGCATCATGAGGAGTAGAGTCCAGGTGCTGGGAGACAGCTGTTTGGGGTGCTCCATGCTGCTAAACTGCCAGCCCTGCCAGCTGGAGGAGGCTTTTAAAGCCCGGAGTCTGTTTGAATTGGACGAGCTGAGGTGATGCGGGTTCACCGCGTGGGGAATACATCAGTTTGTAATTCTGACTCACCGCTAATGTCCCGCTCACCCCCCGCCCGTCTCCCGGGTTATGGGCTGCTTCCCAACATTGCAAAAGTGGCTGAGAGGATTCGGGTTAAACTGGTCAAATGTGCAAAGCGGGATGAAGGTGCTGGGAAGCGACCCTTTCCCATGGGACAGGGGCTGGGGGGAGACTCCAATCCCCAGCAAAACTGCAACAAATACTGTCAGTACTGAGGGAGTGCGGCACTGTCAGAGGGTCAGTACTGAGGGAGTGCTGCACTGTCAGAGGGTCAGTACTGAGGGAGTGCTGCACTGTCAGAGGGTCAGTACTGAGGGAGTGCTGCACTGTCAGAGGGTCAGTACTGAGGGAGTGCTGCACTGTCAGAGGGTCAGTACTGAGGGAGTGCCGCACTGTCAGAGGGTCAGTACTGAGGGAGTGCTGCACTGTCAGAGGGTCAGTACTGAGGGAGTGCTGCACTGTCAGAGGGTCAGTACTGAGGGAGTGCTGCACTGTCGGAGGGTCAGTACTGAGGGAGTGCTGCACTGTCAGAGGGTCAGTACTGAGGGAGTGCTGCACTGTCAGAGGGTCAGTACTGAGGGAGTGCTGCACTGTCAGAGGGTCAGTACTGAGGGAGTGCCGCACTGTCAGAGGGTCAGTACTGAGGGAGTGCTGCACTGTCAGAGGGTCAGTACTGAGGGAGTGCTGCACTGTCAGAGGGTCAGTACTGAGGGAGTGCTGCACTGCCGGAGGGTCAGTATTGAGGGAGTGCTGCACTGTCAGAGGGTCAGTACTGAGGGAGTGCTGCACTGTCAGAGGGTCAGTACTGAGGGAGTGCTGCACTGTCAGAGGGTCAGTACTGAGGGAGTGCTGCACTGTCAGAGGGTCAGTACTGAGGGAGTGCTGCACTGTCAGAGGGTCAGTACTGAGGGAGTGCTGCACTGCCGGAGGGTCAGTACTGAGGGAGTGCTGCACTGTCAGAGGGTCAGTACTGAGGGAGTGCTGCACTGTCAGAGGGTCAGTACTGAGGGAGTGCTGCACTGCCGGAGGATCAGTATTGAGGGAGTGCTTCACTGTCAGAGGGTCAGTACTGAGGGAGTGCTGCACTGTCAGAGGGTCAGTACTGAGGGAGTGCTGCACTGTCAGAGGGTCAGTACTGAGGGAGTGCTGCACTGCCGGAGGGTCAGTACTGAGGGAGTGCTGCACTGTCGGAGGGTCAGTACTGAGGGAGTGCTGCACTGTCAGAGGGTCAGTACTGAGGGAGTGCTGCACTGTCGGAGGGTCAGTACTGAGGGAGTGCTGCACTGTCAGAGGGTCAGTACTGAGGGAGTGCTGCACTGTCAGAGGGTCAGTACTGAGGGAGTGCTGCACTGTCAGAGGGTCAGTACTGAGGGAGTGCTGCACTGCCGGAGGGTCAGTATTGAGGGAGTGCTGCACTGTCAGAGGGTCAGTACTGAGGGAGTGCTGCACTGTCAGAGGGTCAGTACTGAGGGAGTGCTGCACTGCCGGAGGGTCAGTATTGAGGGAGTGCTGCACTGTCAGAGGGTCAGTACTGAGGGAGTGCTGCACTGTCAGAGGGTCAGTACTGAGGGAGTGCTGCACTGTCAGAGGGTCAGTACTGAGGGAGTGCTGCACCGCCGGAGGGTCAGTACTGAGGGAGTGCTGCACTGTCAGAGGGTCAGTACTGAGGGAGTGCTGCACTGTCGGAGGGTCAGTACTGAGGGAGTGCTGCACTGTCGGAGGATCAGTATTGAGGGAGTGCTTCACTGTCAGAGGGTCAGTACTGAGGGAGTGCTGCACTGTCAGAGGGTCAGTACTGAGGGAGTGCTGCACTGCCGGAGGATCAGTATTGAGGGAGTGCTGCACTGTCAGAGGGTCAGTACTGAGGGAGTGCTGCACTGCCGGAGGGTCAGTATTGAGGGAGTGCTGCACTGTCAGAGGGTCAGTACTGAGGGAGTGCTGCACTGTCAGAGGGTCAGTACTGAGGGAGTGCTGCACTGTCAGAGGGTCAGTACTGAGGGAGTGCTGCACTGTCAGAGGGTCAGTACTGAGGGAGTGCTGCACTGTCAGAGGGTCAGTACTGAGGGAGTGCTGCACTGCCGGAGGGTCAGTACTGAGGGAGTGCTGCACTGTCAGAGGGTCAGTACTGAGGGAGTGCTGCACTGTCAGAGGGTCAGTACTGAGGGAGTGCTGCACTGCCGGAGGATCAGTATTGAGGGAGTGCTTCACTGTCAGAGGGTCAGTACTGAGGGAGTGCTGCACTGTCAGAGGGTCAGTACTGAGGGAGTGCTGCACTGTCAGAGGGTCAGTACTGAGGGAGTGCTGCACTGCCGGAGGGTCAGTACTGAGGGAGTGCTGCACTGTCGGAGGGTCAGTACTGAGGGAGTGCTGCACTGTCAGAGGGTCAGTACTGAGGGAGTGCTGCACTGTCGGAGGGTCAGTACTGAGGGAGTGCTGCACTGTCAGAGGGTCAGTACTGAGGGAGTGCTGCACTGTCAGAGGGTCAGTACTGAGGGAGTGCTGCACTGTCAGAGGGTCAGTACTGAGGGAGTGCTGCACTGCCGGAGGGTCAGTATTGAGGGAGTGCTGCACTGTCAGAGGGTCAGTACTGAGGGAGTGCTGCACTGTCAGAGGGTCAGTACTGAGGGAGTGCTGCACTGCCGGAGGGTCAGTATTGAGGGAGTGCTTCACTGTCAGAGGGTCAGTACTGAGGGAGTGCTGCACTGTCAGAGGGTCAGTACTGAGGGAGTGCTGCACTGTCAGAGGGTCAGTACTGAGGGAGTGCTGCACTGCCGGAGGGTCAGTACTGAGGGAGTGCTGCACTGTCAGAGGGTCAGTACTGAGGGAGTGCTGCACTGTCGGAGGGTCAGTACTGAGGGAGTGCTGCACTGTCGGAGGATCAGTATTGAGGGAGTGCTTCACTGTCAGAGGGTCAGTACTGAGGGAGTGCTGCACTGTCAGAGGGTCAGTACTGAGGGAGTGCTGCACTGCCGGAGGGTCAGTACTGAGGGAGTGCTGCACTGTCGGAGGGTCAGTACTGAGGGAGTGCTGCACTGTCAGAGGGTCAGTACTGAGGGAGTGCTGCACTGTCAGAGGGTCAGTACTGAGGGAGTGCTGCACTGTCAGAGGGTCAGTACTGAGGGAGTGCTGCACTGCCGGCGGGTCAGTATTGAGGGAGTGCTGCACTGTCAGAGGGTCAGTACTGAGGGAGTGCTGCACTGTCAGAGGGTCAGTACTGAGGGAGTGCTGCACTGTCAGAGGATCAGTATTGAGGGAGTGCTGCACTGTCAGAGGGTCAGTATTGAGGGAGTGCTGCACTGTCAGAGGGTCAGTACTGAGGGAGTGCTGCACTGTCGGAGGATCAGTATTGAGGGAGTGCTGCACTGTCAGATGGTCAGTACTGAGGGAGTGCTGCACTGTCAGAGGGTCAGTACTGAGGGAGTGCTGCACTGCCGGAGGGTCAGTATTGAGGGAGTGCTGCACTGTCAGAGGGTCAGTATTGAGGGAGTGCTGCACTGTCAGAGGGTCAGTACTGAGGGAGTGCTGCACTGTCGGAGGATCAGTATTGAGGGAGTGCTGCACTGTCAGAGGGTCAGTACTGAGGGAGTGCTGCACTGTCAGAGGGTCAGTACTGAGGGAGTGCTGCACTGTCAGAGGGTCAGTACTGACGGAGTGCTGCACTGTCAGAGGGTCAGTACTGAAAGAGTGTTGCACTGTCAGAGGGTCAGTACTGAGGGAGTGTTGCACTGTCAGAGGGTCAGTACTGAGGGAGTGCTACACTGTTAGATGGTCAGTGCTGAGGGAGTGCTGCACTGTCAGAGGATCAGTACTGAGGGAGTGCTGCACTGTCAGAGGGTCAGTACTGAGGGAGTGCTGCACTGTCGGAGGGTCAGTACTGAGGGAGTGCTGCACTGTCAGAGGGTCAGTACTGAGGGAGTGCTGCACTGTCAGAGGGTCAGTACTGAGGGAGTGCTGCACTGTCAGAGGGTCAGTACTAAAAGAGTGTTGCACTGTCAGAGGGTCAGTACTGAGGGAGTGTTGCACTGTCAGAGGGTCAGTACTGAGGGAGTGCTGCACTGTCAGATGGTCAGTGCTGAGGGAGTGCTGCACTGTCAGAGGATCAGTACTGAGGGAGTGCTGCACTGTCAGAGGGTCAGGACTGAGGGAGTGCTGCACTGTCGGAGGGTCAGTACTCAGGGAGTGCTGCACTGTCAGAGGGTCAGTACTGAGGGAGTGCTGCACTGTCGGAGGGTCAGTCCTGAGGGAGCGCTGCACTGTCGGAGGGTCAGGACTGAGGGAGTGCTGCACTGTCAGGGGGTCAGTACTGAGGGAGTGCTGCACTGTCAGAGGGTCAGTACTGAGGGAGTGCTGCACTGTCAGAGGGTCAGTACTGAGGGAGTGCTGCACTGTCAGAGGGTCAGTACTGAGGGAGTGTTGCACTGTCAGAGGGTCAGTACTGAGGGAGTGCTGTACTGTCGGAGGGTCAGTACTGAGGGAGTGCTGCACTGTCAGAGGGTCAGTACTGAGGGAGTGCTGCACTGTCAGAGGGTCAGTACTGAAAGAGTGTTGCACTGTCAGAGGGTCAGTACTGAGGGAGTGTTGCACTGTCAGAGGATCAGTACTGAGGGAGTGCTGCACTGTCAGAGGGTCAGTATTGAGGGAGTGCTGCACTGTCAGAGGATCAGTACTGAGGGAGTGCTGCACTATCAGAGGGTCAGTACTGAGGGAGTGCTGCACTGTCGGAGGGTCAGTACTGAGGGATTGTTGCATTGTCAGAGGGTCAGGACTTAGGGAGTGCTGCACTGTCAGAGGGTCAGTACTGAGGGAGTGCTGCACTATCAGAGGGTCAGTACTGAGGGAGTGCTGCACTGTCAGAGGGTCAGTACTGAGGGAGTGCTGCACTGTCAGAGGGTCAGTGCTGACGGAGTGCTGCACTGTCGGAGGGTCAGTACTGAGGGAGTGCTGCACTGTCAGAGGATCAGTACTGAGGGAGTGCTGCACTGTCGGAGGGTCAGTACTGAGGGAGTGCTGCACTGTCCGAGGATCAGTACTGAGGGAGTGCTGCACTGTCGGAGGGTCAGTACTGAAAGAGTGTTTCACTGTTGGTGGTGCGTTCCTTTAGATAAAACATTAAATTGAGGACCCCTCAGGCTGGTATAAAACATGGCCACTATTTTGAAGCTGATGCAGATGACTTTACCCCAGTTTTCCGTCCAAAATTTATCCCAAAATAAACATCATTAAATAAAAAGAGATTATCTGGTAATTATCTGATCTCTGTGGCATCCTGCTGTGCATAAATTACCTGCCGTGTTTCGTACATTACAACAGTGACTACACTTTGAAAATATTTCATTGGCTGGAGAGCACTTTGGGACATCCAGAGATCAGGATAAATACACAATTTTCTTTTTTTGTATCAAGAGGGAATCAGAAAGGGTCAGCCTTTACCTCAGTGGGCTGGAATACAAAGGGCTGGAAGTGACGTTACAGTTAGACCGAGCTCCAGTCAGAGTCTATCTGGAGTAACTGTGTTCAGCTCTGGACACTGCACCTCAAGAAGGAGATATTGGCTTTGGAGAGGGAGCAGAGCCAAGTCACCAGAATGACACTGAGGCTTCATCACTCCACTGTGGCTACTGTTCCTTCAGCCGACTAGGTCCTAAGCTCTGGAATTCCCTCCCTAAGCCTCACTGATTCTCTGTTTCTCTCTCCTCCTTTAAGATGCTCCTTAAAATCTACCTGCTCTCCCATGCTTTTGGTGACCTGTCCTAATATCTGTGTTAAAGGCACTATATAAGTGGAAGTTGTTGTTGTGTCCTCTTGTCTTTAGAAGGTTGAGAGTTGATCTGATTGAGTTATTGAAAATGATAAATGGATTTGATAGGGTAGATGTAGAGAGGACTTATTTCTGAGCAATCTTAAAATTAGACCTAGGCCGTTCTGGAAGCACTTCCTCAAACAAAGATCTTGGACATCCCAAAATGGAGGAATATCTTCCCAAAACTGCGGAAATCTGACCATGGCCTGGGGCTCGAACGAAGAAATGAAAAGGATCTACCAACTGACCTGGGCCCCGGGGAAAAGCGAAGAGGAGGAAAAGGTGACAAACTTCAAAGAAGACGAAATGGAAAACTCTCCAAATTCTGAAGAATGCACAAGACTGGAAGGTGCAGAGAGAATAGAACGGGTAGGACAAATGATGAAACGTAACAACAGGAATGAAACATCTGGAACTCTGGAATTCTCTCTCCCAAAAAGCTGTGGATGCTGGAGCTCAATTGGAGCCTTCCGAGGTTGAGATTGATTCGATTGTTTTTGGGTAAAGCTATTGTGGGATAGGGAGTAAGGCAGGTAAATGGAGTTAAGGTACAGATGAGTCATGATCTGAGTGAATGGCGGAACAGTCCTGAGGGGTTGATTGGTGTTTCCCTATTGCTATATATTATCATGTCACCACTTGTGGTTTTATGGTGGGTGGGGATGAGGCCTTATTTTAACATGGGTGGTCTCATGGGAATGGATTGGGGGGGTTAATTGGGAAATATTTCAATTGAATTGGCAATCTGGCTCAAACTTATGGAGGTGGGATAAGGGGCAGGCAGCCAACCAGCGCCCAGGGAGCCAGTTAGCATTTTAAATATGTTAATTGGGCTAAACGCACTTCCCCCAGCCCAGGGGTACCTGGAACTGCAGTGAGGCAGAGAGAGCCTCAGGGAGCACTCCTGTGGCCCAAGAGGATCTCCCCCATTATCAGACGCACACAATCATCACACCATGTAATCCCCCTGCCCCCACATCACTGGTTTGGATTTCCCCTGGGATTGGACCAACCTGGTCCTACAGCCTTGTCTGGAGTGCGCTCTGTCCAACTGGAAGTCAAGTTCTGGGCTCCTATCATCTATTTACAGTCTCAGGGATTCTACAATTGACCTCAGTACATGGACTGGGAAAACAGCCAGGCCACGTTACTCTGGATCCTTTTCCAGTGACCCCAACACCCTCCTCCTGCCCCCACCCACTCATGGCTATGATATGCCCAATGATGTTGAATGGTCTGCTGAGATTCATTGGTGAAGAATGGCCGGGGGGGTGGGGTCTCAGAAGATACCTGTTGGGGATGGGGTACAGAGGATACCCCTGGGGGTGGGGTACAGAGGATACCCACTGGGTGTGGGGTACAGAGGATACCCACTGAGGGTGGGGTACAGAGGATACCCACTGGGGATGCGGCATCAGAGGATACCCGCTGGGGATGGGGTATCAGAGGTTACCCGCTGGGGATGGGGTATCAGAGGATTCCCTTTGGGGAGGGGGTCTCAGAGGATACCTGCTGGGGTTGGGGTATCAGAGGATTCCCTTTGGAGAGGGGGTATCAGAGGACACTCGCTGCGGGTGGGGTATCAGAAGATATCTGCTGGGGGTGGAAGATACCCACTGGGGGTGGGGCTCTGATCCCCAGCAAGAGTTGCAGTTACCAGGAGATATGGCAAGAAATTTGTTGAGAAGAAAAGAGACAATTCCTCCAAAGATGGTTAAAAATTCGCCAAAAATCAGGTCTTTATTTTAATAATAAAGTTGTTCTCAATCTTTTCTCAGTCTTATCGATGTGTTAACGTGTCAGTTGGTGAATCACGGGCATCGAAGGACACTCGGGTCATTCCTGCACCTGATAGACTGTAGCAGAGGCTCACTGTCACTCACCATTATAAATCTTCGATGGGACAGTGCGTAATCAATCTGGTATAAACTCCGGATTCCGGTGATGTCAGGTGCTAAAAGGTGACTGGAGGCAGTACTGACGTCAGCAAATTACCAGCATTAACAGAGGAGAAACCAAACCAAAGTTAAAGTAACATGCGGACAAAGAACAGAGTAAAGCTCCCTCTACACTGTCCCCATCAAACACTCCCAGGGCAGTTACAGCACGGGGTTAGATAGAGAGTAAAGCTCCCTCCACACTGTCCTCATCAAACACTCCCAGGGCAGGTACAGCACGGGGTTAGATAAAGTGTAAAGCTCCCTCTACACTGTCCTCATCAAACACTCCCAGGGCAGGTACAGCACGGGGTTAGATAAAGTGTAAAGCTCCCTCTACACTGTCCCCATCAAACACTCCCAGGGCAGCTCAGCACGGGGTTAGATACAGAGTAAAGCTCCCTCCACATCAAACACTCCCAGGGCAGGTACACAATGGGGTTTGATAGAGAGTAAAGCTCCCTCTACACTGTCCCCATCAAACACTACCAGGGCAGGTACCACACAGGGTTAGATACAAAGTAAAGCTCCCTCTACACTGTCCCCATCAAACACTCCCAGGGCAGGTACAGCACAGGGTCAGATAGAGAGTAAAGCTCCCTCCACACTGTCCCCAACAAACACTCCCAGGGCAGGTACAGCACAGGGTTAGGTACAGAGTAAAGCTCCCTCCAAACTGTCCCCATCAAACACTCCCAGGGCAGCTCAGCACGGGGTTAGATACAGAGTAAAGCTCCCTTTACATCAAACACTCCCAGGACAGGTACAGTACGGGGTTTGATAGAGAGTAAAGGTCCCTCTACGCCGTCCCCATCAAACACTCCCAGGGCAGGTACAGCACGGGGTTAGATACAAAGTAAAGCTCCCTCTACACTGTCCCCATCAAACACTCCCAGGGCAGGTACAGCACGGGGTAAGGTACAGAGTAAAGCTCCCTCTGCAAACTCTACGAACCTTGTAGAGTTTTTCGAGGAGGTTACCAAGAAAGTAGATGAAGGAAAGGCTGTGGATGTTGTCTACATGGACTTTAGTAAGGCCTTTGGCAAGGTCCCACATGGGAGGTTAGTTCAGAAGGTTCAGACAGTTGGTATCCAAGGAGAGGTTGTAAACTGGATTTGAAATTGGCTGTGTGGGAGAAGACAGAGAGTGGTAGTGGATGATTGCTTCTCAGACTGGAGGTCTGTGACTAGTGGTGTGCCTCAGGGATCTGTGCTGGGACCATTGTTGTTTGTTGTCTATATCAATGATTTGGATGATAATGTGGTGAATTGGATCAGCAAGTTTGCTGATGACACTAAGATTGGAGGCGTTGTGGACAGCGAGGAAGGCTTTCAAAGCTTGCAGAGAGATCTGGACCAACTGGAAAAATGGGCCAGAAAATGGCAGATGGAGTTTAATGCGGAAAAGTGTGAGGTGTTACATTTTGGAAGGTCAAACCAAGGTAGGACATACACAGTAAATGGTAGGGCACTGAGGAGTGCGGAGGAACAAAGGGATCTGGGAGTTCAGATACATAATTCCCTGAAAGTGGCGTCACAGGTAGACAAGGTTGTAAAGAAAGTTTTTGGCATACTGGCCTTCATAAATCAAAGTATTGAGTATAGGAGTTGGGATGTTATGGTGAGGTTGTATAAGACATTGGTGAGGCCAACTTTGGAGTATTGTGTGCAGTTCTGGTCACTTAACTACAGGAAGGGTATCAGTAAGATTGAAAGTGTGCAGAGAAGATTTACTAGGATGTTGCTGGGTCTTAAGGAGTTGAGTTACAGGGAAAGATTAAGCAGGTTAGGACTTTATTCCTTGGAGCATAGAAGAATGAGGGGAAATTTGATAGAAGTTTACAAAATTGTGAGGGGTATAGACAGAGTAAATGTGAGTAGGCTGTTTCCACTTAGATTAGGAGAAATAAACACGAGAGGACGTGGCTTTAGGGTGAAAGGGGAAAGGTTTAGGGGGAACATTAGGGGGAAATTCTTCACTCAGAGAGTGGTGAGAGTGTGGAACGAGCTACCATCTGATGTGGTAAATGCGGGCTCACTCTTAAGTTTTAAGAATACATTAGATAGGTACATGGATGGGAGAGGTCTGGAGGGTTATGGACTAGGTGCAGGTCAATGGGACTAGCGGAATAATATTTCGGCACAGACTAGAAGGGCCGAATGGTCTGTTTTCTGTGCTGTAGTGTTCTATGGTTCTATGGTACACTGACCCCATCAAACACTCCCAGGGCAGGTACAGCATGGGGTTAGATAGAGAGTAAAGCTCCCTCCATACTGTCCCCATCAAACACTCCCAGGGCAGGTACAGCACGGGGTTAGGTACAGAGTAAAGCTCCCTCCAAACTGTCCCCATCAAACAATCCCAGGGTAGGTACAGCATGGGGTTAGGTACAGAGTAAAGCTCCCTCTACACTGTCCCCATCAAACACTCCCAGGGCAGGTACAGCATGGGGTTAGATAGAGAGTAAACTCCCTCTACACTGTCCCCATCAAACACTCCCAGGGCAGGTACAGCATGGGGTTAGATGCAGAGTAAAGCTCCCTCTACACTGTCCCCATCAAACATTCCCAGGACAGGTACAACACGGGGTTAGATACAGAGTAAAGCTCCCTCTACACTGTCCCCATCAAACACTCCCAGGACAGGTACAGCACGGGGTTAGATACAGAGTAAAGCTCCCTCTACACTGTCCCCATCAAACACTCCCAGGACAGGTACAGCACGGGGTTAAATACAGAGTAAAGGTTCCTTTGCACTCTCTAACTATGTGGGTTAGAGCTAATCTCGGACCAGCCTCAGGTACTGCCCCAGTCTAACATTTTTCATTCCCCACATCAGCAGCCCTGTGATTTTCCTGACTGAAATTGTCTAGAGTCATAGGGCCATAGAGTTATACAGCACAGAAACAGGCCTTTCGGCTCATCGTGTCCGTGCCGGCCATCAAGCACTTTTCCTATTTTCCAGCCCTTGGCCCGTAGCCTTGCATGCTATGCAGTCCAAGTGCTCATCCAAATACTTCTTGTATTACAAGTGGGTTGATTTCGTTGTGGGTTTTATTTTGTAGGAGGGATGTGATTGCACTGGAGGGGGTGCAGAGGAGATTCACCAGGATGTTGCCTGGGATGAAACATTTAAGTTATGAAGAGAGGTTGGATAGACTTGGGTTGTTTTCGTTGGAGCAGAGAAGACTGAGGGGCGACCTGATCGAGGTGTACAAGATTATGAGGGGCATGGACAGGGTGGATAGGGAGCAGCTGTTCCCCTTAGTTGAAGGGTCAGTCACAAGGGGGCATAAGTTCAAGGTGAGAGGCAGGAGGTTTAGGGGGGATATGCGGAATAACCTTTTTACCCAGAGGGTGGTGATGGTCTGGAATGCGCTGCCTGGGAGGGTGGTGGAGGCGGGTTGCCTCACATCCTTTAAAAAGTACCTGGATGAGCACTTGGCACGTCATAACATTCAAGGCTATGGGCCAAGTGCTGGTAAATGGGATTAGGTAGAGAGGTCAGGTGTTTCTCACGTGTAGGTGCAGACTCGATGGGCCGAAGGGCCTCTTCGGCACTGTGATTCTGTGATTCTGTGATTCTGTGTGTTATGCCAAATCAGAGATGAGTTGGTCAAACTCATTTTGTGCAGCGACAGAGTCTGGGAATTGACCTCCTTGTCCCCCTGCTCCCTTTCCCTTTGCAGGGTGATCCTTGAGAGTGCTCTTGCCAGCTGCAGAAACATGGAGTCTTCCTCCTGTGCACCTTTTTTTTAATTCAATCACGGGATGTGGGCTTCGCTGGCATTTTTTGCCCATCCCTAATTGCCCTTGAGAAGGTGGTGGTGAGCTGCCTTCTTGAACCCCTGCAGTCCATGTGGTGTAGGTACATCTACAATGCTGTTAGGGAGGGAGTTCCAGGATTTTTGAGCCAGCAACAGTGAAGGAACGGTGATATATTTCCAAGTCAGGATGGTGAGTGACTTGGAGGGGAACTTACAGGTGGTGGTGTTCCTATGTGTCTGCTGCCCTTGTCCTTCTAGATGGTAGTGGTCGTGGGTTTGAAAGGTGCTGTCTAGGGAGCCTTGGTGAATTCCTGCTGTGCATCTTTAGATGGTACACACTGCTGCTACTGTGCGTCGGTGGTGGAGGGAGTGAATGTTTGTGGATGTGGTGCCAATCAAGTGGGCTGCTTTGTCCTGGATGGTGTCAAGTTTCTTGAGTGTTGTGGGAGCTGCACTCATCCAGGCAAGTGGAGAGTATTCCATCACACTCCTGACATGTGCCCAGTAGATGGTGGACAGGCTTTGGGGAGTCAGGAGGTGAGTTACTCACTGCACAATATCTAGCCTCTGACCTGCTCTTGTAGCCACAGTATTTATATGGTTAGTCCAGTTCAGTTTCTGGTCAATGGTAACCCCAAATATGTTGATAGTGGGGGATTCAGTGATGGTAATGCCATTGAATGTCAAGAGGCAATGGCTGGATTCTCTCTTTTGGAGATGGTCATTGCCTGATACTTGTGAGGTGTGAATGTTACTTGCCACTTGTCAGCCCAAGCCTGGATATTGTCCAGGTCTTGCTGCATTTGGACATGGACTGCTTCAATATCTGAGGAGACGCGAATGGTGCTGAACATTGTGCAATCATCAGCGAACGTCCCCACTTCTGACCTTATGATGGAAGGAAGGTCACTGATAAAGCAGCTGAAGATGGTTGGGCCTAGGACACTACCCTGAGGAACTCCTGCAGTGACGTCCTGGAGCTGAGATCATTGACCTCCAACAAACACAACCATCTTCCTTTGTGCTAGGTATGACTCCAACCAGTGGAGAGTTTTCTCCCTGATTCCCATTGACTCCAGTTTTGCTAGGGCTCCTTGATGCCACACTCGGTCAAATGCTGCCTTAATGTCAAGGGCAGTCATCCTCACTTCACCCCAGGAGTTCAGCTCTTTTATTCATGTTTGAACCAAGGCATTACAATGAGGTCAGGAGCTGAGTGGCCCAGGTGGAACCCAAACTGAGTGTTGGGGAGCAGGTTATTGCTAAGCAAGTGCCACTTGATAGCACTGTTGATGACTCCTTCCATTCCTTTACTGATGATGGAGAGTAGACTGATGGGGCGGTAATTGGCCGGGTTGGATTTGTCCTGCTTTTTGTGTATAGGACATACCTGGGCAATTTTCCACATAGCCAGGTAGATGCCAGTGTTGTAGCTGTACTGGAACAGCTTGGATAGGAACACAGCAAGTTCAGGAGTACAAGTCTTCAGTACTATTGCCAGAATATTGTCAGGGCGCATAGCCTTTGCAGTATCCAGTGCCTTCAGCCATTTCTTGACATCATGTGAAGTGAATCGAATTGGCTGAAGACTGGCAGCTGTGATGCTGGGGACCTCTGGAGGAGGCTGAGATGGATCATCCACTCGGCACTTCTGGCTAAAGATTGTAGCAAATGCTTTAGGTCTTATGTTTTGCACTGCTGTGCTGGGCTCCTCCATCATTGAGGATGGGGATATTTGTGGAGCCTCCTCCTCCAGTGAGTTGTTTAATTGCCAACCACCATTCACGACTGGATATGGCAGGACTGCAGAGCTTAGATCTGATCCATTGGTTGTGGGATCGCTTAGCTCTGTCTATCACTTGCTACCTATGCTGCTTAGCATGCAAGTAGTCCTGTGTTATAGCTTCACCAGGTTGACATCTCATTTTTAGGTATGCCTGGTGCTGCTCCTGGCATGCCCTCCTGCACTCTTCATTGAACCAGGGTTGATCCCCTGGCTTGATGGTAATGGTAGAGTGGGGGATATGCTGGGCCATGAGGTTACAGATTGTGTTCAAGTACAATTCTGCTGCTGCTGATGGCCCACAACGCCTCATGGATACCCAGTCTTGAATTGCTAGATCTGTTCGAAATCTATCCCATTTAGCATGGTGGTAGTGTATCCTCAATACGAAGACAGGACTTTGTCTCCACAATGACTGTGCGGTGGTCACTCCCACCGATACTGTCATGGACATTTGCATCTGAGCAGGCAGGTTGGTGAGGATGAGGCCAAGTATGTTTTTCCCTCACCACTTGCCACAGAACCAGTCTAGCAGCTATTTCCTTTTGGACTCGGCCAACTTGGCCAATAGTGGTGCTACCGAGCCACTCTTGGTGATGGACATTGAAGTCCTCCACCCAGAGTACATTCTGTGCCCTTGCCACCCTCAGTGCTGCCTCCAAGTGGTGTTCAACATGGAGGAGCACTGATTCATCAGCTGAGGGAGGGCAGTACGTGGTAATCAGCAGGAGGTTTCCTTGCCCATGTTTGACCTGATGCCATGAGACATCATGGGGTCTGGAGTCGATGCTGAGGACTCCCAGGGCAACTCCCTCCAGACACTATACCAACTGTGCCTCCACCTCTGCTGGGCCTGTCCTGCCGATGGGACAGGATATACCCAGGGATGGTGATGGTGGTGTCTGGGACATTATATGTAAGGTATGATTCCGTGAGGATGACTATGTCAGGCTGTTGCTTGCCTAGTCTCTGAGACAGCTCTCCCAATTTTGGCACTAGCCGCCAGACATTAGTAAGGAGGACTTTGCAGGGTTGACAAGGCTGAGTTTGCCGTTGTCATTTCAGGTGCCTAGGGTGGTCTGTCCGGTTTCATTCCTCTTTTGTGACTTTGTAGCAGTTTGATACAACTGAGTGCCTTGCTGGGCCATTTCAGGGGCATTTAAGCGTCAACCACATTGCTGTGGGTCTGGAGTCACATGTAGGCCAGACCAGGCAAGGACGGCAGATTTCCTTCCCTAAAGGACATTAGTGAACCAGATGAGTTTTTACAACAATCGACAATGGTTTCATGTTCATCATTAGACTTTTAATTCCAGATTTTTATTGAATTTAAATTCCACCATCTGTTGTGGCGGGATTCGAACCCGGATCCCCAGAGCATTACCCTGGGTCTCTGGATTACTAGTCCTGCAACAATACCACTATGCCATCGCGTCCATCACTGATGCCTTCAGTGCCACATCAGAAAACCTGGGGACCCTGTCCCTTGCCCTGTTGCTTCACTTGTTGTGCTTTTCCTTCCTGTTAAGTATTCCAGAGATTGGTGCAGCTGAGGCTGCAGCCTGTGTGTAATTCCCCTTTAAGAGGGGCAGGAAGCATTCAGGAGATGCAGGCGAGCTGTGTATCACACTTACCACACACACTGCTGGCCCCATTGCTGAGTGTGCAGCCAGTCAGCAGAGGGCCTTACACTGGTGCTGCACACTGAAATCATTTAGTGAGCACAGGGACGGCGGGTGAGCAGGATTTGCTGTGAGTTAGGATATGAACAGCAGAGTTTAGGATAAACTGAATTTTTACAGAGCGTTGAGGATGGGTGGACAGCCACAGAACATTGAAATTGTCAAGTCAGTGGGAAAAAAGACATCACGGATGAGGATTTTGGCAGCATTTATTTCTGATTTACTTCATCTCCTCTTCTATCGCAATCTCAGTAAGGTCCTATATTGTGGGCTTTGTCCTCTCCTGTCGTTTTCTCACTTAGAAAGTTCTAGAAACAGTAGATTGATGTTCAGACCATCGAGCATGAATTGCTGACGTAATCCCCACACATTAATACGATGAGCTGTTATTCTGCTGTCATTGGTGAAAGTTTGATTATCTCTACACTCATTATTTACAGCGTTGGTGACATATGATATCCCCCAATGAATGCTATCCCAAGTGTCCTTAAGCAGTTATTTAACACATGGTGTGAATAAGGTGCAATATTTCTTATTGTTGCATGACTGCATCATTGTAACCTTATTAAACAGAGTGTCCAACCTGACTCAGCTCGGATAATAGGATTGAATCCGATCGTACTGTTTGTGATGGCGATTTTGAAATGTTTTGTAATGCTCTTCCAGATATTTTATGAATAAAGTATATTTTTCAAAAAAAAACAGAGCTACTGGAACCAGAACAGGGGCATTTCAAAAACATGACCAATCAGTAACCCAAAGCCAAAACACAGTGGATGCTGGAAATCTGAGATCAAAACAGAAAATGCTGGAAATACTCAGCAGGTCTGGTAGGATCTCTGGAGAGAAACAGAGTTATTGATTCAGGTCAATATTCGGAACTGATGTGTCTGAAGGAAGTGAGAGTGGCAGGATACCTGAACACAAAGTCAAAGAAATAAGAAAGAGAAAAAAGCTGAACCAGTAAAGAAATACGAGACAAAAGGGGACAGAGGTTATGATGATATCAAATTGTTGAACTCAGTGTTGAGTCTAGAAGGCTGGAGGGTGCCCAGCTGAAAGATGACGTGCTGATCCGTGAGCTTGCATTGAGCTTCACTAGGACACTGTGGCAGGTCAAGGAGAGAAAGGTCAGAGTAGGAGCAAGGTGGAGATCCCAAATGACAAGTTACCGGAAGCTGAGGGTCAGGCTTGCAGAATAGTCAGAATAAACAGTCAAAATTAGCAGAAACACAGTCAGGATAAACTATATCGGCCGTTCCTTCACTGTCACTGGGTCAAAATCCTGGAACTCCCTCCCTAACAGCACTGTGGGTGTACCTACACCACATGGACTGCAGCGGTTCAAGAAGGCAGCCCACCACCACCTTCTCAGGGGCAATTAGGGACGGGCAATAAATGCTGGCCTGGTAGACTGGGTCTGCGACAGGTGGTGAGGGAGCCAATAAGAGGGAAAAACATACTTGACCTCGTCCTCACCAACCTGCCTGCCGCATAGACATCTGTCCATGACGGTATCGGGAGGAGTTACAGCCCCACAGTCATTGTGGAGACAAAGTCCCGTCTTCACATTGAGGATACCCTCCATCGTGTTGTGTGGCACTACCACCGTGCTAAATGGGATAGATTTCAAACAGATCTAGCAACTCGAGACTGGGCATCCATGAGGCGTTGTGGGCCATCAGCAGCAGCAGAATTGCACTCGAAAAAATCTGTAACCTCATGGCCCAGCATATCCCCCACTCTACCATTACCATCAAGCCAGGGGATCGACCCCCCTAGGGCTAGGGGTGCAGAAAATTTTGGAGCACAAGTCTGCAGTACTATTGCTGGAATATTGCCAGGGCCCATAAACTTTGCAGTATCCAGTGCCTTCAGCCGTTTCTTAATATCATGTGGAGTAAATCGAATTGGCTGAAGACTGGCGTCAGTGATGCTGGGGACCTCCGGAGGAGGCTGAGATTGATCATCCACTCGGCACTTCTGGCTGAAGATTGTTGCAACCTTATTTTTTGCACTGATGCTGGGTTTCCCCCTCATTGATGATGTTTGGATATTTGTGGAGCCTCCTCCTTCTGTGAGTTGTTCAATTGTTCACCACCATTCACAACAGTATTCAGTACAGTCCTGCCACATCCAGTTTATTTTTATTATTCATTTATGGGATGTGGACTTCAGGAGTTCCTCAGGGTAATGTCCTCAGCCCACTTGCCTGGATGAGTGCAGTTCCCACAACACTCAAGAAGCTTGACACCAGGACAAAGCAGCTGCTTGATTGGCACCCCATCCACCAACATTCACTCCCTCCACCACCGACGCACAGTAGCAGCAGTGTGTACATTTGCAAGTTGCACTGCAGGAATTCACCAAGGCTCCTTGGACAGCACCTTACAAACCCACGACCACTACCACCTAGAAGGACAAGGGCAGCAGATAGATGGGAACACCACCAGCTGGAAGTTCCCCTCCAAGTCACTCACCATCCTGACTTGGAAATATATCGGCTGTTCCTTCACTGTCGCTGGGTCAAAATCCTGGAATCCCTCAAAACAGCACTGTGGGTGTACCTACATTACATGGACTGCAGCGGTTCAAGAAGGCAGCTCACCACCACCTTCTCAAAGGCAGCTAGGGATGGGCAATAAATGCTGACCAATCCAGCCACACCCACATTCCATAAATGAATCAAAAAAGAATAAATATTAAACAGTCAGAGTAAACACAAACAGAATAAACATGAACACAGCCTGAATAAGCAGTCAAACATTAAACTCAGAAGAAAGAGAATAGATGCAAAATGCAGACAGAGTGAACACAGAGTGTGAGCCAGAGCAGAGGTTTGAAAAGAGCGGGAGTTGAGTGCCAGAGCGGAGATGAAAAACAGAGTGTGACTCACAGGAAAGCCACTCAGTATTTGGTTGGTGAGTATTTTTCTTTTTTTCTCTCTCTAATTAAGGCGTTTGTTCAAACCAGGAGTTGGGAAATTATAAATTTCAATCAAGGTAAATATAGCAGTAAAATGTATGAATAATAGAAGCAATAACACAGAACAGGTCTCGAGAGGCATTAATGAAAATGTATTGTTGAAACAAGGTGCTAACTAGATTCTAAAAGAGGGGATTTTTTTTTACGAAATGAATGGGCAGCTGAGACCTGCTGTTTGCAATTCTCGTGTCATGTGGGAACTTCAGAACCCTGCACGTGTCTCGGGTAACCATGTGTTTGGGAGGTGTTTCCAGGTGCTTAAGATCAAGTTCAGGATTTCTGAGCCTGACAGGCAGCTGGAGACACTGCGGAGCGTCAGGGGTGGATGAGAGATCCTGGAACATACATTGCTGTAGGTGGTCACCCCACTGACACGAAGAGTTCAGGATAGTAAATAGGTGACTGTCCGGAAGAGTACAAAGAGGCAGAAAGTGCAGGAGTCTCTGCTGTGTGCCCAGGACCAATGCAACTGCTCAGCAAACTAGGTGGTCACCTAGAACGGCAAATTTTGGGGGCTGTCTAATTCAAACAGGCTAGCAGGATGGGCAGACAAGTGGCAGAACAAATTTAACACCATAAGACCATAAAACATAGGAGCAGAAATTAGGCCATTTGGCCCATCGAGTCTGCTCCGCCATTCAATCATGGCTGATAAGTTTCTCAACCACATTCTCCCACCTTCTCCCCATAACCTTTGATCCCCTTACCAATCAAGAACCTATCTATCTCCGTCTTAAATACACTCAATGACCTGGCCTCCACAGCCTTCTGTGGCAATGAATTCCATAGATTCACCACTCTCTGGCTAAAGAAGTTTCTCCTCATCTCTGTTCTAAAAGGTCTTCCCTTTACTCTGAGGCTGTGCCCTCGGGTCCTAGTCTCTCCTACTAATGGAAACATCTTCCCCACGTCCACTCTATCCAGGCCTTTCAGTATTCTGTAAGATTTAATCAGATCTCCCCATATCCTTCTAAACTCCATCGAGTATAGACCCAGAGTCCTCAAACGTTCCTCATACGTTAAGCCTTTCATTCCTGGGATCGTTCTTGTGAACCTCCTCTGGACCCTCTCCAGGGCCAGCACATCCTTCCTGAGATACGGGGCCCAAAATTGCTCACAATATTCTAAATGTGGTCTGACCAGAGCCTTATCAAGCCTCAGCAGCACATCCCTGCTTTTATAAGTGTGAAGTGATGCATTTTGGCAGGAGAGATGGGGAGAGACAATATAGACTTAATGGCACAGTCCCCAAGAGTGTGAAAGGACAGAGGGACTGTGGGTTCATGTGCACCGATCTTTAAAGATAGTCGGACATATTGAGAGAGTGGTTAGCAAAGCAAATGGGATCCGGTGCTTCATTAATGGAGGAATTAAGTACAAAAAGCAGGGATGTTATCCTGAACCTTCATAAAGCTCTGGTAAGGGCACAACTGGAGCATTGAGTCCAGTTCTGGTCGCCACACTTTAGGAAGGATGTGAAGGTCCTTGAGAGGGTGCAGAGGAGATTTACCAGAGTGACTCATAGACTCATGGACACCTACAGCACAGAAGGAGGCCATTCGGCACATCATATCTGCACCCATCAACAAAGATCTAATCCCATTTTCTAGCGCTTGGCCCATAGCCCTGGAGGCTATGGCAACACAAGTGAATATCTAAATGCTTCTTAAATGTTACGAGAGTTTCTGACTCAACCACCCTTCCAGGCAGAGTCCCAGACTCCCACCACCCTCTGGGTGAAAAAATTTCTCCTCAACTCCCCTCTTAGCCTTCTACCTCTTAGCTTAACTCTATGCCCCCTGGTTATTGACCCCTCTACTAATGGAAAAAATGCCCTCCTATCCAATATTTCTATGCCCCTCATAATCTTATATGCCTCTATCAGGTCCTCCCTCAACTTTTGCTGCTCCAAGGAAAACAACCCCAGCCTATCCAATCTTTCCTCATAGCTCAGACCCTCCAGCCCAAGCAGCATCCTGGTAAATCTCCTCTGCACCCTCTCCAATGCAATCACATCCTTCCTATAATGTGGTGACCAGAACTGCTCACAGTACTCCAGTTGTGGCCTAAACATCATTTTATAGAGTTCATAACCTCCCTGCTCTTGTATTCAATGCCTCGACTAATAAAGGCAAGTAGCCCATATGCCTTCTTAACCACCTCTACCTGCCCTGCTACCTTCAGGAATCTGTGGATATGCACACCAAGTCCTTGTGATGTTCAGTACTTTCCAGGATCCTAACATTCATGGTGTAAACCCTTGCCTTGTTAGCCCTCCCCAAGTGCATTAGCTCACACTTTTCCATTTGCCATTGCTCTGCCCACCTGACCAGTCCATTGATATCCTCCTGCAGTTTACGGCTATCCTCCTCACTATTTACCACCCGACCAATTTTTGCGTCATCCGTGACAATTTTTATCATACGTCCTACAATTAAGTCCAAATTATTTATGTACACCACAAACAGCAAGGGCCCCAGCACTGAGTCCTGTGGAACCCCACTGGAAACAGACTTCCAGTCACAGAAACATCCCTCTACCATCACCCTCTGCTTCCTGCCTCTCAGCCAATTTTGGATCCAATGTGCCACTTTGCCTTGGATTCCATGGGCTCTTACTTTCTTGACCAGCCTGCTATGAAGGACCTTATCAAAAGCCTTGCTAAAGTTCAGGTAGACCACATCAAATGCATTACCCTTATCAACACTCCTGGTTACCTCCTCAAAAAATTTGATCAAATTTGTCAAACACAACCTTCCCTTAACAAATCCATGCTGATTATCCCTGATTAATCTGTGTCTCTCCACGTGCAGATATATTCTGTCCCTCAGAATTCTTTCTAGTAACTTCCCCACCACCGAGGTTAGAATGACTGGCCTGTAATTTCCTGGTCTATTCCTTCCTCCCTTCTTTAATAATGGGACAACGTTAGCAGTCTTCCAATCCTCTGGCACCTCACCTGTGGCCAGATTGAATTTGAAAATTACTGCCAGGGCCCCTGATATCTCTTCCCTTGCCTCCCTCAACAGCCTGGGATTTATCTGCTTTTAAGGCCACTAAACCCACTAGTACCTCCTCTCTCTCTGTTAATTTCCTCGAATATTTCACAGTCCTCCACCCTGATGTCTATATCTGCATCGTCCTTTTCCATTGTGAAGACCAATGTAAAGTATTCATTGAGGACTGTACCCACATCTTCCGGGTCCACACACAGATTACCTCTATGGTCCCTAATTGGCCCGACTCTTACCCTAGTTATTCTCTTGCTCTTTATATATTTAAAACCCCTTTGGGTTTTCCTTTATTCTACCCACCAATGCTTTCTCATGCACTCTCTCAGCTTTCCTAATTTCCTTTTTAAGATCCCCCTGCACTTTTTATACTCCTCTAGGGACTCTGTCATATTGAGCCCTCGGTATCTGCCATAAGCTTCTCTTTTTATCTTAAACCTAACCTTTATGTCCCTGGACATCAAGGGCTCTCCGGACTTGGTCCCACCCTTTGTCTTTACTGGAACATATTTGCCCTGTACTCTCACTATTTCCTCCTTGAATGCCTCCCACTGCTCTGACATAGTTTTAACTGCAAGTAGCTGCTCCCAGTCCACTTGGGCCAAATCGTATCTCGTCTTAGTAAAATTAGCCTTTCCCCAGTTTATAACTTTTATTCCCTGCCCAACCTTATCCTTTTCCATAACTAGCCTAAATCTAACTGAGTTATGGTCACTATCTCCAAATTGCTCCCCCACTAATATGCCTTCCACCTGCCCGGGCTCATTTCCAAATATTAGGTCCAGAACTGCCCCCTCTCTTGTTGGGCTTTCTACGTACTGGCTAAAAAAGTTCTCCTGGATGCAGCTTAAGAATTTTTCTCCCTCCCTGCCTTGCACACTAAAACTATCCCAGTTAATATTTGAGTAGTTAAAATCCCCTATTACTGCCTTATTATTCTTACACTTCTCTGAAGTTTGATTACATATTTGATCCTCTATTTCTCCCTGACTGTTTGGGGGCCTATAGTACACACCCAACAGTGTGTTTGCTCCTTTTGTGTTTTTTACTTCTACCCATGTGGCCTCATTTGATGATCCTTCCAGGATATCATCCCTCCTCACTGCTATAATCGATTCCTTGATCAATATTGCAATCTCCCCCCTCCTCTTCTATCCCCCTCTCTATCTCACCTGAATACTCTATAACCAGGAATGTTGAGCTGCCAATCCTGCCCTTTTAACCAAGTCTTAGTCATAGCTATGATATCACACTCCCATGTGCCTACCTGTGCCCTCAGCTCCTCTGTCTTATTCCTCAGGCTCCTTGCATTAAAATATATTCCATTTAGCCTTGCTAAACTCACTTCTTTCTTATCCAGCCTATGTTTCCTCTGCCTTCCACACTCACTCACTAGTGTTTTAACTTCTAATTCCATCTCAGCTTCTCTCCCCTCTGAACTACTTATCAGGATCCCATCCCCCTACCAGTTTAGTTTAAACCCTCCCCAACAGCATTAACAAACCTCCCCGTGAGGATGTTGGTCCCGTTCCTGTTCAGATGTAACCCGTCCAACTTGTACAGGTCCCACCTCCCCCAGAAATGGTCCCAATCCCTCAGGAATCTAAAGCCCTCCCTCCTGCACATTCTTTCCAGCCACACATTCATCTGCTCTACCCTTCTGTTCCTATACTCACTACTGCGTGGCACCGGGAGTAAGCTGGAGATTACTACCTTTGAAATCCTGCTTTTCAATTTCCTACCCAACTCCCTAAAGTCTGCTTGCAGGACCTCATTTCTCTCTCTTCCTATGTCATTGGTCCCAACATGGACCACGACCTCTGGCTGTTCACCCTCCCCCTTCAGAATGTCTTGCAGCCGTTCCCTGACATCCTTAACCCTGGCACCCGGGAGGCAACATATCATCCTGGAGTCACGTCTACGTCCACAGAAGTGCCTGTCTACTCTCCTCACTAACCAATCCCCTATCACTATTGCCCTTCCACACTTTTCCTTGAGGGTGTAAGGCACAGGTCTTGCCTGAAAAAACCGGGATGTTGCCTCAGGGTCCACGTATATTTCGGCTTGTAGATCTTTGATTTTCCCCAACTCATCTTGGAATACTCTGTCATACTTTTCCAACAACTCTGGAATTCCTCCAGTCCTGAACTGAAAAAATTCTGACTAGTTTAGTTTGATTTCTTTCAACTGATCATGGCCCAGAAGTCTAGGTCTTAATCCATAAGACCATAAGACATAGGAGCAGAAATTAGGCCATTCGGCCCATTGAGTCTGCTCCGCCATTCAATCATGGCTGATAGGTTTCTCAACCACATTCTCCCGCCTTCTCCCCATAACCTTTGATCTCCTTACCAATCAAGAACCTATCTATCTCCATCTTAAATACACTCAATGACCTGGCCTCCACAGCCTTCTGTGGCAATGAATTCCATAGATTCACCACTCTCTGGCTAAAGAAGTTTCTCCTCATCTCTGTTCTAAAAGGTCTTCCCTTTACTCTGAGGCTGTGCCCTCGGGTCTTAGTCTCTCCTACTAATGGAAACATCTTCCCCACGTCCACTCTATCCAGGCCTTTCAGTATTCTGTAAGTTTCAATCAGATCCCCCCTCATCCTTCTAAACTCCATCGAGTATAGACCCAGAGTCCACAAACATTCCTCATATGTTAAGCCTTTCATTCCTGGGATCATTCTTGTGAACCTCCTCTGGACCCTCTCCAGGGCCAGCACATCCTTCCTGAGATAGGGGACCCAAAATTGCTCACAATATTCTAAATGTGGTCTGACCAGAGCCTTATAAGGCCTCAGCAGCACATCCCTGCTTTTATATTCTAGTCCTCTCGAAATAAATGCCAACATTGCATTTGCCTTCCTAACTACTGACTCAACCTGCAAGTTAACCTTAAGAGAATCCTGGACTAGGACTCCCAAGTCCCTTTGCACTCCAGATTTCTGAATTCTCTCCCCATTTAGAAAATAGTCTATGCCTTTATTCTTCCTACCAAAGTGCATGACCTCACACTTCCCCACATTGTATTCCATCTGCCACTTCTTTGCCCATTCTCCTAACCTGTCCAAATCCTTCTGCAGCCTCCCCCCCTCCTCAATACTACCTGTCCCTCCACCTATCTTTATAATCCTGTTACAGCAACTACTGGCAGCTGAGCTGTCTGTTGTCTGTATGATACAGGGACAGAGGTGATACCTTTCACCTGTACTGCTTCTCCAGTATATGTTTTTAACTGGGCAGCAGTTTTCTCCAGACTCAATGGCTGGGTACCTTCTCTAAGGTGTTTAAAGATTTGTTCTCCCACCACTGTGGTCAATGCTGCTGTATCCATCCCCATGACCAGAGGCTTTCCAATTACTTGAAGGGTAACAGTGATTGGTTCAGTTTTCCTGGCCTTCAGATTGTGTAGGGAATAAACATCAGCCTCAGTAACTTCTGGCTCTTCTATATTGTGCACTTCATTTAACTTGATCTGATGTCTGAATGGCTTACTTGATCAAGTTCTGCACTGTTTTGACAACATGCCCTTTTTTGTGGCTCTAGTGGCAATCTGCCTCTTTAAATCTGCCTCTTTAAATCTGCAGACATGTGGTGCAGGGTTTTCCCCACAACGGGAACACTTTAACTTGTGGATTATTGCCGAGCTGCTTCCTGCATTTCTTTTTGTTTTTCTAGTGGTAGACACCGTGTCCCGCTTCACGGTCGCCTCCCTGATCTTCGCGCCACACTCAGCGGCAGGTTCCCACACCCAGCGGCAGGTTCCCACACCCAGCGGCAGGTTCCCACCCCAGCGGCAGGTTCACGTCCTAACGGCAGGTTCCCACACCCAGCGGCAGGTTCCCACACCCAGCGGCAGGTTCCCACACCCAGCAGCAGGTTCCCACACCCAGCGGCAATTCCCGCCCTAGCTGCACAACAGAGCCATGTTGCACACTCTGCAAAGCCTGCGAATCCCTCTCACACTCTCCATTGCTAACTCTATCTCCATGGTGCGCTTCAGGTCTATCTCAACTTCTGCAAGCAAACGGCACTGAATGGCATCGTCGTTTATGCTGCAAACCAAATGATCTCGCAACATCTCGTTTAAAGCATCACCGAGATCACAGTGCTCCGTTAACTGATTTAACTTTGTGATGTCTGTTGCAATTGACTCACTGGGGCCCTTACAGGAGAGTTAAACTTAAATCTTTGCATGGTCATTGAGGGTTTAGGCTGAAAATGTCCCTTCACGAGGTCGACTAGCCCGGTGTAGGATCTGGAATTTGGCACATTCAGAGTTCTCGAGCTGTGGATTAGGTTATAGGTTTTGCTCCCACAGACACTCAGGAGAATTGCCTTCTGTTTCTCCTCTACTGTTATTTCATTAGCTACAAAGTAGAAGCCTAATCGCTCAGTGTATTGTCTCCAGTACTCGGCAGATGAATTGTACAGGTCAATTCTGCCAAAGAGAGGCATTGTTGGTGAGTAGACTTCTTTTCTTTCCAAACTTAAAATATCGGAATACTCTCAGTTGCGAGGCAAGGCACTGCGTCGCTGCCTTTTATCCTCGTCGCCAATTGTAATAAACTTAGAGAGTGAAGGTTGGGTTTCTTGTAAGAAACAGTGAACTTTATTTACAGACTCCAGATGAAGCTACATACTTGCTCCAAGACCAAGGCTAAAAATCTCTGCCCCTAAGATTCCCTGCGCTTAGGGCTTATTCGTCTATACAGTCACATGGTCCCCATAACAGCAAGACATGGCTTAACTCACAATCATTACACTTTCACAGAGCACTGACCCTTCTTCTGCTATTAACATTCCGCTATCTTACCTTTATGCCACTATCTGCACCTTCTTTAGTCTTTAACGCTACCATTAACACTCCCTTTGTCTTCTGTCCATGACATCTTTGTCAGTCTCTCCTGAGCTCCCACCTATCCCTTACCTTCTATCTTGCTCCACCTGCACCACCCTCTCTTAAACAGTATCAAATCCATCACATTTCTACTTCTCTTTAGCTCTGAAGAAATGTGATACAGACTCAAAATGTTAACTCTGTTTCTCTCTCCACAGACGCTGCCAGACTTGCTGAGTTTTTCCAGCATTTTCTGTTTTTATTTCAGATTTCCAGCATTTGCAGTATTTTGCTTTTATTATAGTCTCATATTGCCGTTGAAGATTGGATAGTATACTTGAGGGGAGATGTAGTATAAAGGCTTAATGGATGGGATATGCTGATGTATGACATGGATTATGATATACCACTGACATCGGTCAGTCATAAGTTAAACTCTCTCTCTCTCTCTCTTGAGAGAGAGAGGTTGGAAAACCATGCCTGGGAGCAACATGCCTACTCTGTAACATGTTTGGAAATAGTATTAATAAACAGGTATCAAGCAGATACCAGAGTATGACTCCAGTCTGTCGAGTAACTGAGTACTGCGCTAAGAGTCCACACATAAGAAGGACCATCTCAGGACAGTGAGGGTTGAGACAGCAGAAGGATTTACCATAATCTTCCAAACTTCCCTAGATATGGGGTGGTGGGGGGGGGTGGGTGGGGTGGATTACCAGACCATTGGAGAGTGCGAATGTGGCTCCATTATTCAAGAAAGAATGTGAGGACATTCCTCACAACTACAGACCCATTAGTTTAACATCAGGTTGTGGGTAAGACTCTAGAAGCAATAACCAGGGGGAAAAGTCAACAGGCACTTGAAGAGGTTTGAGTTATTTAAGGAGAGCCAGCACAGATTTGTAAACTGCAGATCACCGAATCTAGTTAAATATTTGTTTGAAGTAACAGTTGATGAAGGGAATGCAATTGATGGTGTCTATATGGATTTTAAGAAAGTGTTTGACAAAGTATCACATAACAACATTGAGGCTGATGGGGTAGAAAGATGAAGTGTCCAATTGGAAATAAAATGGTTTAAGGACAGAAAGAACGAGTCATGGTAAATGCCTCGACAGGATGGCAGACAGTGGTGCTCACAAAGGGTCAGTGCTAGGGCCACAGGTTTTTTTTGATATATATAAATAACTTGGATCTGGGGATACAGAGTAAAATGGCAAAATTTGTCAATGATACCAAATTTGGAGCAATGGCAAACAGTGAAGGTGATACAAATGCCTGCGACAGGTCATAGATAGGCTGACAGAATGGGCAGATGGAATTTAATACAGAGAGTGGGAGGCGCTGACAGAGGGGATAGGGAGAAGCAATATAGACTTAATGGCACAGTTCTGAAGAATATGCAGGAACAGAGGGGCCGGGGAGTTCATGTGCATCAATCTTTGAAGGTAACAGGATATACTCAGAGTGTGGTTAGCAAAGCGTATGGGTCCTTGGGCTTTATAAATAGAGTGTTCCGATCCAAGCTGAGGTTACCCCCTGAACAAGTCTAATCCCAGAGTGGAACCCAGCTTGATAGATCCTAACTGTTATTTTGTGTAGATACGTAGAGAGTGGCTACTGAACAGAGACATAGGAGTCAGCTGGTGAACTTTTAACAAAAGAATAAAACATTTATTCAACAAGAAAAGATGAACTATATTTACAATACTCCTTCACCCACAGCTATACCTTTACAAATGTATACAGATTTGTAAGGATAACACAAGTTACAAAAGCTATCCTATACTCTAATGTTGACAGTAAGTACACAGTCCATGTAAACCTATGGCACCCTGTGGTCAGACACACCACACTCTGAAACCAAGTGACAGATGACACATCAAACAGATGCTCCCAGATGCTCCCATCAACTCCCCCCCCAGATGCTTGTCACACTGTGAGCCAACCAGTCTCACTAAATTCTGTCCTTCACACGAGGGATTCCAATCTGCAATCTCCAGGACCTCACCTTGGAATCCTCTCCCAAACTAATGCTTTCTCTCAGGCACCCTCCGCAAGGGTTCACCTCCAGGGTTTCAAACTCTCCTTCTGATGTTCCTCTCCCCTGGGTCACCACATGCACTCAAGCTGTCTTTCATGCACTCTCTCTCACCAACTCAGCCTTAACAGTACACCACTGCTTCACATGTCCATAGCAAAGAGTTACAGACCTTCAGTTGTCTCTTTGAACCTTCTTGCTTCTTGCAAGCTGTTCTCACTCTAAACCTGAAGCTTGGAGCCTTTATCTCTGCCCCTCATTCTTAACTTCACTTAACAGGACCTTTTCCCAGGTTCCTGTCCTTCCTTTAACTAGAAAGTCTTCTTTGGACTTTTTCTTCTTCCACTCCCCTGGAGTTTTGGGGTTTTTCTTAGCCTGGGGCTTGCTATCTGTCCCCTTTTAGGTTGTTTCTGCTTCATAGCTACCTTCAAACCAACTGAACTCAAACAGCTTCTAAAACAAACTGCTGTCTCTCTTCTGTGCGTGTGTCTGTGGGAAGAACCTGCCTATCTGCCCCCCCATTGCTAGGCAACAGCACTATTCTTCCTACTATTGTGTGTTTACTTTCACTTTATAAGGGTCGTAAACGTCTCATTAGAAATGCAAGCAACCTTTTAAAGTGGAACGAAAACTCCATTTGACCTTTCTTAACACAGATACAGAAATACAAATCAAACTTAAACTTTAAAGCTAAAACGCATTCCTAACACCCACAAATACAAGTATAACTTACTTAAACTATCTCTATTTCTGAACAAGAGGTATTGAGTACAGAAGCAGGACAGTTATGCTGAACCTTTATAAAGCTCTGGTTAGGCCCCAACTAGAGTATTGCGTCCAGTTCTGGTCACCAGACTTTAGGAAAGATGAGAGTGCCCTTAAGAGGGTGCAGAGGAGATTTACCGGAATGGTTCCGGGGATGGGAGATTTTAGCTACAAGGTTAAATTGGAGAAGCTGGGGTTGTTCTCCTTGGAGCAAAGGAGGTTGGGGGAAGATTTGACAGAGCTGAATGCAATTATGACAGGTTTGGATAGGTAGGGAAGGAAAAATGTTCCCATTAGCTGATGGTATAAGGACTAGCAGACACAGATTTAAGGTTTTGGGCAAGCGATGAGGGAGGGGATGCGAGGTAGAAATTTTTTATGCAACGAGTGGTAATGACCTGGAACTCACTGCCAACAAGGGTGGTGAAAGCAGCATGGAGGGGAACTTCCAGGTGGTGGTGTTCCCATCTATCTGCTGCCCTTGTCCTTCTAGATGGTAGTGATCACGGGTTTGGAAGGTGCTGTCTAAGGAGCCTTGGTGAGTTCCTGCAGTGCATCTTGTAGATGGTACACACTGCTGCTACAGTGTGTCGGTTGTGGAGGGAGTGAATGTTTGTGGATGTGGTGCCAACCAAGCGGCTGCTTTGTCCTGGATGGTGTCGAGCTTCTTGAGTGTTGTGGGAGCTGCACTCATGCAGACAAATGGAGAATATTCCATCACATTCCTGACTTGTGCCTTGTAGATGGTGGACAGGCTTTGGGGAGTCAGGAGGTGAGTTACTTATCGCAGGATTCCTAGCCTCTGACCTGCTCTTGTAGCCACAGTACTTATATGGCCAGTGCAGTTCAGTTTCTGGTCAATGGTAACCCCCCAGGATATTGATAGTGGGAGATTCAGCGATGGTAATGCCATTGAATGTCAAGGGGTGATGGTTAGATTCTCTCCTGCCGCATTGTCCAGAGGGTCAGTACTGAGGGAGTGCTGCACCATCAGGAGGTCAGTACTGAGGGAGGGCTGCACTGTTAAAGGGTCAGTACTGAGGGAGTGCTGTACTGTTAAAGGGTCAGTACTGAGGGAGTGCTGCACTGTCAGAGGGTCAGTACTGAGGGAGTGCTGCACTGTTAAAGGGTCAGTACTGAGGGAGTGCTGCACTGTTAAAGGGTCAGTACTGAGGAAGTGCTGCACTGTTAAAGGGTCAGTACTGAGGGAGTGCTGTACTGTTAAAGGGTCAGTACTGAGGGAGTCCTGCACTGTTAAAGGGTCAGTACTGAGGGAGTGCTGCACTGTTAAAGGGTCAGTACTGAGGGAGTGCTGTACTGTTAAAGGGTCAGTACTGAGGGAGTGCTGCACTGTCAGAGGGTCAGTACTGAGGGAGTGCTGCACTGTCAGAGGGTCAGTACTGAGGGAGTGCTGCACTGTTAAAGGGTCAGTACTGAGGGAGTGCTGTACTGTTAAAGGGTCAGTACTGAGGGAGTGCTGCACTGTTAAAGGGTCAGTACTGAGGGAGTGCTGCACTGTTGGGGATGCCATCTTTTGGACGAGATGTTAAATTGAGGCATTGCTCTGAATATTCTGCGTACCCAATGTGAACGCTGTAAAATTGTGCGAATTGACGTTGCGCATGTGTCCTGACGCCATTGTGTTTGTGGGCCACATTATGGCCGGCGTGTGTGTGAGGAGTAGGTAATTAAGCCCATTAAGGGGGTGATTGTCAGTGATCTTATGTCCAATTTTACAGTTGGCGGACGGGCCAAACGAGCAGACGGCCTCTTCACACTTTCACCCCAAACTCCATCCAGGGCAGGAGGAAATGTCCGGGTTAAATAAAATAAAAGAGGACGTTTGAGGGATGATCTGCCTTTTAGTCTAAGACCATAAGACGTAGGAGCAGAAGTTGGCCATTCAGCCCATCGAGTCTGCTCTACCAATGAGATCATGGCTGATCCAATAATCCTCAACTCCACTTTCCTGCCTTTCCCCATAACCCTCGACTCCCTTACTGATTAAAAATCTGTCTATGTCAGCCTTGAATATACTTAACAACCCAGCCTCTAGAGCCCTCTGCGGTAAAGAACTCCACAGATTCACTATCTCAGAGAGATGAAATTCCTCCTGATCTCTTTTTTAAATGGGCGACCCCTTACTCTGAGATTATGCCCCCTGGTCCTAGACTCTCCCACAAGGGGAAACAACCTCTCAGCATCTACCCTGTCAAGCCCCCTAAGAATCTTATATGTTTCAATGAGGTCGCCTCTCATTCTTCTAAACTCCAATGAGTACAGGCCCAACTTACTCAACCTCTCCTCATAAGAAAATCCCTCCTTACCCGGGATTAACCTAGTGAACCTTCTCTGGACTGCCTCCAATGCCAGTATATCTTTCCTTAGATAAGGGACCAACACTGTTCACAGTATTCTGGGTGTGGTCTAACTCATGCCTTGTATAGTTTTAGCAAGGCTTCCCTATTTTTATACTCCATTCCCTTTGAAATAAAGGCCAACATTCCATTTGTCTTCCCTATTACCTGTTGAACTTGTATGTTAGCTTTTTATGATTCATGCACAAGGACCCCCAAATCCCTCTGTGCTGCAGCTTTCTGCAGTCTTTCTCCATTTAAATAATATTCAGCTCCTCTATTCTTCCTGCCACAGTGAATAACCTCACATTTTCCCACATTATATTCCATCTGTCACATTTTTGCCCACTCACTTAACCTGTCTATATCCCTCTTTGTGTCATGCTCACCACTTGCCTTCCCACCTATTTTTGTGTCATCCGCAAACTTGGTGATAGTACATTCACTTCCCTCATCCAAGTCATGAATGTATGTTGTAATCTGCTGCCAGGTGCTTGCATTTATAATGTCACAGTTTGCTGCAGGTTATTGAGCTCATTTCATTTTTAAATTACTGCAGCTCCCTGAGGGAGCTCCACAGCAGCCGACAGCCTTCAGGGAGCGTGGGCCCACACTCTCCCTTCTCTTCATGCCTGCCCTCTTCCTGCCCCCCCCACCGCAACCCACCCCCCCCCACCCCCCCGAACCCTGGCAGTGCTGAGCCTGTCTCAGTGTGCGTTTGACCCTGACTTGGGCCATTACTTGACCAGCCAGCATGAAATTGCATTCGGGGGGTTGATCGCTGGCGGACGCACATTTCGCATCCACTTCTGGGCCAGCTGATCACGTTCGCCTGACCAGTGCAAGATTCAGGTCATTGTGTTCCCTCTCAGGTGAATTTTAATGATCCCATGACCACTACAACAGGTCTCATTGTGTTGTCCCCATTGACAGGGAATAAGGTCTTCAGGACAACACATGGTTAACTATTTCAGCAAATTGCCTTTTTTGCAGAGATGGGTGGCCCAGCGGTTCTCGTAATCCAGAGACCCAGGCCAATACTCAGGTGAACACGGGTTCAAATCCCACTATGGTAGATGGTGGAATTTAAATTCAATTAATAAACCTGGAACATAAAGATAGTCTCAGTCATGGTGACCATGAAACCTGGTTGAGGTGATAAGGGAATCTGCCATCCTTACCTGGTCTACATGTGACTCCAATGTGGTTACCTCCTAACTACCCTCTGAAATGGCCTAGCAAGCCACTCAGTTCAAAGGCAATTTGGGATGAGCAACAAACGCTGGTCTTACCAATGAAACTCACATCGCATGAAACAAAAAGGGAAGAAGACGCATTAACAATTTTCCAGTTGCTGAGCCATCCTCTACCCTCTACTACCCTCTAGTGGTTACTTACCATCCAACAACCAGTAGAAAAAAAAATGTGGATTCCTGCACATATATATAAAGCACCTTAAATAAAACCCAGAAAATGCTGGAAAAACCCTGCTGGTCTGGCAGCATCTGTGGAGCAAGAAACAGAGTTAACGTTTCAAGTCTGTGTGAGACCCTTCTTCAGAGCTGAAGAGAAGGGGAACATCAGAAGGTGAGTTCGAAATCCTGGAGGTGAACCCTTGCGGAAGGTGCCTGAGAGAAAGCGTGGGGTTTGGGAGAAGATTCCAAGGCGAGTTCTTGGAGAGTGGAGATTGGAATTCCTCGTGTGAAGGACGGAGTTCAGTGAGACTGGTTAGCTCACGGTGTGACAAGCACCTGGGGGGAGTAGAGGAGAGATCCATAGCATCTGGTTGAGGTGTAATCTGTCACTTGGCTTCAGAGTGTGGTTTGTCTGACCACAGGGTGTCATAGGTTTACATAGACTGTGTACTTACTGTCAACATTAAAGTACAAGATAGCGTTTGTAACTTGTGTTATCCTTAAAAATCTGTATATAATCTGTAAAGATATAGTTGTTTGTGAAAGAGTATTGTAGTATAGTTCATCTTTTCTTATTTAATATAAGTTTTATTATTTTGTTAAAAGTTCATCAGCTGACTCCTGGGACTCTGTTCAGTAGCCACTCTCCACGTATCTAAACAAACAGATAAAAGTTTGGATCTATCAGCTGGGTTCCACTCTGAGATCAGGCTTGTCCAGGGGTAACCTCAGCTGGAGATCATAACAAAGTGGGGGCTTGTCCAAGATTTTGAAATGCAGACAGCGGGTATTTGGATGTGGAATAATATTTGGTTCGGGATGGTCATTCTAAGGTAGGATTGGAAATCCTTGAACATTGGTGGGATCTGGGAATCCTTTTAACAAGTACGAGGAGGTACTGAGGTATGACACATGGGAATTGCAGTTACCTGGAATTCTATTATACGAGTTAGAATCTAAAATGGCTTTGGAGGTTGCGAACATAAGGTGGCAAATGTAACTCTAACTGGTTTCAAAAATTAACCAAGAGTAAGCTGATGGAATTGGCGGATAAGCTGAAGTTAGAATTACCTGAAGGGGCGAGGAAAGCAGACATAGTTGTGATAATAGCACAACATTTAAAACTGGAAGGGGATACTAGGGAGAAGACGTACTCCAGGGAGTGAGTCACAGCTGGGGATAGTGAGACCTCAGTTACAAATGAAGAAGCTTGAGATTGAACAAGCGATGGAAATGAAAAAAACAAGAGGCAACGGGAAAAGAAAAAGGAAAAGAAAGGGCAGAGAAAGAAAAAGAGAGAGAGTATTTCAACGAGAAATGGAAATGCGAAAACTTGACCTCCAGAGGGAGAGGTTAGCAATGGAGGAAAGAGAGAAGGAATGAGAAAGGGAATACTGGCTTAAAACGCTGGGCCTTTAAAAAAAAGATCACAGATGCTGAGGAAAGTGCTGATAATGAAAAAACTTTCAACCCAAAACCTAGTGGTGAAATATTTAAGTTTGTGCAAGTTCTCCTAAGATTTACAGAAAGGGATGTAAAGGCATTCTTTATCTCATTTGACAAGGTAGCAAAGGCTTGACACTGTCCAGGACAAAGCAGCCCACTTGATTGGCACCACATCCACAAACATTCACTCCCTCCAATTCCCTAGATACAGGAAAGGTTCCATTAGATTGGAAAATAGTGAATGTAACTCCTTTACGCAAAAAGGGAGGGAGACAGAAAGCAGGAAACTACAGGCCAATCAGCTTAACATCTGTCATCAAGAAAATGTTAGAAGCTGTTATTAAAGACGTTATAGCAGAGCACTTAGAAAAATTCAAGGTAGAGTCAACATGGCTTTGTCAAAAGGAAATTATGTTTAACCAATTTTTTGGAGTTCTTTGAGGAAGTCACGTATGCTGTAGATAAAGGGGAACCAGTGAATGTGCTGTATTTAGATTTCCTGGCAGAAAATATCAAACAGCCTGTCCCAGCCACTGTTCACAATGGCCAAGGTACAGACCTTACCAAAACAGCCCGCGCTTGCAAAACTCAAAGTACAATGTCCAACATTAGAGGTGATTCTGCGATTGGACAACATTTGCTAAATAATCTTCAGTGTGCTAAGAATTACGCTGACAACCAATTTAAGATTGTCAGTTGGGCTCACAGAGGTGCATTTGCGTATACTGGAAGCTGCATCTATTAATACACAGGGCCCTGTTCTTTGCAGATAGAAAGAACACGTGTTTTTAATTCATTCACAGGGTCATAAATGTAAGAGAGTCACTGATAACTACAATCTGGAATTCAGGAAAAACTTCTTTACCCAGAGAGTGGTGAGAATGCACAACTCGCTACCACGGGGAGTGGTTGGGTGAATGTAATAGATACCTTTAAGGGGAAGCTCGATAAACACATGATGGAGAAAGGAATAGATGGATAAGGTGATAATCAGATAAAGAGGGGTGGGAGGAGGCTCATGTGAAGCATAAACACCAGCTAGAGTAGTTGGGCCAAATGGCCTGTTTCAGTGCTGGGAATATGATATAACTGTGTAAATATCCCACAAACAACAAGAAAGATGTTGTGTTTATAACCAGCACCATAACAGATTATCTAGTTATTTAGATCATTACTGTTTGTGGGAGCTTGCTGTGCATAAACTAACAGTGACATTTCGTACATCCCAACAATGACTACACTTCCAAACTCATTGCTACATTGTCTGTGAAGCACTTTGGGATGTCTTGAGATCCTGGAAGCCTCTATATAAACGAAAGCTATTTTTAATTTTCCGATTTCTGTTGGATTTAATGGTGAAGGAGCCTTGACAGGAGCTTCTTGAGTTTATTGACACATTCCAAATGACAATGACATTGATACAGCAATAAAACATTAAACCAAATCAGCAACACAAACATCTTCGGGTAACTTCATGCTTTTTGCCAATAAGCTTCAGGTGATCCTCAGTTTAGAATCTTGGCCGGGCCAGGAAACTATGAAAAGATAAGAAAATATCGCAAGACATTAAAATATTCTGGTCCTTCACCCCTCCAATTCCTTTCCCTCTTCTCCTGAAGGTACTGCTCCATTACCAGGCCTGTGTTTTGTACATGCGCGGCTTGGGTGTAAGGCTTATGTTTTATGTCTGCACTGTTTCTACAGCAGCATGCACTCTGAGGCTGGGCAGCCTTGGTGGTGAGCTCAGCTTTAGGTCTGCACTCTCTGTTTGTTGGGTTTAGGCTTGTATCTGCACTGTCATGGTGCCAAGGCCGTTAGGTGTCCCTCACCTTCCAGTACATAGGTCTGATGCTTGCTCTTCAAGTATGTACCAAGCAGTGAGTGCCTGTGGGCAACAAACAAAGGATCACAATCCACCAAAACATGTCTTCATGCACTCAGCAGAGGGCCCTGAGGTCCAGGCACTCCCTGGGTCTAACAATCAATGGACTCTCTGTAACCATGTGTCTCCAAACCAGGGAGCACCATTTTCAATTTTTTATTCATTCACAGGGTGTGAGCGCCACTGGCTACACCAGCATTTATTGCCCATCCCTAATTGCCCTTGACAAGGTTCTGATGAGCTGCCTTCTTGAACCGCTGCAGTCCATGTGGTGTAGGTACACCCACAGTGCTGTTAGGAAGGGAATTCCAGGATTTTGACCCAGCGACAGTGAAGGAACGGCGATATATTTCCAAGTCAGGATGGTGAGTGGCTTGGAGGGGAACTTCCAGGCGGTGGTTTTCCCATCTATCTGCTGCCCTTGTCCTTCTAGATGGTAGTGGTCATGGGTTTGAAGGAGCCTTGGTGAATTGCTGCAGTGTGTCTTGTATATGGTACACACTGCTGCCACTGTGTTATGGTGATAAAGGGAGTGAATATTTAAGATGGGGTGCTAATCAAGAAGCTTGGCACCATCCAGGACAAAGCAGCCCGCTTGATTGGCATCCCTTCCACAAACGTTCACTCCCTCCACCACCGATGCACAGTAGCAGCAGTGTGTACCATCTACAAGATGCACTGCAGAAACTCACAAAGGCTCCTTAGGCAGCACCTTTCAAACCCATGACCAGTACCATCTAGAAGTACAAGGGCAGCAGATAGATGGGAACTTGCCCACCTGGAAGTTCCCCTCCAAGCCACTCACCATCCTAACTTGGAAATATATCGGCCGTTCCTTCAGTGTCGCAGGGTCAAAATCCTGGAACTCCCTCCCTAACAGCACTGTGGGTGTACCTACACCACATGGACTGCAGCGATTCAAGAAGGCAACTCACCACCACCTTCTCAAGGGCAACTAGGGGTGGACAATAAATGCTGGCCCAGCCAGCGACACCCACATCCATGGATGAATGAAAAAAGGGTAACTCACTGCAAGTTTCATAGCCTCTAACCCGCTCTTGTAGCCAGAGTATTTATATGGCTAGTCCAGTTCAGTTTCTGATCACTGGTTGACAACTTTGAGAAACTCCTGCAGTGATGTCCTGGAGCTGAGATGACTGACCTCCAACAACCACAACCATCTTTCTTTGTGCTAGGTATGACTCCAACCAGCGGTGAGTATAGCCACCCTTTCTCATTGACTCCAGTTTTGCTAGGGCTCCTTGATGCCACACTCGGTGAAATGCAGCCTTGATGTCAGGGGCAGTCACTCTCACCTCACCTCTTGAATTCAGCTCTTCTGTCTATGTTTGGATCAAGGTTATAATGAGGTCAGGAGCTGAGTGGCCCTGGCGGAACCCAAACTGAGCATCAGTGAGCAGGTTATTGTTTTGTAACTGCCACTTGATAGCACTGTCTATTCTCATGATAATAGGAACTTAGGGACAGAAGGAGGCCATTCAAACCATTGAGCCTATTCCATCACTCAATTAGATTATGGCTGATTTGTATCTTAATTCTATTTACCCACCTTGATTCTGTAACCCTTAATACCCTTATCCAACTAAAATCTATTACTTCCAGGTTAGAAATTTTCCATTGACCTCCAACCTCTGCAGCTTTTTGCAGAGAAAGTTCCAGATTCCCACTCCTCTTTGTGTGGAGAAGTAATTCCTGACATCAGTCCTGAACAGCCTGGCTCAAATTTTGACCTGGGGTTTTGGCAAAGTCTGGAAGGGTGAATGCAGGTCTTGTGCCATAGATTCAGGATTGGTTAAAGGACACAAAACAGAGAGTAGCCAGGCTGTTACTATTGGTGTGCCACAAGGATCAGTGCTCAGCTATTTGCAATCTATATTAATGACCTGGATGAATCGGCTGTGTGTAATATCTCCAAGTTTGTTGAAGATACAGAGCTAGGTGGGAACGTGAGCAGGGAGGAGGATGTAAAGGGGCTGTCGAGGGAGATGGACAGGTTGGGTGAGTGGGGAAGAAGGTGTCAGCTGGAGCCTGATGCCAGGAAAGGTGAGGGTTATTCACTTTGGTAAGAAGAACAGAAAAACTGAATGTTTTATAAATGGAGAGAAACTTGTGCATGTTGGTGTTTGGAAGGATTTGGGTGCCCTTGTATAAGAAGCACAGGGAGTTAACATAAAGGTATGGCAAACAATTAGTAAAGCAAATGTTATGTTAGCCTCTGATATAAAGGGGTTGGATTATAAGAGCAACGAAGTCTTGCTGCAATTGTGCAGTGCTTTGGTGAGACATTTGGATACATATTTGGCTCCATAACTATGAAGGAGATATTTAACTTAGAGGGGATGTGAGATAGGTCCACAAGGTTGATTTCTGGAATGAGAGGTTTGTCCCATGAGGAACGGTTATATAAAATGGATCGATACTCTCTGGGGGTTAGAAGAATGAAATGTGATATCATTGAAACATAAACGATTGTGAGGGAGCTTAGCAGGGTAAATGCTGAGGGGTTGTTTGTCCTGGCTGGGGTGTCTAGAACTAGGGGGCATCATTTCAGGATTGGGTGGAGGGGGTGCGCAGCCATTTAGGACTGAGGTGAGAAATTTCTTCTGAGTATATTCGAGGCTGAGGTTGATAGACTCGAAGGCAATTGAAGGATATTGGTTATAGAGCAGGAAGATGGAGTTCAAGTCAAGGATCAGTCATGATCTTATTAAACGGCACAGCAGGCTCGAAGGGCTGAATGGCCTACGCCTGAGTTGATTTCTTGTGTTCTTATGTCCTATTGTTAATGTTATACCATGTCAATAACTGATCTTTGGTAGGTACATGCGACCAATCCGATCCATTGGGAAATTAACACGTCTCTTGCGACCATCCAGAACTTTCCTAAAAGGATCAAAAAGAATTGACAGATTGAGCTGCAGCACTGACAGACCCCAGGCAAACAGAGTGATAACAGGATCCCGACATCGTAAAGCACTTTTATCCCCCCCACCGCTTTGCACCAATAACCACCTCAGAGATTACAACCAAAATAAGAGCAGCAGCACACACTGGGACAGTGGGTCACACGCTGTCCTTTCACACACTGGGACAGTGGGTCACACGCTGTCCTTTCACACACTGGGACAGTGGGTCACACGCTGTCCTTTCACACACTGGGACAGTGGGTCACACGCTGTCCTTTCACACACTGGGACAGTGGGTCACACGCTGTCCTTTCACACACTGGGACAGTGGGTCACACGCTGTCCTTTCACACACTGGGACAGTGGGTCACACGCTGTCCTTTCACACACTGGGACAGTGGGTCACACGCTGTCCTTTCACACACTGGGACAGTGGGTCACACGCTGTCCTTTCACACACTGGGACAGTGGGTCACACGCTGTCCTTTCACACACTGGGACAGTGGGTCACACGCTGTCCTTTCACACACTGGGACAGTGGGTCACACGCTGTCCTTTCACACACTGGGACAGTGGGTCACACGCTGTCCTTTCACACACTGGGACAGTGGGTCACACGCTGTCCTTTCACACACTGGGACAGTGGGTCACACACTGTCCTTTCACACACTGGGACAGTGGGTCACACGCTGTCCTTTCACACACTGGGACAGTAGGTCACACGCTGTCCTTTCACACACTGGGACAGTGGGTCACACGCTGTCCTTTCACACACAGGGACAGTGGGTCACACACTGTCCTTTCACACACTGGGACAGTGGGTCACGCGCTGTTCTTTCACTCTCTGGGACAGTGGGTCAAACTGTCCTTTCACACACTGGGATAGTGGGTCACGCGCTGTTCTTTCACTCTCTGGGACAGTGGGTCAAACTGTCCTTTCACACACTGGGACAGTGGGTCACACACTGTCCTTTCACACACTGGGATAGTGGGTCACGCGCTGTTCTTTCACTCTCTGGGACAGTGGGTCAAACTGTCCTTTCACACTCTGGGACAGTGGGTCACACGCTGTCCTTTCACACTGTGACAGTGGGTCACTCGCTGTCCTTTCACACACTGGGACAGTGGGTCACACGCTGTTCTTTCACTCTCTGGGACAGTGCGTCAAACTGTCCTTTCACACACTGGGACAGTGGGTCACACGCTGTCCTTTCACACACTAGGACAGTGGGTCACACACTGTCCTTTCACACACTGGGATAGTGGGTCACACACTGTCCTTTCACACATTGGGACAGTGGGTCACACACTGTCCTTTCACACACTGGGACAGTGGGTCACACGCTGTCCTTTCACACACTGGGACAGTGGGTCACACGCTGTCCTTTCACACACTGGGACAGTGGGTCACACTCTGTCCTTTCACACACTAGGACAGTGGGTCACACACTGTCCTTTAACACTCTGGGACAGTGGGTAACACACTGTCCTTTCACACACTGTCCTTTCACACACTGGGACAGTGGGTCACACGCTGTTCTTTCACTGTCTGGGACGGTGGGTCAAACTGTCCTTTCACACTCTGGGACAGTGGGTCACACGCTGTCCTTTCACACACTGGGACAGTGGGTCACATGCTGTCCTTTCACACTGGGACAGTGGGTCACACACTATCCTTTCACACTGGGAAATTGGGTCACACGCTGTCCTTTCACACTGGGACAGTGGGTCACACGCTGTCCTTTCACATTGGGACAGTGGGTCACACACTGTCCTTTCACACACTGGGACAATGGGTCACACACTATCTTTTCACACTGGGTCAGTGGGTCACACGCTGTCCTTTCACACTGGGACAGTGGGTCACACGCTGTCCTTTCATACTGGGACAGTGGGTCACACGCTGTCCTTTCACACACTGGGACAGTGGGTCACACGCTGTCCTTTCACACACTGGGACAGTGGGTCACACGCTGTCCTTTCACACACTGGGACAGTGGGTCACACTCTGTCCTTTCACACACTGGGACAGTGGGTCACACGCTATCCTTTCACACTCTGGGACAGAGGGTCACACGCTGTCCTTTCACACTGGGACAGTGGGTCACACGCTGTCCTTTCACACACTGGGACAGTGGGTCACACTCTGTCCTTTCACACACTGAGACTGTGGGTCACACGCTGTCCTTTCACACTGGGACAGGGTGTCACACACTGTCCCTTCACACTGGGACAGTGGGTCACACACTGTCCTTTCACACTGGGACAGTGGGTCACACACTGTCCTTTCACACTCTGGCACAGTGGGTCACACACTGTCCTTTCACACACTGGGACAGTGGGTCACACACTGTCCTTTCACACTCTGGGACAGTGGGTCACACACTATCCTTTCACACTGGGACAGTGGGTCACACGCTGTCCTTTCATACTGGGACAGTGGGTCACACGCTGTCCTTTCACACTCTGGGACAGTGGGTCACACACTATCCTTTCACACTGGGACAGTGGGTCACACGCTGTCCTTTCACACTGGGACAGTGGGTCACACACTGTCCTTTCACACACTGGGACAGTGGGTCACACACTATCCTTTCACTCTCTGGGACCGTGGGTCACACGCTGTCCTTTCACACACTGGGACAGTGGGTCACACACTGTCCTTTCACACTCTGGGACAGTGGGTCACACGCTGTCCTTTCACACTCTGGGACAGTGGTGCCACACGCTGTCCTTTCACACACTGGGACAGTGGGTCACACTCTGTCCTTTCACACACTGAGACTGTGGGTCACACGCTGTCCTTTCACACTGGGACAGGATGTCACACGCTGTCCTTTCACACTGGGACAGTGGGTCACACACTGTCCCTTCACACTGGGACAGTGGGTCACACGCTGTCCTTTCACGCTGGGACAGTGGGTCACACACTGTCCTTTCACACTCTGGCACAGTGGGTCACACACTGTCCTTTCACACACTGGGACAGTGGGTCACACACTGTCCTTTCACACTCTGGGACAGTGGGTCACACACTATCCTTTCACACTGGGACAGTGGGTCACACGCTGTCCTTTCATACTGGGACAGTGGGTCACACGCTGTCCTTTCACACTCTGGGACAGTGGGTCACACACTATCCTTTCACACTGGGACAGTGGGTCACACGCTGTCCTTTCACACTGGGACAGTGGGTCACACACTGTCCTTTCACACACTGGGACAGTGGGTCACACACTATCCTTTCACTCTCTGGGACCGTGGGTCACACGCTGTCCTTTCACACACTGGGACAGTGGGTCACACACTGTCCTTTCACACTCTGGGACAGTGGGTCACACGCTGTCCTTTCACACTCTGGGACAGTGGGTCACATGCTGTCCTTTCACACTCTGGGACAGTGGGTCACATGCTGTACTTTCACACACTGGGACAGTGGGTCACACATTGTCCTTTCACACACTTAGTTAAGGAGAAACGTCTTCACTCAGCAGAGCATCAGCCTTTGCAATTCTCTATCCTATAGGGCTGTGTATGCTCAGTAAATGAGAGCATTCAACTCAGAGATCAGTAGGTTTTTGAGTACTAAGGGAATTAAGGGATAGCAGACAGTGCAGGAGGGACATGTTGAAGCAGATCAGCCATGATCTTATTGAATGGTGGGGCAGGCTCGAGTGGCCGAATAGTCTTTTCCTGCTCCTATTTCCTATTTCTTATGGAACCACTTATAGGCCAACTGAATAGGGACAGTGGGTTTTCCCTCTGAAGGAAATCTGGTGGCATCACAGTCATTTCTCCTGGTGCCACCCCATAAATAATTAACTTCACTACTTCCCCTAAGTGGGATTTACAATTTCTGGGCTGTTGATTCAGTACAAAAATAAATCAGTGCTTGCAGACTCCTGGATTGTGTGTAGGAACATTGGGACTAGAGGAGGCTACTCAGCCCTTTAAGCCTGCTCCATCATTTAACTCGATCATGACTGACCTGTATCCTAACGCCATTTATACCCATCATTGATCCATTTGCCTGATAGAAATCCCAAGAAATCGATCAATCTCAGTCTCTTCCTTCCCAGTTCCACCTGTCACCCCCACTGCCCTCCCACCCTCCACTTCAGCATTCCACCAGGGTCTCTGATAATGTAACTCTGGTTTTTTTTAACTTTACACTAGGTTTGAAGGCACAGAACAATTTAACTTTTGCCGTCCGTTTCCCCCTGGTACCGCGCCCAAGTAACTATTTCGCCCTCATGAACTTTAACAATGAGTTTCCATGACTATAGCTCGAAGCACAGACCAATGCGCTACCCACACAAGGACTTCCCAGTCACAGACACTAACTGGGAGTAACAGCAATTGCCGGATTTTACCTGCCCCTCCACAGAAACTAATTTAAATTAGTCTCACCCCTCCCCACCTCTGCAACCTTCCCCAGACCTACAACCCTCTGAGAGATCTTAAACTCTTGTGTTCCTCCAACTCTGACACTGAACCCCCAGCCCCCACACCCATCCCCAACCCCCCCCACTCCCTCCTCCCTTCACTGGCAACCATTCCTTCAGCTGCTGAGCCCCTAACCTCTGGAATTCCCCTTCCAGAACCTCTCCAACTCCCTTTCCTTCTTTAACATCAACCTGAAAACCCAAATCCTTGGCCAACATTTTAGTCCTTTTTTTGGCTCGGTGCTGATTTTCTTTTCCTTTCCTGATTACATTTCAATGAATTTTCTATGTTAGAGGTGCTATATAAATGCAGGTTATTGCAATTGGAGCCCCACAACTGCTCTGGGCTGGCAGAGTTGGAAAAATAAAGGCCATTCAGCCCCTCAAGCCACTTCTGCCTACGATTCAATACCTCAGTGCAGACCGGGATAGAATCTGGTACCTGCCTGGCCCTCTTTCATAGAATCAAAGAACGATATAGCTCAGAAGGAGGACACTTGACCCTTCCTACTGCTCTACTCAGTCCCATGTCCCTGCTTTTACCCCAGAGCCCTGCAGACTCTCTCTTCTCAGCAGTTTATCTCTTACCCTTTTGTAAGTTATTATTGAATCTGCCTCCACCACCCTTTCAGGTAGTGCATTCCAGATCGTAAAAATGTATTACTTAAAAAAACAATTCTCAACTCCCTGATGCACCTTTTTCCAATTACCTTCAATCTGTCTCCTCTGATTACTGACCCTCCTGCTACTGCAAACAGTCTGTCCTTATTTACTCTATCAAAATCCTTCTTGACTTTGGACACCTCTATTGAATCTCCCCTTAACCTTCTCTGCTCTAAGGAGAACAATCCCTGGGATTGTTCTCCTTAGAGCAGAGAAGGTTAAGGGGAGATTCCACATGAACGGAGCTCCCTCACCCCTAGTCCCATTCTAGTAATTCTCCTCCAAGGCTACTGAAATTCTCCCTCAAGTGTGGCCCATAATTGGCCACAAAACTCCAGCTGAGGATTAGCTCTTATAAAAATTTAATATAACTTCCTTGCTTTTTGTACTGTATGTGTCTGTTGATAAAATTAAAAGTCCTACCTTTTCCACAGACATCTCAACTTGCCCTGTCACCTTCAAAGGTAATTTTTCTAGCCATAGTCCACAAAGGGTAACAGGCATCTCTCACCATTAGAGGGAGATCAGTGTTAACATGCAGCTTGAGGGACACCCTCTATAAGCATGGAGCAAGGCAAGGAGGCCAGTCTCCAAGAGCCAGTACAGGGAGCAAGTTCATGCCATTGGTATCATTATGCAGTACAGTCTAGCAACCTAACCAACTGAGCTAACCAATCCCTCACCTTCAGAAACAAGTGGAAACACCCACTTCTCTCTGTCCCTCCACCCCTTTAACATTCTACCATTTAGTTTATATTCATAAATCACTTCATGTTCAAAATGAACCATGGGGGTGATGGTTGAGAAGACCTCTGGGGGAGTGGGTGTGAAAGACTCACCTCTGCTTGGACTTGACGGTTTTGGGCTTGACAGAGCCCCTGTTTGAACGAAAGCCTGACTGCGGCACACTCCTCCTCCTCTTCCTCTTTGATGCTGCATCAACTTGGCGTCTGGCGAGATGATGGAGGAGCGGAAGCCAGTCTGATGGACCCAGTTCGTTCCCCTCCACAGATGCTGAAGTCAGAGCTGCCTTGACCCAAGGCGAGAGGTCTGAGGGCTGAGACAAGGTTAACTTTTTGAAAATTAAAATCTTCTCATGTTTAGACCAGGTCCCAGGACAAGAAGAGTTAAAATTTTACATTTGTATTTCTTCTGCATAAGGTCTTTTTCAGACTTGCAAAATGAATAAAATTTAAAAATAAAACTTAACCTGAACATGTTTCCCTTCTAAAGGCTAATGAAAATACAAGTATTTCGAATGCAGAAGATTCATCTAAATGTTTACTTCAGTGGAAATCTTCCTTTTGGACTGTTCCCACTCCCCCACATTCTCCAATTCCTGCCTCCCAAAGACACAAATCCTTATTGCAATAGGATGTCAGCTGTGTCTCAGTGGGTGACACTCTCATCTCTAGCTCAGAGTTGTTGCTTCAAATCCCACTCTAGAGACTTGAGCACAAAACCCAGACTGGCACAGCAGGTGCAGTACTGAGGAAATGCCGCACTGTCACAGGTGCCGTCTTCAAATTGACATGTTAATCTGAGGCCCAACCTGCTCTCTCAGGTTGATGTTAAAGATCCCATGGCGCTATTTCAAATTAAAGCAGAGTAATGCCTCCCTGGTGTCCTGCTCAATATCTCTACCGTAATTTAACAGATTATTTGGTCATTGCTGTGGGATCTTTTACTGTGAGAAATTTGGCTGCAGCATTTCCTACATTTCAACAGTGCCTCATTAGCTGTCAAGTGCCTTACAATACCCTGAACTTGTGAAAGGCGCTATAGGAATGCAAGTCTTTATTTACAGTTACACAAGCACCAGTTGCTCTCCTGCACTTCAGTCAAGTTCTTGTTCCTCATTCCCAAGTCCAGACACTGATTGTTGGCAGAGTTGCTGAGGCCATCAGCAGAGACCAATCCTACTCTCACCAACCTCAGAGAACTTGGCACAGCTCAGGGGCTGAATCCAAAATTTGTCTGTCTCTCTCACTCACCCATCACACGTCCCCGTCACTCTCTCCCTCACATTCTCCCAGTCACTCTCCCCAGTCACTGTCACCCCGATCTCTCTCCCCTCTATACCCACCAGTATCTGTCTCCCTCACGCATCTCTTTCTCTCTCTTACTCTAGTCTCTCCCCAGTTTCTCCTTCCCACCCTTGTCTTTCTCTCCCTCTCTCACACTCCCAGTCCATTTTCTCCCTCACCCCTAACCTCTCTCCCAGTTTCTTTTCTCCCTCACCCCCAATCTCTCTCACTGCCTCTCAGCCCCTTTTATTCCTCTCCCCTAGTCTCTATCTCAACTCCAGCCTCTCCCTTTCTCTCTCTCCCCCCATTTCTCTCTCTATTCTCTCTCCCCAAGTTTCCCTCTGGCTCTTTCACACTTCAACTCTCTCCCTCTCTCTCTTCCTCATTCTCAGTCTCTCTCTCTTTTTTTAATTCATTGGATGTGGACACCACTGGCTAGGCCAGCAATTATTGCCTTGAGAAGGTGGTGGTGAGCTGCCTTCTTAAATCACTGCAGTGCATGTGGTGTAGGTACACCCACAGTGCTGTTAGGCCATCCGGTTTCATTCCTTTTTTGTGTCTTTGTAGTGGTTTGTTATAACTGACTGGCTTCTCAGGCCATTTCAGAGTCAACTGCATTGCTGTGGGTCTGGAGTCACGTGTAGGCCAGATAACAGATTTCCTCCCCTAAAGGGCATTCATGAACCAGATGGGTTTTTACAATGGACAATTGTTGTAAACAATCGACAATTGTTGTAAAAACCCATCTGGTCATCATTAGACTTTCAATTCCACATTTTTTTATTGAATTCAAATTCCACCATCTGGGGTCCCCAGAGCATTAGTAATCTCTGGATTACTAGTCCAGCGACAATACCACTACACCATCACCCCCCGCCAGCCTCTCTCTCTCTCTCTCATCCACTCCAAGTCTCTCTCTCTCCCAGTCTCTCTCTCTCTCAAACTCCCAGTCCCTCTCTCTCTCTCTCACTCACTCCCAGTCCCAGTCTCTCTCTCTCTTACTTACTCCCAGTCCCAGTCCCTCTCTCTCTCTCACTCACTCCCAGTCCCAGTCTCTCTCTCTCTCACTCACTCCCAGTCACAGTCCCTCTCTCTCTCTCACTTACTCCCAGTCCCAGTCTCTCTCTCTCTCTCTCTCACTTACTCCCAGTCACAGTCCCTCTCTCTCTCTCACTCACTCCCAGTCCCAGTCTCTCTCTCTCACTTACTCCCAGTTCCAGTCTCTCTCTCTCTCTCTCACTCCCAGTCCCAGTCTCTCTCTCTCTCACTTACTCCCAGTCCCAGTCTCTCTCTCTCTCTCACTCACTTCCAGTCCCAGTCTCTCTCTCTCTCCCAGTCTCTCTCTCTCTCTCTCATTCCCAGTCTCTCTCTCTCTCATTCCCAATCTCTCTCTCTCTCATTCCCAGTCTCTCTCTCTCTCTCTCTCATTCCCAGTCTCTCTCTCTCTCTCATTCCCAGTCTCTCTCTCTCTCTCTCATTCCCAGTCTCTCTCTCTCTCTCTCATTCTCAGTCTCTCTCTCTCAAACTCTTTCATTCCCAGTCTCTCACGCTCTTTCTCTCTCTTTCTCTCTTTCTCTCTCAGTCCCATTCCTTCTCTCTCTCTTTCATTCCCAGTCTCTCGCTCGCTCTCTCACTCCCACTCGCTCTCTTGCTCTCACACTCCCAGTCTCTCTCTCTCACTCCAGTCCCAGTCTCTCTCTCTCACTTACTCCCAGTTCCAGTCTCTCTCTCTCTCTCTCACTCCCAGTCCCAGTCTCTCTCTCTCTCACTTACTCCCAGTCCCAGTCTCTCTCTCTCTCTCACTCACTTCCAGTCCCAGTCTCTCTCTCTCTCCCAGTCTCTCTCTCTCTCTCTCATTCCCAGTCTCTCTCTCTCTCATTCCCAGTCTCTCTCTCTCTCATTCCCAGTCTCTCTCTCTCTCTCTCTCATTCCCAGTCTCTCTCTCTCTCTCATTCCCAGTCTCTCTCTCTCTCTCTCATTCCCAGTCTCTCTCTCTCTCTCTCATTCTCAGTCTCTCTCTCTCAAACTCTTTCATTCCCAGTCTCTCACGCTCTTTCTCTCTCTTTCTCTCTTTCTCTCTCAGTCCCATTCCTTCTCTCTCTCTTTCATTCCCAGTCTCTCGCTCGCTCTCTCACTCCCACTCGCTCTCTTGCTCTCACACTCCCAGTCTCTCTCTCTCACTCCAGTCCCAGTCTCTCTCTCTCTTTCTCATTCCCAATCCCAGTCTCTCTCTCTCATTCCCAGTCTCTCTCTCTCATTCCCAGTCCCCGCCCCCTCTCTCTCTCTCTCAAACTCTTTCATTCCCAGTCTCTCACGCTCTCTCTCTCACTCCCAGTCTCTCTCGCTCTCACTCCCAGTCTCTCTCTCAGTCCCAGACCCTCTCTCTCTCTTTCATTCCCAGTCTCTCGCTCTCTCTCTCTCACTCCCACTCTCTCTCTCACACTCCCTCTCACATTCCCGGGTCTCTCACTCTCTCACTCCGAGACCCATCCTCTCTCTCTCTCTCTCTCACTCCCAGTCCCTCTCTCTCTCTCTCATTCCCAGTCTCTGTCTCTCTCCCTGTCTGCCTCCCTCTCTCAAACTCCCAGTCCCTCTCTCATTTCCAGTTCTTCTCTCACTCCTAGCCTCTCTCTCTCCCACACTCCCAGTCTCTCTCTCTCTCATTCCCAGTCTCTCTCTCACTCCCACTCCCAGTCTCTCGCTCTCACTCCCAGACCCAGTCTCTCTTTCTGTTACCCCCAGTCACTCTCTCTCTCTTTCTCTCATACCCAGTCTCTCTCTTTCTCTCTTTCTCCCAACCCCAGTCTCTCTCTCTCTCTCTCTCCCCAATCTCTTTCTCTCTCCCTCCAATCTCTCTCTCACTCTCTCTCCAATCTCTCTCTCACTCCCAGACCCAATCTCTCTCTCTCTTTCTCTCACTCCCAGTCTCTCTCTCTCCCAGTCTCTCTCTCTCTCACACACTGCCAGACCCACTCTCCCAATCTCTCTCTCGCTCCCAGTCTTTCTCTCTCTCTCTCTGTATCTTACTCACACTCCCAGTCTCTCTCTCATTCTCTCATTCCCAGTCTCTCTCCCTCTCTGTCTGTCTGTCTCTCTCTCTCTCTTTCTCACACTCCCAGACCCAGTCCCTCTCTCCCAATCTCTCTCTCACTCCTGGTCTCTCCCTCTCTCTCACACTCCTAGACCCAGTCTCTCTCTCTCTCTCTCTCTCTCTCACTCCCAGACCCTCTCTCTGTCTCCCAGTCACTCTCTCTCTCACACTCCTAGACCCAGTCTCTCTCTCTCACCCCCAGACCCTCTCTCTCTCTCCCAGTCACTCTCTCTCTCTCATTCCCAGTCTCTCATTCCCAGTCTCTCTTTCTCACTGCCAGTCTCCCTCTCTCATTCCCAGTTTCTCTGTCTCTCATTCACTCCAAGTCTCTCTCTCACTCCCAGCCTCTCTCTCTCTCACACTCCCAGACCCAGTCTCTCTCTCTCTCTCTCTCTCACTCCCAGTCCCTCTCTCTCTCTCTCTCATTCCCAGTCTCTCTCACTCCCAGTCCCTCTCTCTCTCATTCCCAGTCTCTCTCACTCCCAGTCCCTCTCTCTCTCTCTCATTCCCAGTCTCTCTGTCTCTCATTCACTCCGTCTCTCTCTCTCTCTCTCTCACTCCCAGTCTCTCTGTCTCTCATTCACTCCGTCTCTCTCTCTCTCTCTCCCAGCCTCTCTCTCACGCTCCCAGACCCAGTCTCTCTCTCTCTCTCACTCCCAGTTTCTCTTTCTCTCTCTCTCTCCCAGTCTCTCTCTCATTCCTAGTCTCTCTCTCTCTCTCTCTCACTCACTCTCCTCACCTTTCCAGCCACTTCTGTCCCCGGAGCTGTCCCGTCGCTGCAGCGAATGAAGTTCAGCAGCAGAAGCAGGTGAAGGAAGTTTTGTCTGGATCCGATCATCTGGTGAGACATTTCCTGCAGTGAATAACAGGAGCAGGGCAGGGGGTTCGATTCTCACCTCTGACCATTCAATAACACTGAGAACAGCACTGACTAGAATGCAGAATAGTCACATCAATCCCACTCTGCAATCGGAATGATTGCGGGAAGGATGAATGATAAACTGTGATAAATTATACATAACCTCCCTGACCTGCTTTCAAATCACTGGGGCTGAGAATTGAGGAGGTTCAACAAGTATAAAACCACCGAGAGGAATAATCGTCGAAAGAAAAAAATGAATCATCAACTTTTAAGGAATCAAACTATTGAGTTATTATCAGTTAAACTATTAACACGATCTCCACACCAAAGCTGCTGAGCTTTTCCAGCTATTTCTGTTTGTTAACATTGATTGGGATAAAGAACTCGACTTTAAATACATTCATTCCCAATAATTATTCCAACACTAGAAGCTTGTTAGTATTGCTAACCTTTTAGAACAATTCTAAAAGCTTTGTTTTAATTCTTTGCCCTTTAATGGGGTAAAGGAGTTGGCCGCCTTCCCTCAGTCTCACCTTAATGTCCTCACCCCACTTGCTGTGCAGGATCCCAAATTGCTCCTTGTTCGCTTTCGCTCCCATTTATAGTCCCCGGCCCCCGGTCTCCAGTGCGTCACTTGCCTCCCAGTGTCTCACCCACAGGTTTCCTGGCACTTCCCACCTGCGCCTCAGTCACTTTCCCTTCCATCGGGGTGTCTGCGGTTCCAGCGAAATCAGGAGCGAATCCCAAATCCTCAACCTCTCCCAATCTGCTGAAACCGCCCAACTCGCTCCCTGATGTGTGACCACAATCTTATTGAGCAGAACCCGCTATCAAATTGTATAAACCACATCTGACCGGAGATGTAAAACTCCCGTTTCCAAATGCAAACCTTTTCCCAGTTGCTTACTTTCTAGGAACAGGAGAGGCCGTTCAGCCCCTCCAGCTTTAAAAAAAAAAATTATTGCACGGGACCTGCTGGGCCAGCATTTATTGCCCACCTCTCACTGTGGTGGTGAGCAGCCTCCTTGAACCACTGCAGTCCCATGTGAAACAAAAACAGAATTACCTGGAGAAACTCAGCAGGTCTGGCGGCATCGGCGGAGAAGAATAAAGTTGACGTTTCGAGTCCTCACGACCCTTTTTTGTTTTGGATTTCCAGCATCAGCAGTTTTTTTGTTTTTATCTCTGTGTTTAATTGACTGCCACCTCTCTTCAAGGAATGCCTTCCCTGAAGAAGTATTGCTCTTCTCTCCGACAGGATTTCCGTATCTCTCTTTTGCCTTGTTCACCTTCATTGCTTTCCATTTCTCTCCTGGTGTATGACAAGGTGTTCACTAAAACCTGTTCTGTTGAAGGGTCGTGAGAACTCGAAACGTCAACTTTATTCTTCTCCACCAATGCTGCCAGACCTGCTGAGTTTTTCCAGGTAATTCTGTTTTTGTTTTGGATTTCCATCGTCCGCAGTTTTTTGTTTTTATATTTGCAGTCCATGTGGTGTAGGTACACCCACAGCGCTGTTAGGGAGGGAGTTCCAGGGTTTTGACCCAGCGACAGTGAAGGAACTGCGATATATTTCCAAGTCAGGATGGTGAGTGACTTGGAGGGGAACTTCCAGGTGGTGGTGTTCCCATCTATCTGCTGCCCTTGTCCTTCTAGATGGTAGCGGTTGTGGCTTTGGAAGGTGCTGCCGAAGGAGCCTTGGTGAATTCCTGCAGTGCATCTTGTAGATGGTACACACTGCTGCTACTGTGCGTCGGTGATGGAGGCAGTGAATGTTTGTGGATGGGGTGCCAATCAAGTGGGCTGCTTTGTCCTGGACGGTGTCAAGCTTCTTGAGTGTTGTTGGAGCTGCACTCATCCAGGCAAGTGGGGAGTATTCCATCACACTCCTGACTCGTGCCTTGTAGATGGTGGACAGGCTTTGGGGAGTCAGGAGGTGAGTTACTTGTTGCACAATTCCCAGCCTCTGGCCTGCTCTTGTAGCTGCAGTATTTACATGGTTAGTCCAGTTTAGCTTCAGATCCAGGGCTGGCACAAGGGTATTTGCCACACTGGGTGAGCCTCCAATCTGATGCCCATTGTCCTCCGCCCACCTCCACCCCCTTACAACCGATGCAGTTGGTAAAGCTGAGTTATTCAAAAAGCCCAGAGGGAAACTTTAAACAACTGTCATAACCTATAATTTTAAGTGTTATGTTTGAGATGCGACTCTAAATTCAGGAATCAGACAACCAGTTCTTGAGGTTTTACATTAAACTAAATGAAACATTTTATTGATTTACAGAGGTTAAAATATATATACACATGGCTACAAATTACTACTATCATAACTTTTAACAAATTCCCAAACTAATCTCCATTAAGGGAACAACAACTCATAGACTTAACCAAACACCAGGCAAAGCATTTTCACCTGACAAATTCAAAGTGAGATTCCTTTCACTTTGGTTCCTTTGCAGACAGTGGGAGGCGGACAGGCTTTGATCTTACTTGGCCTCTGCTCTGCACACCCGATATTGGCTGTCTTGTCATAATGCAAATTCTCATTGTCTCACCAGCTTCTTTGAACTCCACCTTTAACAATAAAACCCCTTTCATAGTACCAATTTTATTCGTAATATAAACATATTGTTTGGTAGCTGCTAGACAGGTATCAATTTCACCCCACTTCTTGAATGCTCTATTCAAAAAAATGCAAATGCGCGCTATCTCTCTTCCATATCAAAACTAGTGCACACCCAGACTAGCTGGCTTTAATCCAATTAAGACACACCCACAGGCTAAACATCTAGATTAAAAGAAAAATATTTTTCAAAATGTTATATACATTAATAGCTTCATGACACCCCCCTCCCCACCCTCCCCACTCAATAATCTGGGACACATTGGCGGAAGTGACATCACAGGATGCTGGGAGAAAGGCACAAGTGGGTTCTATGGGGAAGCAAGCTGTGGAAACCCAGAGATGGGCTGACGGAGAAGGTCCACTACCTCACATTGGAAACTGAATCTCCCTGCTGTGTGAATACACCCAAGCATCGAGTGGACAGTGGATTAAAGCTTTGCTGTTTAACTTACTGTCACAGTCCTAAAGTGAGAACATTTGCAATAAACCTTAAAAACAAACTACTGACCCAACCAGGGGTGAAGTGATCTGAAATCCCTGCTCCACCCATCGCTGTCAGATGAACACTTGCTGCTTTCATCTGATCCCTCAATGAAATTCAAACCCCACTAAACCCACTGCAGGCCACCAAAATCCCAGCCAATCACAGCCCTCCTGGAACAAAAACAGAAAATGCCGGGAAATCTCAGCAGGTCTGGCAACATCTGTGGAGAGAGAAACAGGGTTAACGTTTTGAGTCTGTGTAACTCTTCTTCAGAGCCAGACGGACTCGAAACATTAACTCTGTTTCTCTCTCCGCAGATGTTGCCAGACCTGCTGAGATTTTCCTGCATTTTCTGTTTTTCTTTCAGATTTCCAGCATTTGCAGTATTTTGCTTTTATCACAGCACCCCCCCACTGGCTTGTTTTTGGTTTGAGGAGGTTGAATTTGATTGGACAGCAATGCACTGGATGAGGGTTGGAGTTTCGTTCCCCTTGGTTGCTGTGATGATAAATTATGGGGCTGATTTATTTAAACACCGGGGGCTGGATTTTACTGTCAGTGAGTGGGGGGGGCGGGACCTACTCGCCGACACGTAAAATGACACCCGGTGATGTCGGGCTGAACTCCTGACGTCACCGTCATTTAAGTTTTCAGAATGGCGGGGACGCAGCAAAATCAGCAAATTGAGGCCATTGACAGAGCAATTAAAGTAATTAGTGGACCTACCCGTCCAACCTTAAGGCTGGCGGGCAGGCCGGGAGCCCCGGCGGGGAGTAGAAAAAGCATCAAACCTCATCCACGGGCGGGATCAGGTTTCATGTAGCGTTTTAAAAATTTTAATAAAGTTTTTTTTGGAAATTATGAACATGTCCCAACTCATGTGACATTGTCACACGAGGGGACATGTTAGGGAAATTTTATTTTTCTATTCTGAGCTTTTTAACATTTTGAACCGATCTCCCTGAGGCAGCACTTAGCCTCAGGGAGATGAGTGTGCTCTTTCATGCACATGCGCGAAACAGCGCACTCTTGGGTTTAGGAACCGCCCCCCCTCCCCTACCCACACAGGGAGCGCATAGCACTTCTGTGTGGACGTCACGCTGGGCGGGCATTAATTGGCCCGTCCACGTAAAATGGCACCTTTGATCGGGGGCGCCGATCGGAAGCACGCATGCACGCGCCCACCCATCAACTTCCCCCCCAACGAGGGGAAAATTCAGCCCTGGGTTTCAGTTCCAATGTTTCAAAAAATGTCGACAGGTTTTTCCCGCCCTCCCCAGACTGTGAGTGCCTAGTTCACCCAGTGGTAACACCAGCCCTGATCTGATCAGTGGGAATCCCCTTGTATGCCATTCTGCACTTGGCACATGGTCTGCACTTTGAACTCCATTTACCTGCTTTTGCTCCAGAGCCTTCCCAACAAAAATCCTTCAATTATAAAAACAGAAAATGCTGGAGATACTCAGCAGGACTGACAGCAGCTGTCGAGAGTGAAGCAAAGATAACATTTCAGGTCAACGTCTTTTTATTGGCCTTTCAAAAAAAATCTTTTAATTCCATTGAAGATCCCCATTACCCCACAGTATCCATAGCTTTCTGTGGGAGACAGTTCCAGATTTTCACAACCTTTTGTGTGAACAAGTGCTTCCTGACATTATCCTTGAACAGCCTGGCTCAAATTTGAAGGTTATGCCTGTTTATTCTGGACCCCATCACCAGGATAAATATCACAACAGCTGAGCAAAACCTGGTTGAAGAGGGAGATTTTAAATTGCATCTGGAAAGGAGGGGAAAGATAAGAGAGTCAGAGTCAGAAAGACTTAGATCCTCAGCAGCTGAAGCAGAGTGAACAATGGTGGAGCGATTGAAATTGGAGATGTTCAAGAGACCGGAATTGGAGGAGCGAAGATGTCTTGGAGGGTTATAGGTCTGGTGGGAATTACAGAGATAGGGAGGAGGATGGAGGCATTTAAAAGCAGGGATGAGAATTTTAAAATCAAGGCATTGCTTAACTCAGAGTCAATGTAAGTCAGCGAACACGAGGGTATTCGGGGTATAGGACTTGGTGGGAGTTCAGCCACAGGCAGGTTGTTTTGGGTGACCTTACAGAGGGTAAAACGTGGGGAGGCCAGGGGAGGCCAGCCAGGACTGTGTTAAAACAGTCAAGTCTAGAGGTAGCTGCTAGTGACAGTGTGCTATATATGACGGTATCTAAAGAGCACAGTCACCAGAGCTGTTTCTTTGAATAAAAGCAAAATACTATAGATGCTGGAGATCTGAAATAAAAACAAAAAGCGATGGAAAAACTCAGCCGGTCTGGCAACATCTGTGGAGAGAGAAGCAGAGTTAACATTTCAACCAAATGATTAGGAAGGCAAATGGAATCTTGTCATCTATTGCAAGGTGAATGGAATGTAAAAGTAGGGATGTTTTGCTTCAGTTGTACAGGGTATTGGTGAGACAACCTCTCACTGTGTATAGTTTTGGTCTCTTTATTTAAGAAAGGATATAATTGTGTTAGAAGCAGTTCAGAGAAGGGTCACTCAACTGATAAAAGCAAAATACTGCGGATGCTGGAAATCTGAAACAAAAACAGAAAATGCTGGAAAAACGCAGCAGATCTGACAGCGTCTGTGGAGATAGAAACAGAGTTAACGTTTCGAGTCCATATGACTCTTCTGCAGAGGTAAAGAGAAGTAAAAATGTGATGAAATTTATACTGTTTAAGGGGGTGGAGCAGGTGAAGCTGGATAGAAGACCAGTGATAGGTGGAGGCAAAGGAGAGATTGACAAAGATGTCATGGACAAAAGGACAAAGGGGGTGTTAATGATACTGATACTGACTAAAGGAGGTGCTGATGGTGGCATTAAGATAAGGAAGCAGAATGTGATAATAGCCGGACAAGCACTCTGGAAAGAACAACATGAACAAGTGATAGATGGTCCTGGTGGGGGTGAGGTGGGGGGAGGGGACAGTGGTGGGAAAAAAGATTGAAAATAGGATAAAAGGTGAGGATAAAACAATGAATAAAAATGAAAATAAATAAAATAAAAATTAAAAATAAAAAAGAATATTGAAAAAAGGGGATAAAAAAGGGGTGGGGATGGAGGAGAGAGTTCATGATCTGAAGTTGTTGAACTCAATATTCAGTCCGGAAGGCTGTAAAATGCCTAGTCGGAAGTTGAGGTGCTGTTCCTCCAGTTTGCATTGAGCTTCACTGAAACATTGCAGCAGGCCAAGGACGGACATGTGGGCAAGAGAGCAGGGTGGAGTGTTGAAGTGGCAAGCGACAGGGAGGTCTGGGTCATGCTTACAGACAGACTGAAGATGTTCCGCAAAGCGGTCACCCAGTCTGCGTTTGGTCTCTCCAATGTAGAGGAAACCGCATTGAGAGTAGCGAATGCAGTAGACTAAATTGGGGGAAGTGCAAGTGAAATGCTGCTTCACTCGAAAGGAGTGTTTGGGCCCTTGGATGTTGAGGAGGGAGGAGGTAAAGGGGCAGGTGTTGCACCTGCTGCAATTGCATGGGAAGGTGCCGTGGGAGGGGGATGAGGTGGTCAGGGAGAAGTGGACCAGGGTGTCCCGGAGGGAACAGTCCCTATGGAATGCTGACTGGGGAGGGGGGGTGGTGGTGGGGTGGGTGGTGAAGGGAAGATGTGTTTGGGTGTTTGGTGGTGGCATCATGCTGGAGTTAATGGAAATGGCGGAGGATGATCCTTTGGATGCGGAGGCTGGTGGGGTGAAAAGTGAGGACAAGGGGGACCCAATCGTGGTTCTGGGAGGGAGAGGAAGGTGTGAGGGCAGAGGCGCGAGAGGTGGGTTGGACCACAGTGGGTGGGAAACCTCAGTTAAGGAAGAAATATCACTCAGCTGATAGGAGGTTATCTTACGAAGAAGGGCTGGACAGGCTGGGCCAGTATCCATTGAGGTTTAGAAGAATGAGAAGTGATCTTATTGAAACATGTAAGATCCTGATGGGACTTGACAGGGTGGATGCTGAGAGGATGTTTCCCCTTGTGGGAGAGACAAGAACTAGGGGACACAGTTTAAGATAAGGGGTCTCCCAGTTAAGGCAGAAATGAGTAGAAATTTTTTCTCTCAGAGGGCTGTGAATCTTTGGAACTCTTCCCCAAAGATTGGTGGAGGCTGGGTCATTGAATATTTTTTGAAGGCAGAGGTAGATAGATTCTCGATTAACAAAGGAGTCAAAGGTTATTGAGGATAGGCGGAATGTGGAGTTGAGGTCACAATCAGATTAACCATGATCTTATTGAATGGTGGAGCAGGCTCGAGGGGCTGAATGGCCTACTCCTGCTCTTAATTTGTATGTTCATATATATGTACATATGAGTCCAATATGACTCTCCTTTGGAACAGAAGAGAGGCACTTGCCGGGTTTTATGTTGTTGAAAAATGGGCAAAGGTCAAGTGGAACTAAAGGGAAGGTCAGGGAAGGGTTAGAGGGCAAGGGGAGATTAAATACAAAAGATATCACGGAACAAAAGGCAAAGGGAGTGGGCAATGGTTGTAGTAAAGAAACAAAGCATAGGTCCAGAGTAGATATTAATTGCAGAATAAAGGTCAGCTCAGTCTGAAAGCAAAAACAAAATACAGACTGGAATTTGGCAAAAAAAATTTCAAAATGCAGGACAGAGTTCCTGGGCTGATGTTGTTGAGTTCAGAAGGCTGTAAAGTGCCTGATCAGAAGATGAGGTGCTGTTCCTCCAGCTTGCGTTGGGCTTCACTGGAACATTGCGTGCCTTTTGTCCTATGTGACCCTTTGTCAACAGCATAAAACCTCTCCTCGGTTCTGAAGAAGAGTCATAGTGGGCCAGTCTTGCAGAGTTTTTCCAGTACTTTCTGCTCCTTCAAAATCAGTAGATGGGCAAGTGCTCATAGACAAGAACAAGCAAATGGCCCACTGGTAGAGGTCTATTCCGAGCTATGAGATGGACATCTCTCTGCCTGTGCTTGATGATCTTCTGCAGTTACCTGTCATGTATGAGTTTGATGCAGAACCCTCACTACTTGAGCTCAAAAAGGCTCCTTGACTCCCAAGCTGCTAGGCAAACACCTGGAATGGACCGAATGCCAGCTGAACTACTCAAGCATGGAAATCTCCTGCTGCCATACCTCCACAACCTCCTCCTCCTCTGCTGGGGAGAAGGTTCTCTCCCACCAGATATGCATGATGTAAACATCATCATGTTATGCAAGAACAACGGTGATCATTGGGGATGGCAGCAACTACTAGGGTACCCCACTCCTCAGCAACACTGAGAAGGCCTTTGCCAGAGCCATTCTAATGAAGCTTCATCGACTAGCCACCAGAATACACCCAGAGGCACAATGTGGCTTCAGAGCAGGCAGATTTACAGTGGACATGATCTTCTCCCTACGTCAGCTTCAAGAGAAGTGCAGAGAGCAGCGATCACCACTCTCCCTTGCTGTTGTGGATCTCATAAGAGCATTTGACACTGTGAGTAGGATGAGCCATTACTAGTTGTCCTTTCAAGCTTTGCAGCCTCATGCAGTCCTTCCATGATAACATGCACGGCACCATTCAGCTCAATGGCTCCACCTCTGACAGTTTAGAGATGAAGAATGGGGTGAAACTGGGCTGTGTTGTAGCCCCTACTCTGTTTTGTATCTTTTTCTCTGTCCTACTGACCTATGCTTTCCATGTCAACATGGAAGGAGTGTACCTCCACACACAATCAAACAGGAAACCCCTCAACCTAACAAGACTGAAGGCCAAGTCAAAAGTGTAGCATGTCCCGATTAGAGGACTTCTGTATGCAGATGATGCTGCACTAGTTGTCCTGACAGAAGAGCAGCTCCAAAGGCTAATGGGTTGTCTGTCCCATGCCTGTGTCACGTTCTTCCTCACCATCAGTGTCAAGAGAACTGTAGTTATGGGACAGGGTGTTGTGTCTCTGCCTGTGATCAGGCTCAACAACACCCAACACTGGAAGAGTAAATAAATCTCACGACTTGGATCCATAGTGAAAACCTGTCTCTTGCTGAAGAGCTCAGCACATGCATTGGAAAGGAAGCCAGCAACTTTGGCCGACTAACAAAATGGTCATGGAGAAACAACAAACTGACCCCAGGGCCAGGCTGTTTATCTATAAGGCCTGTAACCTCTGCAGATTGCTGCCTGCCAGCATGGACTAGACAACCCACACCTACCAAGAAAACAGGCTCAATAACTTCCATCTCCAGTGTCTATGACACATAGTTGGCACCACATGGAAAGACAAAATTACCAGTGCCACAGCCCTTTGCCACAGACCTTTCTTGGGCAAACGAGCCAAGCATTCTAGTGCTAATCAAACAAAGAAATCTTCACCGGCTTGGGCATGAGCACAGGATGGAAGATGGGCGCATCCCCAAGGATACGCTGGACGGGCAGGTAACCCATGCCAAGAGGCCAGCAGGGTGCCCAAAGCTCTGATCCAAGGATTCTGTCAACAGAGACTTGAAGGTTCTCAACCTGAACAAAAGCAAGTGGGAAACTCGAGCTGCCGACTGATGCAAATGGCAACACCAGCTCAGGGCGGGAGTTTGCCACCAGGGTTGCATGTAGCATCA
>NC_135897.1:94829790-95098062 GCF_964194155.1 Cetorhinus maximus | reverse complement strand
CGGGGTATATATCATTCCAGGGTTTGTACCCCAACTTCCTTTGAGGCTTTGTTCCATCTTTCTGCCATCACCCCTATTGCTAGTTTCACACTTTGTATCCACTTTCCAAGAGGCACAATTTTCTCTGAAGCTGAGTTCTGGAGTCATCTTCCCCATGTCATTTCCTATCATCATTCTCTTCCAGTTAGGATTTAAAGCCCTTGTTTTCTTCTCTACTCATTCCTCAGCCCCTTTGACGCTAAGGCCAGGGTTCCTCCTGCTGAGTGGTTGTAAAAGAACCCACGGCAGATTATTAAGATGTGATAAATTTCTACTTCTGAGGGAGTCCTGTACTGTTGGAGGTGCCGTCCTTTGGATGAGATGTTAAACTGAGGTCCCCTCTGCTCTTTCAGGAGGAGGAGGTTATTCGGAAGAACAGAGGTGTTGTCTTGGTTTCCTTGTCAATATTTATCCTTCAAATAATATCAGTAAAATAGATTATCAGGCCATTATCATGTTGCTATTTGTGAGAGCTTGCTCTGTACGAATTGCTTGCTGTGTTTCTATTATTAGAACAGTGATTATACTTCAAAAAGTACTTCATTGGTTGTAAAATGCTTTGGAAAGTCCCAAGGTCATGAAGGTAGCTGCATAAACGCAAGTGTTTCTGTTTTCTGTGCATCCTTGGTGGCTCCCTTCTAGCTCACATCCTGTCTGAATGCTTGAAAATGAACACCATCCATTCCTGGGGATTTGTTTACTTTGAGCTCTTCCCTTAGGTCTGGGTTTTCCACCTTATATTATAGCAGTGAACACAACTTAAATTAGGACGGTTTTGGGAGAGTGTTGTTCGTCTCTTGCTCAGTGAATACTTGGGGGTGTAATAATTAGCATTAATTTACTCAGTTGATCTAACAAGAGGAAGTCATCATTCAATGCTTTAACTATCTCATGTTCATCATTGGCTTCCACACCTTTGGCATCTTTCAGGGATCTCATACCTCCTTTGAAGTGAAGTCAGAAACTATAGGAAAGAAAGAAATGTCCTGGATTTCTATAGCAACTTTCATGAATTTATCATGAATCTGTTATGAACTTATATTCCAAACCATGAGGGGTCTGGACAGAGTGGATAGGGAGAAACTGTTCCCACTCATGAAAGGATCGAGAACCAGAGGACACAGATTTGATGTAATTAGCACAAGAAGCAAAAGTGATGAGGAAAGACGTTTTCACACAGTAAGTGGTTAGGGTCTGGAATACACTGCCTAAAATCATGGTGGAGACAGGTTCAATCGAGGCACTCAAGAGGAAATTAGATGATTATATGAAAATAAACAATTTTCAGGGTTACGGAGATAAGGCAGGGGAATGGCACTGGGTGAATTGCTCGTTCAGAGAGCTGGTGCAGACATGATGGGCCGAATGGCCTCCTTCTGTACTGTAACAACTCTGTGATTCTGCGATTGTCATGAACTCATCATGAACCTGACAAGATTCAAGCTACAGCTTTCATCAGTTGTTTTGTAACAAAAAAAGAAATATGGACAATATACAACTGTTCCAGTGTTGAACTTATCATTCTTAAAGGGAAATGAGCTCTGATATAGTAACATTTATTTTAATGGGGACTCATGGGGCACTTTCCAGCATTTTGAACAGTACTAAGATTCTGTCATTGGGATTTTGGACCAGATGCTCTACCTAATGAAGATTCCTTCATCCCCATTTAAAAATTACTTCTGATTAAAACTAACTTAAATGTTTCACAAATTGAGTTGCCACCTGTTTTTCATTTTATTTGGTTCCTCTAATGGCTTACTCTCTGCTTTAAGAGTTTGTACCCAGCCCCTGTTATCACCAACCCACTCACTCTCTCCAAACCACATTGGCTAAATTCCTGTGGCACAGAGCATTGCTCACTGGCCTCCTTCTGTACTGTAAAATACTATGATTTAAATTCTGAATTATGTGCCTTTATCATCAGATAGTTGGTCTATTTCAAAGAAATCTGAGTAATAGTTAGGAAATATGAGAGAACTTCTCTCAGTTTCAATACTTTGCCTATTTTCTCCCAGGGCCCTTCTGGCATTCAGTGGTCAATAGCGGGCTCCTTTTCCTTGACTGGCACCCTCAGCTCACTGGCTCTCTCCTAATGAGGCAGTGGACTAATTTGCTGTAGTCCTATCAATGGCTTCACTAGCCATGAACAGCCTGCACTGCACTAGGAATATGCCCCAATCCAATTTCTAAGCCATTCTGTTCAACATGTCAGTAAGTAACATCACCTGCACCTCCTGAGTCCTGTGTGAGAAACTGGAAGCAGTATGTCATTGAGCGTAAGATGGTATAGACCTGTTCTAGAGCATTTCTTGTATTTATTCTTTCATGGGATGACCATAAGACCATAAGACATAGGAGCAGAAATTAGGTCTTTCGGCCCATCGAGTCTGCTCCGCCATTCAATTATGGCTGATAAGTTTCTCAACCCCATTCTCCCGCCTTCTCCCCGTAACCTTTGATCCCCTTACCAATCAAGAACCTATCTATCTCCATCTTAAATACACTCAATGACCTGGCCTCCACAGCCTTCCATGGCAATGAGTTCCATAGATTCACCACTCTCTGGCTAAAGAAGTTTCTCCTTATCTCTGTTCTAAAAGGTCTTACCTTCACTCTGAGGCTGTGCCCTTGGGTCCTAGTCTCTCCTACTAATGGAAACATCTTCCCCACGTCCACTTTATCCAGGACTTTCAGTATTCTGTAAGTTTCAATCAGATCCCCCCTCATCCTTCTAAACTCCATCGAGTATAGACCCAGAGTCCTCAAACGTTCCCCATATGTTAAGCCTTTCATTCCTGGGATCATTCTCGTGAACCTCATCTGGACCCTCTCTAGGGCCAGAATATCCTTCCTGAGAAACGGGCCATCATTGATAAGGCCAACATTTATTGCCCATCCCTAATTGCCCTTGAGAAGGTGGTGGTGAGCTGCCTTCTTGAACCGCTGCAGTCCATGTGATGTAGGTACAACCACAGTGCTGTTAGGGAGGGAGTTTTTTGACTCAGTGACAGTGAAGGAACGGTGATATATTTCCAAGCCAGGATGGTGAGTGGCTTGGAGAGGAACTTCCAGCTGATGGTTTTCCCATGTATCTGCTGCCCTTGTCCTTTGGGGAAAAGAAGAGTCAAACAGTGTCCCAGGGACAAGAAGATCTTCCTGTTGTACTTCTGTCAATGCTTTGGCAGAGGGAGGCAGGAGAAGCCTGCAGGAGATTCATCCCCAAAGTGGTGTGAGTGGTGTCCAGGAGTGAATCAAAGACACTGGGATTATTTTAACCCAATTCACCTGGTGGGAAACTGAGCACATTAGGAAGGATGTCAAGGTCTTGGAGAGGGTGAAGAGGAGGATTATCCGAGTGGTCCTAGAAATGAGACTTCAGTTATGTGAAGCGACTGGAGAAGCTGGAGTTTTTCTCCATGGAGCAGAGAAGGTTAAGGCAGAGATTTAACAGAGGGTTTAAAATCTTGAACGGTTTTAATAGAGAAAATAAGGAGAAACAGCATCCAGTGGCAGAAGGGTGTGGTAACCAGAGCACACAGATTTAAGGTGATTGACAAAAAACCAGATATTAGATGAGAGAAATTTTACTCTGCTGTTATAACCTGAATCGCACTGCCTGGAAGAGCGGTGGAAGCAGATTCTATTGTGACTTACAAAAGAGAATTGGATAAACACTTAAAAAGAAAACATTTGTGGGGCTCTGGGAAAAGACTGGGGGAATGGCACTAATTGGATAGCTCTTTCCACGAATCTGCATCACTGTGCTGATGTGAGGTGAAATTACCCTCTCTGAGGGCAGGAAATCTGCTGCCCTCATCCTTGTGACTCCAGGCCCACAGCAATGTGGTCGACTCTGAACAAGGGGGATGGGCAATAAACAGTGATGCCCACATCCCATGAACGAATAAAAAAAACACACACACACACACACACACATGAACATTCCCTGATACATACTGAGCATCACATAGGCTCACAATCACACTCCCAAATTTACACACAAAATTTTGTGTGGTAATGAGTGCCTATATATATGTGAGTGTCAGTATGGGCCAATATGTCTATCTGCGTGTGGGTTTTGGCTGAGTGTGTATGTATGTATGTGTGCATATTTGCACATGCATGTATCTGCATCAGTTTATGTGAGTGTGATTGTGAGCCTATGTGATGCTCAGTATGTATAAAGGAATGTTCATGTGTGTGTGTGTTTTTTTATTTGTTCATGGGATGTGGGCATCACTGTTTATTGCCCATTCCCCTTGTTCAGAGTTGACCACATTGCTGTGGGCCTGGAATCACAAGGATGAGGGCAGCAGATTTCCTCCCCTAAAGGACTTGGTGAACCAGATGGGTTTTTACAACAATCAACAATGTGTGTTTCATGGTCATCATCAGACTTTTAATTTGAGATTTTTTAAAAATTGAATTCAAATTTCACCATCTGCCATTGTGGGATTCAAACCCCAGTCCCCAAAGCATTCTCTGGAGCACCAGTCCAGTGACAATATCACTATGCTACCACCTCCCCCCATGTGTGTGTCTGTGTGTGTGTGTGAGTGTGTTGCCTTGCCTTGTGTATATGTATGTATGTGTATCCGTGTGTGTGTGTGTGTGGTGGGTGTTGTCTGCGTGTATGAATGTGTGTTATGTGTCTACGTACATGTTATGTGGATGTGTATGTATGTGTGTTGTGTGTCTGTATGTGTGTTGTGTGTGTATGTGTGTTTGTGTGTGCGTGTGTTTGTGTTGTTTGTCTGTATCTGTGTGTGTATGTATGTGTTTGTGTGCGTGTGTGTGTGTATGTGTGTTGTGTGTCTGTATCTGTGTGTGTGTGTGTGTGTGTGTGTATATATGTGTGTCTGTATCTGTGTGTGTATGTATGTGTGTGCGTGTGTGTGTATGTGTGTTGTGTGTCTGTATCTGCGTGTGTATGTATGTGTGTGTGTGTGCGTGTGTGTGTATGTGTGTTGTGTGTCTGTATCTGTGTGTGTATGTATGTGTGTGTGTGTGTGTGTGTGTGTGTGTTGTTTGTCTGTATCTGTGTGTGTGTGTGTGAAGACAGTCTGCAAGATCACTAACACTTGATTCCTAGGCTGACGCATGAGGAGAGGAGAGGAGAGGTCCGTTGACGATGTATGAGTGGAATCATATCCCAATTCGAGTCAGCATCTTCAGGAGAGCAGCAGAGAAGAAAACGGCCAACTAAAAGAGAGAGAGAGAGATCAGTTGGTGGATTGGCACTGCCCTGAGGGTACTGCAAAGCAAATAATAAGGGCGAGTGTTGAACTTGGAGACCAGTTTAACATTTGATGTTATGACTGGATCAAGAAATCGAGCTAATCAGAGGAAATGGGAAGTCTCTTGTGTATGTTGGAAGTGAACATCGAATCAAAACCACAAAAGAAACCTTCAACTAACTGTACCTTCAAACACACCTCTCAGCTGCCTCTGGGTGTTGTGTTTTCCTTCATTCATATTTAAACAGAGGTTTTCTTTTCTTGTATCCAGCTCGATAACTGCAATTTAAAGAATGGGGAGGCGGGGAACGATGAAACAAAAAACCAAATGACCTTCAGCTCCATTTTCTATTTCGCGAGACATGGGCAAACTCAAAATAGTTTCCAACAGCCTTGAATTGAACTGCATGGCACAGTGGAACCCTTTATGGGACAAAGCTTCATTTGTAGTGAAAATAATTCTCTCCACAGCAGGAAGGAAGGGTGGGAAAATTTTCTCATGCACTTCGGGCACAGACAGAATGAGAAGACATTCTATTCTGTCCTGAACACTGGGCTTATTAAAGTGAGGATGTGAGTGGCAAATGGAATACTCTCCTCTTTGCACATCCAGTGTCAGGATCAAAAGGAAGAAAAGAGAGAACTTGCATTTCTATGGCGCCTTTCATGGCCTCAGGACATTCCAAAGCGCTTTGCAGCCAATAAATTACTTTGGAAGGGTGGCCACTATTGTAATGTAGGAAACACAGCAGTCAATTTGCACACAGCAAGCTCCCACAAACAGCAATGTTATAACCATCTATTCTGGTGATGCTAATTGAGTAATAAATATTGTCCACAACATTGGGTCTAAGTCCTCCACCTGAGCAAGCAGGCAGGGCCTCAGTTTAACCTCTCAGCTGAAAGCTGGTGCCTTCAACAGTGCAGAATACCCTCAGTATTGCACCAGGAGTATCTACTCAAATTTCTGTCTCTGGTGTGGAACTTGAACAGCCTTCTGCCTCAGAGCGGAGACTGCTATCCATGGAGCCATGCAGAACTTCCAATCCAAGGACAGGACAAGCTAAACAGGCAGTGAAGTTCCTTTCCTTCTGCCCCATCAATGAACCCCAGCCCCAGAGAAGTATGACTGTAATGTATGCTGCGAGATGTATGCAGTTTGGTGCATCTCATGAAGAGGTTTTGAGTCTTATATAGTTAAACAATAAGTGTCTATTAACTACTAGTAACTATATACATATATACAGTATAAGGTCTAAGCTAGGAGCTGTCTCCATGCTTGCCTCTACACATGTCTCTGTCCAATACCAGACTGCCCTCTAGGCTCGGGTCATGTGTTCCTTTACATCACACTGTGGGAGGTACTGTACCCAGACCCACGTTAACCCTTTCTATGCCAGTCCCTAATGCTACAATGTATTTCCCTCACCAAGTTGATTTGAAAAGCTTGCATTTCTATAGTGCCTTTCGTTACCCAGGAAGTGCCAAAACACTTTACAGCAAATGAAGCACTTTTGCTGTCTATTCATTGTTGTAATGTTGGAAGCTTGACAGCCAATTTGCGAAAAGCAAGATTCCACAAAAGAGAATGAGATAAATAATCACCCTTCAACCTTCTAAACACAAGGGAATACAAACTAAGTTAATACAGCTTGTTCTCATAACTTAACCTTCTAACCTCAGGGTATGGGGGCTTTTACAGAGCTAGATGATCAAAAAATGCCATAGTTCTTGATAGTTAAAGATGGTAACTCACAACGGGACTGAAAGCAGTCCGAAAAAATTATTATCCCTCAACTCCAGTTGCAATCTGTTTTGTTCATTCATGAATTATGGGTCAGCATTTATTACCCATCCCTAGATGCTCTGAGAAGATGCTGGTGGACCTTCTTGATCCATTGCAGTCCATTTGGTGACTGTTTCTCCCAGCCCTGTTAGGGAGAAAGTTCTGAAATTTTGATCCAGGGACAGTGAAGGAAGAGCTCATGTATGTTGAAGTCAAGATGCCATGTGACTTGGAGGGTAACTTGGAGATGATGGTTAACTTCAGTGGTGGGCAAGATTCCAGGAACAATTATTTGGGATAGAATTAGTAGTCACATGGAAAAATATGGGTTGATAAGGAAGAGCCAGCATGGATTTCTAAAGGGGAAATTGTGTTTAACTAACTTGCTGAGGTTTTTTGAAGGGGTAACAGAAAAGGTCGATGAGGGTAATGCTGTTGATGTGGTGTACATGGACTTTGAAAAGGCATTTGACACAGTGCCACACAACAGACTTGTGAGAAAAGTTATTGCCCATGGAATAAAAGGGACAGTAGCAACGTGGTTACAAAATTGGCTGAAAAATAGGAAGCAGAGGGTAATGGTCAATGGATATTTTTCAGGCTGGAGGAAGGTTTGTAGTGGAGTTCCCCAGGGGTTGGTATTGGGTCCCTTGCTTTTCCTGATATATATTAATGATTTAGATCTTGGTGTGCAGGGAACAATTTCAAAGTTTGCGGATGAAATGAAGCTTGGGAGTGTTGTGAATTGTGAGGAGAACGGTGTGGAACTTCAAGAGGACATAGACAAGTTGGTGGAGTGGGCAGGTAGGTGGCAGATGATGTTCATTGCAGAGAAGAGGTGTGATGCATTTTGGTAGGAAGAACATGGATAGACAATATAAAATAAGGGGTGAAATTTTGAAGGGGGTGCAGACGCAGAAGGACTTGGGTGTATATGTGCATAGATCATTGAAGATGGCAGGACAGGTGGAGAGAGCAGTTAATAAAGCATATAGTATCCTGGGCTCTATTAATAGGGGCATAGAGTACAAGAGCAGGGAGGTTATGCTGAATTTATATGATACTCATTAGGCCTCAGCTGGAGTATTGTGTACAGTTCTGGGTGCCACACTATAGGAAGGATCTGAACTCATTGGAGAGAGTGCAGAAGAGGTTTACAAGAACGGTTCCAGGGATGAGAAACTTCAACTATGAGGATAGATTGGAGAGGTTGGGACTGTTCTCCTTGGAGAGGAGAAGGCTGAGAGGAGATTTGATAGAGGTGACCAAAATTATGAGGGGGCTATAGACGGTGTTTTATATATGTTGATGACTTATGTGTCACTGCCCAAAGCACTGATTTTAACACCATGGAGAAAACGCTTTCTGAGGCCTTGGAGGGACTAACATCCGACTATGAAGAAAACCACCTTCGCGCAAACCCATCAAAGACACAAGTTTGTGCATTCCACCTCAGAAACCGTGAAGCCAAACACCAGCTTAAAGTAGCCTGGTGTGGAGCAACACTGACGCATTGCGAGCACCCTATCTACTTAGGAGTCACCCTTGACAGATGCCTCACCTTCAAGAACCACATCGAAAAGACAAAGGCAAAAATGAGCGCACGAAACAACATCCTGAATAAGCTCACTAACACAAAATGGGGAACAAGCTCAAAAACATTGCGAACCAGTGCACTTGCTCTTTGCTATTTCACTGCCGAATACGCCTGCCCTGCATGGGAAAGATCTACTCATGCTAAGATGATGGATGCCGTTCTGAATGCAAGCTGCCGACTTGTCACAGGCTGTTTAAAACCAACAAACACCAACAACCTGTATATCCTGGCAGGTATCGCTCCCCCTGATATAAGAAGAACGGTAGCCAGCAAGAAAGAGCAACTCCGTCAAACATCAGATGAGAGGCATCCTCTACATGGTCATTCACCTACACCCAGCCACCTAAAGTCAAGGAAGAGCTTCATGAAGAGTGTTGTTCCATTACAATCGACCCCATCTGAAGCCCGTATTGCCTTGTGAAAAGATCGACTCGCCAGTCTCGAACAACCCCCAGCGATGGAAACTCTACCGGATGAAAGCCTTCCCCCAGGAGCTAATTCCAACTGGGCAACCTGGAAGTGCGTTAACAGACTTAGGACTGGTGTAGGTCGTTCAAAGGTGTCACTAAGCAAATGGGGATATACCACCAGCCCGACAATTTGTGTATGTGGAACTGAGCCACAGACTATGCAACATCTCCTGCAATGCCTATCGCTAGAGGAACCTTGCACTGTTGCAGATCTAGCCGAATTCAACAACAAGGCGCAAAGATGTGTCCAGTTCTGGCTGGGCCATGTATAGACTGTCCGTGGACACGGTAAGAAGAATGAGGGGGCTGGACAGAGTAGATAGGGAGAAGCTGTTCCCAGAATCCCAGAATCACAGTGCAGAAGAGGCCTTTCGGCCCATCGGGTCTGCACTGACACATGAGAAACACCTGACCTACCTACCTAATCCCATTTACCAGCACTTGGCCCATAGCCTTGAATGTTATGATGTGCCAACTGCTCATCCAGGTACTTTTTAAAGGATGTGAGACAACCAACCTCCACCACCCTCCCAGGCAGTGCATTCCAGACCGTCACCACCCTCTGGGTAAAAAAGTTTTTCCTCACATCTCCCCTAAACCTCCTGCCCCTCACCTTGAACTTATGCCCCCTTGTGACTGACCCTTCAACTAAGGGGAACAGCTGCTCCCCGTTCACCCTTCCATGCCCCTCATAATCTTGTACACCTCGATCAGGTCGCCCCTCAGTCTTCTCTGCTCCAACGAAAACAACCCAAGTCCATCCAAACTCTCTTCATAACTTAAATGTTTCATCCCAGGCAACATCCTGGTGAATCTCCTCTGCACCCCCTCCAGTGCAATCACATCCTTCCTATAATGTGGCGACCAGAACTGCACACAGTACTCCAGCTGTGGTCTCACCAAGGTTCTATACAACTCCAACATGACCTCCCTACCATTGTAATCTATGCCTCGATTGATAATGACATGTGTCCCATATGCCTTTTTCACCACCCCACTAACGTGCCCCTCTGCCTTCAGAGATCTATGGATACATACGCCAAGGTCCCTTTGTTCCTCAGAACTTTCTAGTGCCATGCCGTTCATTGAATACTTCCTTGTCAAATTACTCCTTCCAAAGTGTATCACCTCACACTTTTCAGGGTTAAATTCCATCTGCCACATATCTGCCCATTTGACCATCCCGTTTATATCTTCCTGTAGCCGAAGACACTCAACCTCACTGTTAACCACCCGGCCAATCTTTATGTCACCTGTAAGCTTACTAATCCTAACCCCCACATAGTCATCTATGTCGTTTGTATAAATGACAAATAATAGGGGACCGAGCACAGATCCCTGTGGTCCGCCACTGGACACTGGCTTCCAGTCACTAAAGCATCCTTCTGTCATCACCCTCTGCCTCCTACAACTAAGCCAATTTTGAATCCACCTTATCAAATTACCCTGTATCCCATGTGCCTTTGCCTTCTTTATAAGTCTCCCATTTGGGACCTTGTCAAGGGCTTTGCTGAAATCCATATAAATTACATCAACTGCACTACCCTCATCGACACACCTGGTCACCTCCTCAAAAAATTCAATCAAATTTGTTAGGCATGACCTCCATCTGACAAAGCCATGCTGACTATCCCTGATCAAATCTTGCCCCTCCAAGTGAAGATTGATACTCTCCTTCAGAACTTTCTCCAATAGTTTCCCTACCACTGACGTGAGACTCACTGGTCTGTAGTTCCCTGGCTTATCTATACAACCCTTCTTAAATAGCGGAACCACATTAGCTGTTCCCCAGTCCTCTGGCACCTCCCCCGTGGCCAGAGAGGAATTAAAAATTTGGGTCAGAGCCCCTGCGATCTCCTCCCTTGCCTCCCGCAGCAGTCAGGGACACAAATCATCCAAACCTGGAGATTTATCCACTTTTAAGCCTGCCAACACCTCCAATACCTTGTCACTCCCCATATCAATTTGCTTAAGAACCTCGCAGTCTCTCTCCCTGAGTTCGATACCTTCATTCTCATTCTCTTGGGTGAAGACAGACATAAAGTATTCATTCAACACTCTAGCGATATTCCCACTCGTAAAAGGTTGAAGAACGAGAGGGCACAGGTTTAAAGTGATTTGCAAAGGAAGCAAGTGTGATGTGAGAAAAAACTTTTTCACACAACGAGTGGTTGGGGTCTGGAATGCACTGCCTGGAAATGTGGTGGAGGCAGGTTCAATCGAGGCATTCAAGAGGGCATTAGATGATTATTTGAATAGAAATATGCAAGGGTACAGGGAAAAGGCAGGGCAGTAGGTCATAATGCTCATTTGATGAGCTGGTGCAGACACAATGGGCTGAATGGCCTCCTTCTGTGCCACTAAAATTCTGTGATTCTGATTACAATATACCTGCTGCCATTGTTCTTCTGAATCATAGAGGTCATGGGTTTGTAAGATGTTAGTGAGGGAGCCTTGGTGAGTTGCCGCAGTGCATCTAGTACATACTGCATCACTGTGCACCAGCTGGTTTAAGCTGGTGAATGGGGTGCCAATCAAACAGGCCACTTTATCCTGGATGGTGTCACACTTCCTGGGTGTTGCTGGAGCCATACTCATCCAGGCAAGTTGACAGTATTCCATTGCATGCCTGCCCTGTGCTTTCTGGATGTTGGAGGGACTTTGGGGAGACAGGAGATGAGTCATTTGCCACAGAATTCCCAGCCTCTGTCCTGCTCCAGTTGCCACAGTATTTAGATAGCTGGTCCAGATGAGTTCTTGGTAACATGGTAATGGGGAGTTGCCAGTTTAAAATCAAAGGTGTGAGCTGTGGCACAGCGTTTACCACTCTCGCCTGAGTCAAAAGGTTGTGGGTTCAAGCTCCACTTCTGGAGCTTCTCGTCTGATACTCCCATGTGCATTACTGAGGAAGGGCTGCACTGTTGGAGGTGCTGATTTTTTTGGATGAGATTTTAACCTGAGGTCCTGTGTCTCAGGTGGATGTAAAATCTCCCATGGTTGTATGTGAAAAAGAGTAGGGATGTCTGGCCAATATTTGTCCCGCAACCAATACCACTGATTATCCAGCCATTTATTTCATTGCTGCTTTTGGAACCTTATTGTGTGCAAATTAGCTGCTGTGCATCTTACATTTCAAGAGTGTTTGTAACTTTTATTCTTTATTGAGATAGGGTGACACCGGTTAGGCCAGCATTTATTGCCCATCTCTAATTGCCCTTGAGAAGGTGGTGGTGAGCTGCCTTCTTGAACCGCTGCAGTCCATGTGGTGTAGGTAAACCCACAGTGCTGTTAGGGAGGGAGTTCCAGGATTTTGACCCAGCGACAGTGAAGGAACGGTGATATATTTCCAAGTCAGGATGGTGAGTGACTTGGATGGGAATTTCCAGGTGCTGGTGTTCCCATCTATCTGATGCCCTTGCCCTTCTAGGTGGTAGTGGTCATGGGTTTGGAAGGTGCTGTCAAAGGAGCCTTGGTAAATTCCTGCAGTGCATCTTGTACATGGTACACACTGCTGCTACTGTGCACCGGTGGTGGAGGGAGTGAATGTTAAAGGTGGTGCATGGGTGCTTATGAAGCAACCTGCTTTGTCCTGGATGATGCCAAGCTTCTTGAGTGTTGTTGGAGCTGCACTCATCCAGGCAAGTGGGGAGCATTCCATCACACCCCTGACTTGTGCCTTGTAGATGGTGGACAAGCTTTTGGAAGACAGGAGGTGAGTTATTCACTGCAGAATTCCTGGTTCTGACCTGCTCTTGTAGCCACAGTATTTATATGGCTCGTCCAGTTCAGTTTCTGCCAATGGTAATCCCCAGGATGTTGATAGTGGGGGATTCAGTGATGGTAATGCCATTGAATGTCAAGGGGCGATGGTTAAATTCTCTATTGTTGGAGCTAGGCATTGCTTGTCACTTGTGTGATGAAGTTGTTAACTGCCCTTTATCAGCCCAAGCCTGAATGTTGCACAGTTCTTGCTGAATATGGGCACAGACTGCTTCCGTATCAGAGGAGTTACGAATGGTACTGAACATTGTGCAATTATCTGCGAACATCCCCACTTCTGACCATATGATGGAGGGAAAGTCATTGATGAAACAGTTGAAGATGGTTGGTCTGAGGACACTACCTGGAGGAACTCTGGCAGTGCTGTCCTGAGACTGAAATGATTGGCCTCCAACAACCACAACCATCATCCTCCATACTAGGCATGACTCCAACCATTGGAGAGCTTTCCCTGTGATTCCCATTGACTTCAATTTTGCTGATGCTCCATACTTGGTCAAATGCTGCCTTCTCAAGGGCAGTCACTTATGGAAATTATCACTCTTTTGCCCAGGCTTGGAACTAGGCTGTAATGAGCTGTGGAGCTGAGTGGCCCTGGTGGAACACAAACTGAGCATCAGTGAGCAGGTTATTTCTGAGTAAGTATTGCTTCATCGCACTGTCGATGACAGCTTCTGTCACTTTGTTGATGATTGAGAGTAGATGGCTGGGGTGGCAATTGGTAATGCTATTGAATATCAAGGGGAGATGGTTAGATTTGTCCTTATTTTTTGTGGACCGTACTTCATTGGCCGTAATGTGCTTTGCGGTGTCCTGAGGTCATTAAAGACATTATAGAAATGCAAGTTATTTCTTTTAATGTAGAGTCTTGTGTTTAATTTGCCTCCTGCACTGGTGAACAGAGTTAGCAGCTGTGGACTCACCTTCAGCCCTTTTGTGAGCTTCATGTCTGGATGTAAATTGGATGGGTAGTTCAGTTTCCCATAAAGAAATTACATCTTGCTTCTTTTTTATTAAGTTATGTTTTTTTGGAATACTCCAAAGAAAACTGTTTTTTAAAACAGTTTCAAGATTTGGAAGGCCAGAACAAACATTTACTGTCTCTCTCAATGAGACAGGGTCAAAATTTCCCTGGACTTGTACTGCCCTTCCAGGGTAGAACCAAGCTCCCAGGTTAATTGTTTTGCTTGGGGAGCCTTCAGAACTTTAGCAGGAGTGTCTAGATTGGCCCCAACTCAAAAGAAATTATTTGAGATTTCTCTCATGGCAGAAGTTTTTCCAACCTTGATGCTAATGTGTCCTTAGCGGTGTAGATGGAGGCTTCAGCGCCAAGGTACTTGCTGTATTTCAAGTTCTTCGACACACATTTCTGTTAAACAATGTCTTTGGTTGAAGCATCGTTATGTAACACCAGGGTAAGTTTTTCCAACGAGGATATGCAGAGGTTTCTCTTGGTAGCTTGTGGGAATATATTATTAAACACCTCAATGCTGTAGCAGGAAGGTGCTTGCCTCATTGTCTCGTGGTTGCTGGTTTCAGTCTTAGCTGAAAGGAAAATTTCAACTTTCCAGTCATACACAGGTTGACTTTAGTTGGCTCCCTCTAGGTAGTGGGGAAGTGGGAGGCAGTGTTCCTTTGGAAAAAAACTGATCTGTGTCCAGCTCATAAGGTACATTTGGCCCTCTCTGGGCTTTTTTATGGAGAAAGAGGCATTGAATTATATTAACCCATTAATTGCTGGTAGGTTCAAGGGCATTCCTATCCCTTTTGGGCTGACTGATTATTCTACTTTGCGATTCTCGGCTTGTGACATTAGCTGAATGGAAGCCAGTTGTTCATCCATGCCTCTGACACCTCTAGACTTGACCATTCAAACAGACTCCTGGCTGGCCTCCCCCATTCTACCCTTTGCAAACTTGAGGTCATCCAAAACTCTGCTGCTCATGTCCTTACTCACACCCGTTTCCTTTCACCTGTGCTGGCTGACCTACATTGGCTCCCAGTCAAGCATAGACTTAATTTTACAAATTTTATCCTTGTTTTCAAATCCCTCTATAGCCCAGCCTCTCCTGTCCTCCAACATCTTGGCCCTTCATGGTATCTGTGCAAGTTTAATTCTGGCCTTTTGAGCAGCCCCAATTTTAATTGCTCCAACATTGGTGGCTGTGCCTTCAACTGCTGAAACCCTAAGCTCTGGAATTCCCTCCATAAACTTTCCAGCTTCCTCTTCCTGCTTTAAAATACTCCTTTAAACCTACCTCTTTGACCAAGCTTTTGGCCATTTGTCCTAATCATAGAATCATGGAATGGTTATGGCACAGAAGGAGGCCATTCAGCCCATTGTGTCTGTGCTGGCTATCTGCAGGAGCAAATCAGTTAGCCCCACTCCCCTGGCCTTTCCCCCTATCCCTGCAACTGTTTTTCTTTTCAGGTGCTTATCCAATTCCCTATTGAAAACCACAACTATGTCTGCTTCCACCACACAATCAGGCAGTGCATTCCAGACCCTAACAACTTGCTGCATGAAAGAGATTTTCCTCACATCGCCTTTGGTTCTTTTGGTCAATCACTTTAAGTCGGAATCCTCTGGTTCTCAACCCTCTAGCCAATGAGAACAATTTCTCTCTATCTGCTCTGTCAAGACCCCTCATGATTTCGAACGCCTTCATCAAATCTCCTGCCAACCTTATCTTCTCTAAGGAGGATAGCCGCAGCTTCTCCAATCTTTCCACATAACTGATGTCCCTCATCACTGAAAGCATTTTCATAAACCCTTTCTGTGCCCTCTCTAAAGCCATCACATTCTTCCAAAAGTGCGGTAACCAGAATTATACACTATACTCCAGTTGAGGCCAAACCGATGTTTTATAAAGCTTCATCATAACTTCCTTGCTTTGGTACTCCAGGATTCTATTTAAAAAGCCCAGGATCCTGAATGCCTTTTTAACCACTTTCTCAACCTGCCCTGCTACCTTCAACAATTGGTGTACACATATCCCCACGTCTCTCTGTTCCTGCATTCACTTTAGAATTGTATCCTTTATTTTACATTGCCTCTCTTTGTTCTTCCTTCTAAAATGAATCATATTACACTTCACTGCATTAAATCTCATCTGCCAAGTGCTCTCCCATTCCACCAGCCTGTCCCTGTCCTCTTTAAGTCTGTCATTCTCCTCCACACATACTTTCAAGTTTTGTGTCATCTGCAAATTTTGAAATTGTGCCTTACATCCAAGTCTAGGCTATTCATATGTATAAGGAAAAACAGTGGTCCTAGTTCTGACCCCCTGGGGAACCCCACTATAAATCTTCATGCAGCCCAAGAAATAATTATTCACCACTACTCTCTGTTTTCTGTCACTCAGCCAACTTCAGATCCATGTTGTCACTCTCACTTTCAATCGTGGGCTTCAACTTTGTTGGTAAGCCTGTTTTGTGGGACTTTATCGAGTGCCTTTTGGAAGTCCATATACATCACATCAACCATATTACACAACCCTCTCTGTTACCTCAACAAAAAAAACCAAGTTAACCAACGATGATTTGTCTTGAACAAATCTGTGCTGGCTTTCCTTAATTAATCCACACTTGTCCAAGTTACTGTTAATTTTGTCCCGGATTATCATTTCTAATAGTTTTCCCAACACTGAGGTTAAACTGACTGGCCTATAGTTGTTGGGTTTATCTTTGCACTCTTTCCTTGAACAAGGGTGTAACATTTGCAATTCTCCAGTCCTGCACCACCCACTTTCTAAGGAGGATTGGAAGATTATGGCCAGTACCTCCATAATTTCCACCCTTACTTTCCTCAGACCCTCACCTGCATTGATCCTGGTGGTTTATCAACTTTCAAGTACAGTCAGCCTGTCTAATACCTCCTCATTATCAATTTTTAACCCATCCAGCGTATCAAGCACCTCCTTGTTCACTCCAACTTTGGCAGCACCTTCTTCCTTGGTAAAGACGGATGCAAAGTATTCATTTAGTACCTCGGCAGTGCCTTCTGCCTCCATGCATAGATTCTTTTTTTGCCCCTAATTGTGTCCACAGGGTTCATGGTCTGAAATCATTGAGCTCAATGTTGAGTCCAGGAGTCTGTAAGGTGCTCCATCAGAAGACAAGGTGCTGTTCCACAAGCTTCACTGGAACACTGCAGCAGGCCAAGGACAGGAATGTGAGCAGGAGAGCAGGATGGGTGGTGTGCATGACAGATGTCAGGTTGATAGGAATCACAGATTCACGGAATTGTTACGATGCAGAAGGAGGCCATTCGGCCCATTGTGTCTGCACTGGCTCTCCGAATGGGCATTATGACTTAGTGACACTCTCCTGCCTTTTCCCCATAACCCTGCAAATTGTTCCCATTCAAATGATGATCTATTGCCCTCTTCAATCCCTCGGTTGAACCTGCCTCCACCACACTTCCAGGCAGTGTGTTCCAGACCCGAACCACTCGCTGTTTGAAAAAGTTTCTTCGCACATCACATTTGCTTCTTTTGCAAATCACTTTAAGTCTGTGCCCTCTCGTTCTCGATCCTTTTACGAGGTGGAACAGTTTCTCCCTTTCCACTCTGTCCATCCCCCTGATGATTTTGAACACCTAATTCAATTGAGATCATCTTCCTCCCTTTACTATCCTTTTGCTATTTGTATGTCGACGGTTGACTTTTGGCTTCCCTTTTACATTAGCTTCCAGTCTCTTTGTCTCATTTCTTTTTTTTACTAACCCTCTGAACTTTCTATATTCAGCCTGGTTCTTGCTCGTATCATCGACCTGACATCGGTCATGCACACCACCCATCCTGCTCTCCTGCTCACATTCCTGTCCTTGGCCTGCTGCAGGGTTCCAGTGAAGCTTGTGGAACAGCATCTTATCTTCTGATGGAGCACCTTACAGCCTCCTGGACTCAACAACAATATAAAAACAGAAAATGCTAGAAAATCTCAGCAGGTCTGGCAGTAACCGTGGAGAAAGGAACAGGGTTAACGTTTTGAGTCGGTATGAGTTCTTCTGGGCTGGGGTATTTATTAAATAATTTACTTCACTCAGTCTCTTTTCAATGCTGCAAGGCCCATTAAACCATGCCTTTAATGGTTTGCCTGACATTGGCAATAAGACTAACACCTCCTCTCAGCAACAAAACCATAAACTTTTGCCCTCATACCTGTACTTGTCTTCATCACTTGCTGTGATATCTTTAACGTTTCTTAGCTAACTCAGGTACTCTGTTCAGAATTTCTCTGAATTTTGTCACCTAATCCAGGAGAGTCGTTTCTGAATTTTGACCCACTAGTTTCTCCAGAATCAACTTAAGGTACTTCAGGACCATAGACTAATTCAAAAGGGCTAAACCCTGTCGATTTGTTAGGTGCATCCCTAATAGTAAATAACAATAATGGAATCCCTCGAACTCAGTCCTGTGGGTAGTATTGACTATAAACCCTCATCATAGTTTTCAAAGTTTGATGCCATCTCTCTAAAGCACCTTGTAATTCAGGATATTGAGCTGATGACTTAAATTGTTTTATCCCCAGTCTGTTCATTACTTCCTTAAACAGCTGTGACATGAAATTCGAACCCTGATCTGACTGTATTTCTTTTGGTAACCCATAACTTGCAAAGAATTTGGTAAACTCCTCTACAGTCCTCTTTGCTGTAATATTTCATAAATGTATCGCTTCCAGAAATCTTGCAGACACATCCATGATTGTCAGCAAGTACTGATTTCCACTTTTGCTCTTAGGTAGGGGTCCTGCACAATCAAACAGGACCCTGGTAATAGGTTCCAAAAATGCTGGAATCTGAATCAAAGGTGCAGGTTTAATCACTGCTTGAGGTTTTCCTGTCACCTGACATGTGTGACACGTTCTATAGAATTTGACTACATCTTTATGCAGTCCAGGCCAAAAGAAATGTTTTTATATTTTTGCCCAAGTTTTCCTAATTCCTAAATGTCCAGCTATTGGAATTTCATGAACCACTCTTAATATTTCATTCCTGCGTCCAGATAGTATTATTATTTGATGTCCCACTGCCCACTTCTCATCTGCTGGAATATGAGAGTCTCCATTTCGTCATTAACTCATTGCCTTTAAGGTAAGAACACACTGGAATACATTCTGCCTCTGTTTCCGAATATGCTCTCTGCTTTAACTGCTTTATTCATGGACCTTTCTGTTGTAACTTTACCAATTTTATTGAGCTAAACATTTCAGCTTCACTCTCTTTAACCTTCTCTTCCTGCAGTCTTTTCAAAGACAGATCCAGCTAACTGGATGTCAGCATCCTTCCCCTGTCTTTTAGATTCTTCCTCTTCCTGTTTCAACCTGTGAGTCTGTGATCTTGTTACTACACAATCTAGAAACAATCTAGGATGCTCTTCCTGCAACACCTCTGTTGATTGCATTTCCACAGGCTGCTCGACTACAGTGGGCATCACCGACATCTGTGACCCAGCTATATCATTACCTAGGATAAACTGGACCCCTTCAATGGGCAATCTTTCCACCATCGCAACAACCACCTCCCCTGTTTTCAACTTACTTTTCAAATTTGCCTAACACAATGGAGTATTATTTAGTATCTCCATGAATTCCACTAATTAATACACTTTCCTGCAATACCCCTCTGGGCAAAAACGAGCACTATCCCATAACATTAAGGACTGACTAGCTCCTGCGTTCCTTAAAAATTGAATATCTTTGCCTGCTCCACACTGTACGTGTGGAAAGTGTTTCCCTGCACATACAAAACCTTTAAACATTTCTGTAACCTGCCCTTCAGAACTTCCTTGGGTAAACTGTGAACACATTCCCACTTCTTTAGCTACCATTAATTCTTCCTGCTCCACCTCTATACAAACTACTGTTTTACCTTGCCCCTGGATTTCAGAACCCATAGTGCTCTTATTTCCCGAACTTTTCTGTGTTCCAATGATTGTAACAGGTTTTTTCCTGTAACCTCCAACACATTGACTTTGTGTGCCCCACCTTATTACAATGGAAACATTTAAGTCTTCAAGTGTCACTTCTACCCACAGCACTTTCCTTTCTGGTCTGAGGGGTAATTTCCTGAAAATTCCCAACTGTCCCTTCTCTTCCCTGACTACCTGCCTTCCTTTCACCTTCCCACTTTCTATCCTTCCCGAATTTAAGCGGTGACAGAGAAAAGGTTTCGATCTATGGACAAGCTCATAACCATCAGCTATCCCTGATGCTTACCTTTTTGCCGTTTTACCCTCTGCTCTTCCACATGAGTTCTAACTAACAAAGAAAGTGAACCTTTAAATCCTTCTGAAATAATTACTTCTCTAAGAGCTGCATATGTTGTTTCTATCTTAAATGCCCATACCCAAAGGTCAAAATTGCTTTGTTTTACTCTCTCAAACTCAATATAAATCTGTCCAGGCTGTTTCCTTACCTTCCAAAATTTCTGCCTGTATGCCTCAGGAACCCACTCATATGCACTCAAAATAGCTTTTTTTACAGTATCGTAATTCACAGATACTTCTGACAGTGATGCGTATGAACCCCCCCCTACCAACCTAGACTGTAAAAGCAATGTCCACATTTCTTCTGGCCATTTCATTTGCTTAGCTATCTTCTCAAATGAAATAAAGAAAGCCCCTATATCCATTTCTTCAAATTTGTGAAGAGCCTGTACAATTTTAAACATTTCCCCGCTGGGTTTTGAGTTGGAGGTGGCCATTTCACCATCAGAACCTTCCTCAGCATCTGATGTCCCTTTTTTAAGGTCCAGCTTTTCAAGCTGTTATTCTCTCTCTCTCTCCTTTTCTCTTTCCTCCATTGCTAACTTCTCCCCTTGCAGGTGAAGTTTTTGTATTTCCATTTCTTTTTGAAATGTTCTCTCTTTTTCGAGGCTCGAGGGGCCGAGTGACCTACTCCTGCTCCTAATTCATATGTGAGTGTTGGTCCTCTAGAGAGTGACAGTGGGGAATTAATAGTAGTTAATAAGGAAATGGCAGATGAAATGAACAAATATTTTGCTTCTGTCTTCACTTTAGAGGATACAAAAAACATTCCAGTAATTGCTGTAAATCAGGAGCAGAAGGGAGAGGGGAATTTGGTGAAACTGCAATCGCTAGGGAAGCAGTAGTGAGTAAACTGTTGCATCTCACAGAATCACACAATCACAGTGCAGAAGAGGCCCTTCGGCCCATCGAGTCTGCACCAACATGTGAGAAACACCTGCCCTACCTACCTAATCCCATTTACCAGCACTTGGCCCATAGCCTTGAATGTTATGATGTGCCAAGTGCTCATCCAGGTACTTTTTTAAAGGATGTGAGGCAACCCACCTCCACCACCCTCCCAGGCAGCGCATTCCAGACCGTCACCACCCTCTGGGTAAAAAAGTTTTTCCTCACATCCCTCCTAAACCTCCTGCCCCTCACCTTGAACTACATCAACTGCACTACCCTCATCTACATACTTGATCACCTCCTCAAAACATTCAATTAAATTTGTTAGGCATGACCTCCCTCTGACAAAGCCATGCTGACTATCCCTGATCTAACCTTGCCTCTCCAAGTGGAAATAGATACTCTCCTTCAGAACTTTCTCCAATAGTTTCCCTACCGCTGACGTGAGACTCACTGGCCTGTAGTTCCCTGGCTTATCTCTACAACCCTTCTTAAATAGAGGAACCACATTAGCTGTTCTCCAGTCCTCTGGCACCTCCCCCGTGGGCTGAGAGGAATTAAAAATTTGGGTCAGAGCCCCTGCGATCTCCTCCCTTGCCTCCCTCGGCAGCCTGGCACACAAATCATCCTAACCTGGAGATGTGTCCACTTTTAAGCCTGCCAACACCTCCAATACCTTGTCACTCCCTATATCAATTTGCCTAGGAACCTCGCAGTCTCTCTCCCTCAGTTCAATACCTTCATCCTCATTCTCTTGGGTGAAGACAGATGTGAAGTATTCATTCAACACTCTAGCGATGTCTTCTGGCTCCACCCATAGATTGCCCCCTTGGTCCCTTATGGGCCCTACTCTTTCCCTGGTTATCCTCTTCCCATTGATATACTTATAGAATACCTTGGGATTTTCCCTACTTTTACCAGCCAGAGCTTTCTCATATCCCCTCTTTGCTCTCCTAATTGCTTTCTTAAGCTCCACCCTGCACTTTCTGTACTCCACTAATGCCTCTGCTGATTTGCTTCCCTTGTACCCGCTAAAAGCCTCTCTTTTCCTTCTCATCGTAACCTGAATATCTCTGGTCATCCATGGTTCTCTGGGCTTGTTACTCCTTCCTATCACCCTAGAGGGAACATGTTGAGCCTGTACCCTCCACATTTCCTTTTTGAACACCCCCCACTGCTCTTCTGTAGATTTCCCCACAAGTAGCTGTTCTCAGTCTACCTTAGCCAGATCCTGCCTTATTTTACTAAAATCCACTCTCCCCCAATCCAAAACATTTTTTTGCAACTTGTCGATTTCTTTGTCCATAACAAACTTAAATGTTGTGGTCGCTATCGCTAAAATGCTCGCCCACCACCACCTCAGCCACCTGTCTGGCTTCATTCCCCAGAATTAGGTCCAGCACTGTGCCGTCCCTTGTTGGACCCTCCACAGATTGACTGCGGGCTGACAAGTCTCGAGGTCCAGATAGACTTCATCCTAGGGTCTTAAAAGAGGTGGCTAATGAGTAGATGCATTGTTGTTAATTTTCCAAAATTCTCTAGATTCTGGAAAGGTTCTATCAGACTGGAAAGTAGCAAATATAACCCCTTTATTCAAGAAAGGAGGGAGGCAGAAAACAGGAACCTATAGGCCAATTAGCTTGACGTTTGTCATGGGAAAGGTGTTAAAATCGATTATTAAGGAGTTATAACTGGGTACTTAGAGAAACTCAAGGTAATTGGGAAGAATCAGCATAGTTTTGTGAAAGGGAAATCATGTTTAACCAATTTATTGGAGTTATTTGAAGGAGTTTCATGTGCTGTGAATAAAGGGGAGCCTGTGTTTGGATTTCCAGAAGGCATTTGATAAAGTGCCACATCAAAAATTATTGCGGAAAACAAAAGCTCATGGTGTAGGGGGTATTGCATTAGCATGGATAGAAGATTAGCTGGCTGGCAGAAAACATAAATGCATAAATGGGTCTTTTCCTGATTGGCAGGATGTGATGAGTGGAATCCCACAATTTACAACAGTGACTTCGATGAGGATAGTGAAGGCATGATAGCTAAATCTGCAGATGACAGAAAGATAGGTACAGAAGTATGTTCTAAGGAGGTTGCCGACAGATATAGATAGGTTGAATGAGTGGGCAAAAATATGACAGATGGAGTATAATGTGGGAAAATGTGAAGTTGTTCACTTTGGCAGGAAGAATAAAAAAGCAGACTATTAAACAGAGAACGGCTGTAGAATTTTGTGCTCCAGAGGGATCTAGGTGTTCTCGTGCATGTGTCACAAAAAGTTAGTATACATGTACAGCAAGTAATTAAGAAGGCTAATGGAATGCTATCCTTTATAATGAGAGGAATTAAACTTAAAAGTAAGGATGTTATGCTTCAGTAATGCTGGGTATTGGTGACACCACATCTCGAATATTGTGTGCAGTTTTGGTCTCCTTACTTTAGTAAGGATGCAAATGCATTGGAGGTGGTGCAGAGGACGTTTACTAGATTGACACCTGGAATGAGTAGGTTGGCTTATGAGGAAAGGTTAGATGGACTGGGCTTGTTTCCACTGGAGTTTAGAAGAGTGAGGGGTGACTTGAATGAAGTATATGAGATCCTGAATGGCCTCAACAAGGTGGATGTCGAAAGGATGTTTCCTCTTTCGGGTGAGTCCAGGACTAGGGTGCACTGTTTCAAAATTAGGGCTCGCTCTTTTAGGACAGAGATGAGGGGAATTTTTTTCTCTCAGAGGGTTGACAGACTTTGGAACTCTCTTCCTCAGAAGGTGGTGGAAGTGGGGTCATTGAATATTTTTTAAGGCAGAGGTAGATAGATTCTTGTTAGGCAAGGGAATCAAAGGTTATCAGAGGTAGATGGGAATGTGGAATTCGAAACACAAACATATCAGCCATGATCTTAATGAATGGCGGAGCAGGCATTCAAGAAGGGGCCAAGTGGCCTACTTCTGCTATTTCTTATGTTTGAATGTTACGACCAGAATGGGAGGAGTGCGCAGTTGATCTAGCCCCACTACTCCACGTCACAAATTTCATTTAAATGTTCAATTCACTGACCAAAACGGCCAATTATTTACCTTCGCGACTGCTAGCCAGAATAAAATAGACTTTAACCAGGCTTCTTTCAATAAACAACAAACTTGTCAATTGTTTAGGAAACTCATCTTGTCAAATAGAAAGACAAAGTTTATCAACATACAGTATGGAGTATGAAATTATACTAGTTACCGTTTCGAGATACCCTAAGTCTCACACACACACAAACACACACACACAAACACACATACGCACAAAAAACAATGAAATAAAAATAGAAATGGAGGAATTCGGCCTAAGGTTAAAAATCAATGGTTCAAAGGCAGTGGATTTCTTGGAATGGTGTCCGGGTTATACGCTTTGTCCCGCAGCACTGATCCATGAAACAATCAATGACTTGGCACTGCCTTCCAGGCAGACTCAAGGAATACTCGAGGGTATTCTACTCCAGCATGTAGGGCATCTCAGGAGCAGCCTATATTCACTTCCGGCTGTGGACAGGCCCTGGACTGCACAAAAGCTGCTGTCTTCCTTCTCAAGCAGTTGGTTCTTCTCAAAGCAAAACCAAAACCAACTTTTTGAAACACAGTCTTCCAGGCATTTTTTTTTTTAGAGCCATAAAAACCACATGATCCCTTTTGTACACAGCTCACCCAGGTCAAGAGGTTTACAGTTTCTTTCAGCTGCTTAATTACCCTTTCTTGTAAAAAGATGCATTTTTTAGGAATAGCAATCAGAGTCCTGCATTAACCCTTTAACGGACAGCCTTCTAAACACAAATTCTTCCAGAACGTCCTTAGTCTTTGAAGATGAGCCATTTTCTGAGTAGTGTTCATGACAATTAGTTTGAAGTAGGAGTTTTCCCTGGTGCCTGGACAATAGTTAGATTTCAAGCAACACGACTGAAACAGGTTATCTGGTTATTATCGTATTGCTGTTTGTGGGAGCTTGCTCTGTTTGTAGGAGCTTGCTGTGTGTAAATTGGCTAATACATTGCAACAGTGACTTCTTATTTATTCTTTCACGAGATGGGTGTTGCTGGAGAAGGTGGTGATGAGTTGCCTCCTTGAACCATTGCAGTCTATGTGGTGTAGGTGCATCTACAGTGCGGTAAGGGAGGGGACACTACTCTTCAAAAAGCACTTTGCCTACTGTAAAAAAACATTGCCATTGGTGGTGTGATGTCACACATCATATGTAGGTGAATTTTAACCATTTTGTGCATTTCTTGGCAAAACACATCAGGGAAAAGGCAGAGAATGCAAATGTTTTTTGATTCACAAGGGCAATCAGGGATTTGCAATAAATGCCAGTTGAACCAGCAACGTCCACACCCCATGAACAAATACATTTTTAAAAAATAGTTGAATGCTTTACTTCTTGGTTAATGAAAGCTGGGGAATGTTTATTAAGGAAATATCCATGTATGAAGTACACTCAGTCATGAGGCATTTTCTACTAAAATTAGAACCTGTGGCTAAAACAGTGTTGCTGGAGCAACACCTGTAGCTTGTCAATCATTTTTATTCAACAACGCTGTTCTAGGAGATGTGTTCATCATCGCTCGATGATAGCACTGTCTCTGGGCCAAAAGGTTGTGGGTTCAAGTCCTACTCCAGAGCCTTGAGCACAAAATCTAGACTGACACTCCAAGTGCAATGTTGAGGGAGTGCTGTGCTGTTGAAGGTGCTCTCTTTCAAAGCAGCAGCAATGTCTATTCCTCAATCAATACCTAAAACAGATTATCTGGTCATTATCACTTGCAGTTTGTGGAATCTTTCTATGTCCAAATCAGCTGCCACATTCCTTACATTACAAGGTGAGTTGAGAGTGACTGCCCTTGACATCCAGGCATCAAGTACTCGTGGTTAAATTGAAGTCAATAGGGACCAGGAGGAAAACGCTCCACTGATTGGATTCACTGATTGGCACAAAGGAAGGTGGTTGTGATTGTTGGAGGTCAATCATCTCAGTCCCAAGATTTCGCTGCAGGGCTAGTGGGCACGGTCCTAGCTGCTTCATCAATGACCTTTCTTCAATCATAAGGTCAGAAATGGGGATATTCGCTGATGATGCACAATGTTCAGTCCCATTCGCGACACCTCAGAGGCTGAAGCAGTCGGTGCCCATATGCAGCAAGACCGGAACATCATTCAGGCTTGGGCTGACAAGTGGCAAGTGATATTTGCACCACACAAGTGCCAGGCAATAAGCATCTCCAACAAGAGAGAATCTAACAATCTCCCATTTGACATTCAATGACATTACCATTGCCGAATCCCATAATATCAACATCCTGAGGCTTACCACTGGCCAGAAACTGAACTGGACTAGCCATATGAATACGGTGGCTGCAAGGGCAGGTCAGAGGTCAGGAACTTTGCAGCGCCTAACCCACCTCCTGACTCCCCAAAACCTGTCCACCATCTACAAGGCGCAAGTCAGGGGTGTGATGGAACACTTTCCATTTGTGGCTCCAACAGCACTCAAGCACCTCGATACCATCCAGGACAAAGCAGCTCACTTGACTGGCACCCCATCTGCCCCCTTAAACATTCAATCCCTCCACTGCTGATGCACATTGGCAGTGTTGTACCGTATACATACTGGTATAGAAATGCCAATGGCCCTTTAACAGCGCCTTTCAAACCTGCCACCTCTACCACCTAGATGGCCAAGGGCAACAGATGTAGGGAATATATCATCCTGTCTTGGAACTTTATCGCCATTCCTTCACTGTCACTGGGTCAAAATCCTGGAACTCCCTCCCTAACAGCACATGGACTACAGCGGTTCAAGAAGGCAGCTCACCACCACCTTCTCAAGGGTAATTAAGGATGAGCAATGAATGCTGGCTTTACCAACGACCCTCACATCGCATGAAAGATTAAAAAAAAACAACAGTGGCTACACTTCAAAAAAGTACTTTATTAGCTGTAAAGATTGTGAAAGGTGTTATATAATTACAAGCCCTTCCTTTTGTCGATGTATTTTTGTTAGCTAAAACAAAAACAGAATTACCTGGAAAAACTCAGCAGGTCTGGCAGCATCGGCGGAGAAGAAAAGAGTTGACGTTTCGAGTCCTCGTGAAGGGTCATGAGGACTCGAAACGTCAACTCTTTTCTTCTCCGCCGATGCTGCCAGACCTGCTGAGTTTTTCCAGGTAATTCTGTTTTTGTTTTGGATTTCCAGCATCCGCAGTTTTTTGTTTTTATTACTATTATTGTTAGCTGTTGGATGTTACCGATACACATTGACGTGCCTTCACCTGCTTAAGATATGACAGGTGTTCTGTTGCGTGACATCTGCGTGCAGAATAGGCAATGCCAATCCATGATGCACAGCCAGTAGAACACACTGTTGCATGCAACCGTGGTTGTTTAGTGAAAGGGTATCTGCATATGGCTTTCCATAATAAGCACTACTCACAAAAAATAATGGGATCCGACTCAGTAACAAAGAATTCAGCATTCCTCAAACAACATAAATTGTGGTCACTCTGATTTTAAACAAGCTATATGCCAATTGGATGGAGGCCAACTAAAATCAGACCCTAGGAAGGTATGCTGCTTTAGGGGAATTTCTGTTCCTGACTTCTCAGTTTACACCAAGGCTTGTGTAATAAAGTAAAGGAACACCTTGAATACGTAGCAAGTTGTACCAGCAAGTGCCTGATTTATACAGGTCATGATGGTCCAAAGCACAATGCCCAGTCTGTGCTGTGAGGGGCTTCAATTGCTATTGTATAAAGGGGATCAATTGGTAGGGTTTTAAGGGAACTAATCAGGCAGTATTCCCACTAGTAGTCGCTTTCCAGCAACTCCCATTATGTTTGTGCATAACAAGAAAATAAGGCCCAAGTCTGATACCTCAGATAGTCAAATAGTTTATTAGAATCATGTAATGAATGGTCAATCGGGATGTCAGTGTGTCAGTGTGAAGCCAGCTGCTTTGGACAACCTTTTGATCACTTGTCCTGATTTCTCTTTATGTGGCCCTGTGTCAAATGTTGTTTGATAATGCTCATGTGAAGCGTACTGTAGCACAGTAGGGCCATGAGTTCACTCCGGAGACTTGAGCACATAATACAGATTGACACTTCAGTGTAACACTGAGGAAATGCTGCGCAGTTGGCGGCGCCATCTTTTGGATGAGATGTTAAACCAAAGCCATGTCTGTCCCCTCAGGTGGATTTAAAACAATCGCATGGATCTATTTTGTGATAAGCAGGGAAGTTCTCCTGGCGTCCTGGGTCAACATGCACCCCTCAACCAAGGCCACTTTAAAATTACCTGATTATTGTGGGATCTTGCTGTGCGCAAAGTTGGCTGCCACATTTGCCTGTAAAGTTACAATGGTTGTGCGATTAAGTATCTTCCAAAAGATTTAATTTAATTTAAAGGGGTAAGTCATGGCAGGAGAGCTCAAAGCTGTGGTGTGCTCCTCCTGCTCCATGCGGGAAGCCAGGAACGTTTCCAGTGCCCGGGGCCAGCATGTGTGCAGGAAGCGTCTCCAGCTTCAGCTCCTGGAAGCCCGGGTTTCGGAGCTGGAGCGGCGGCTGGGGAGTATCGTGGATAGCATGTATAGAGAGGTGGTCACACTGCAGGCTAAGAGTCCACAGGCAGGAAGGGAATGGGTGACCAGGCAGAGCAAGAGGACAAGGCAGGCAGTGCAGGAATCTCCTGTGGCTATTCCCCTGCAATACAGATATACCGCTTTGGATACTGTTGGGGGAATGGCCTATTGGGGGAAAGCAGCAACAGCCAAATTCATTGCACCACAGTTGGCTCTGCTGCACAGGGAGGAGTAAAAATTGTGGGAATGCAATAGTTATAGGGGATTCAATTGTAAGGGGAATAGATAGGTGATTCTGTGGCCACAAACGAGACTCCAGGATGGTATGCTGCCTCCCTGGTGCTAGGGTCAAGGATGTCTCAGAGCGGCTACAGGACATTCTGAAGGGGGAGGGTGAACAGCCAGTGGTACAAACCACTGTTTTAGTACAAACGACATAAGTAAAAAAAGGGATGAGGTCCTAAAAGCAGAATATAGGGGGTTAGGAAGCAAGTTGAAAAGTAGGACCTCAAAGGTAATGATCTCAGGATTACTACCAGTGCCACGTGCCAGTCAGAGTAGAAATAGCAGGATATATCGGATGAATACGTGGCTGAAGAGATGGTGTGAGGGGGAGGGTTTCAGATTCCTGGGACATTGGGGCCAGTTCTGGGGGAGGTGGGACCAGTACAAGCTGGATGGGTTACACCTGGGCAGGACCGGGACTGATGTCCTAGGGGGAATATTTGCTTGAGTGGTTGAGGAGGGTTTAAACTAAAATGGCAGAGGGATGGGAACCTATGCAAGGAGTCAGAGGAGGGTGAATCAAGGACAAGAACAAAAGACAGAAAAGGGAATAAGAAAAGTGACAGGCAGAGAAATCAAGGGCCAGAATCAAACAGGGCCTCAGTGAAAAATAGTGGGAACGGGACAAGAAATGTTAAAAGGACAAGCCTTAAGGCTTTGTGCCTTAATACCAGGAGCATTCACAATAAAGTGGATGAATTAACCGTGTAAATAGATGTAAACAGGTATGATATATTCAGGATTATGGAGATATGGCTGCAGGATGACCAGGGATGGGAACTGAACATCAAGGGGTATTCAGTATTTAGGAAGGACAGACAAAAAGGAAAAGGGGGTGAAGTTACATTGCTGGTTAAAGAGGAAATTAACGCAATAGTGAGGAAAGATATTAGCTCCGACGATGTGGAATCTATATGGGTAGAGCTGAGAAGCACTAAGGGTCAAAAAACGTTAGTGGGGGTTGTATATAGACCCCCAAACTGTAGTGGTGATGTTGGGAATGGCATTAACCAGGGAATTAGAGACTCATGCAATAAAGGAACATCTGTAATTATGGGTGACTTTAATCTGCATATAGATTGGGCACATCAAGTTAGTAACAATACTGTAGAGGAGGAATTCCTGGAGTGTATACGGGATGGTTTTTTGGACCAATACGTTGAGGAACCAACTGGAGAACAGGCCATCCTAGACTGGGTATTGTGTAATGAGAAAGGAATAATTGGCAATCTAGTTGTGTGAGGCCCCTTGGGGATGAGCGGCCATAATATGAAAGAATTCTTCATCGAGATGGAGAGTGACGTAGGTGATCCTGAGACTAGGGTCCTGAATCTTAATAAAGGAAACTACGATGGTATGAGATGTGAGTTGGCTATGATGGATTGGGAAACATTACTTAAAGGGATGACGGTGGATAGGCAATGGCAAACATTCAAAGCGCGCATGGGTGAACTGCAACAATTGTTTATTCCTGTCTGGTGCAAAAGTAAAACAGGAAAGGTGGCCAAACCATGGCTTACAAGGGAAATTAGAGATAGTATTAGATTCAAGGAAGAGGCATACAAATTGGCCAGAAAAAAACAACAGACTTGAGGATTGGGAGCAGCTTAGAATTCAGCAAAGGAGGACCAAGGGATTGATTAAGAAGGGGAAAATCGAGTACGAGAGTAAACTTGCGGGGAACATAAAAATTGACTGTAAAAGTTTCAATAGGTATGTGAAGAGAAAAAAATCGGTGAAGACAAATATAGGTCCCTAACAGTCAGAAACAGGGGAATTTATAGTGGGGAACAAAGAAATGGCTGACCAACTAAATCCATACTTTGGTTCTGTCTTCACAAAGGAGGACACAAATAATATACCAGAAATGCTGGGGAACACAGGGTTTAGTGAGAGTGAGGAACTGAAAGAAATCAGTATTAGTAGGGAAATGGTGTTGGGGAACCTGATGGGATTAAAGGTCGATAAATCCCAAGGGCCTGATAATCTACATCCCAGAGTACTTAAGGAAGTGGCCCTAGAAATAGTGCATGCATTGGTGGTTATCTTCCGAGATTCTATAGACTCTGGAACAGTTCCTATAGATTGGAGAGTAGCTAATGTAACCCCACTATTTAAAAAGGGAGGTAGAGAGAAAACAGGGAATTATAGACCAGTCAGCCTGACATTGGTAGTGGGGAAAATTTTAGAGTCCATTATAAAATATTTAATAGCTGAGCACATGGAAAACAGTGACAGAATCGGACAGAGTCAGCATGGATTTACGAAAGGGAAATCATGCTTGACAAATCTACTGGAATTTTTCGAGGATGTAACTAGTAGAGTTGATGAGGGGGAGCCAGTGGATATGGTTTATTTGGACTTTCAGAAGGCTTTTGACAAAGTCCCACATAAGAGATTAGTGTGTAAAATTAAAGCACATGGGATTGGGGGTAGTGTATTGAGATGGATAGAAAACTGGCTGGCAGACAGGAAACAAAGAGTAGGAATAAACGGGTCTTTTTTCCGAATGGCAGGCAGTGACTAGTGGGGTACCGCAGGGATCGGTGCTGGGACCCCAGCTATTCACAATATATATTAATGATTTAGATGAGGGAACTAAATGGAATATCTCCAAATTTGCAGATGAGACAAAGCTGGGTGGGAGGGTGAGCTGTGAGGAGGATGCAGAGATGCTTCATTGTGATTTGGACAAGCTGAGTGAGTGGGCAAATGCATGGCAGATGCAGTATAATGTGGATAAATGTGAGGTTATCTACTTTGGTAGCAAAAACAGGAAGGCAGATTATTTTCTGAAGGGCTATAAATTGGGAGATGGGAATGTACAACGAGACCTGGGTGTCCTCATACCAGTCACTGAAGGTAAGCATACAGGTGCAGCAGGCGGTAAAGAAGGCAAATGGTATGTTGGCCTTCATAGCCAGTGGATTCAAGTACAGGAGCAGGGATGTCTTGCTGTAATTATACATGGCCTTGGTGAGACCACACCTGGAATAATGTGTGCAGTTTTGGTCTCCTTATCTGAGGAAGGATGTTCTTGCTATAGAGGGAGTGCAGCGAAGGTTTATCAGACTGATCCCTGGGATGGTGGGACTGACATATGAGGAGACATTGAGTCGGTTAGGATTATATTCGCTGGAGTTCAGAAGAATGAGGGGGGATCTCGTAAATACCTATAACATTCTAACAGGACTAGACAGGGTAGATGCAGGAAGGATGTTCTCGATGGTGGGGGAGTCCAGAACCAGGGGTCACAGTCTGAGGATATGGGGTAGACCATTTAGGACTGAGATGAGAAGAAATTTCTTCACCCAGAGAGTGGTGAGCCTGTGGAATTCGTTACCACAGAAAGTAGTTGAGGCCAAAATATTGTATGTTTTCAAGAAGGAGTTAGATGTAGCTCTTGGGGTGAAAGGGATCAAAGGATATGGGGAGAAAGTGGCAGCAGGTTATTGAGTTGGATGATCAGCCATGATCATATTGAATGGCGGAGCAGGCTCGAAAGGCCGAATGTCCTACTCCTGCTCCTAGTTTCTATGTTTCACATTTACCCACATTATACTGCATCTGCCATATGTTTGCCCACACACACAACTTGTCTAAATTGCCCTGAAGCCTCCTTGCATCCTCCTTACAACTCACAATCCTGTCTAGTTTTGTGTCATCAGCAAAGTTGGAAATATTGCATTTGGTTTCTGCATCCAAGCCACTTATATATATATCGTGAATAGCTGGGGCCTAGCCACTGATCCCTGTGGTACACCGCTAGTCACCGCCTGCCATCCGGAAAAAGACCCATTTATCCCCATTCTCTGCTTCCCGTCTGTCACCCAATTCTCAATCCATGCCAGTATATTACCCCCAATCCCATGTGCTTTAATTTTGCCCACTAGCCTCTTATGTGGGACCTTATCAAAAGCCTTCTTGAAATCCAAATACACGACATCCACTGGTTCTCCCTTATCTTTCCCACTAGTTACATCCTCAAAAAACTCCAGTCGATTAGTTAAGCATGGTTTCCCTTTCATAAACCCATGTTGACTTTGTCTAATCCTTTTAATGCTTTCCAAGTGTTCTGTTACCATGTCTTTTATAATAGACTTTAGCATTTTCCCCACTACTGATGTTAGACTAACTGGTCTGTAATTCTCTGTTTTTGCTCTCCCTCCTTTTTTAAATAGTGGGGTTACATTTGCCACCCTCCAATCTGTGAGGACTGCTCCAGAGTCTATAGAATTTTGGAAGATGACCACCAATGCATCCAATATTTCCAGGGCCACTTCCCTTTAGTACTCTGGGATGTAGATTATCAGGCCCTGGGGATTTTTCAGCCTTTAACACCATTAATTTCTCCAGCACCATTTTTTTACTAATACTGATTTTCTTCAATTCCTCCCTCTCACTAGATCCTTGGTTCCCTTACATTTCTGGGAAATTATTTGTGTCCTCTTTTGTGAAGACAGAACCAAAATATGTGTTCAACTCTTCTGCCATTTCTTTGTTCCCCATTTCTGACTGTAAGGGACCTACATTTCTTTGATAATTTTTTTCTCTTCACATACTTATAGAAGCTTTTACAGTCAGTTTTTATGTTCCCTGCAAGTTTACTCTCATACTCCATTTTCCCCTTCTTGATCAATCTTTTTGTTCACTTTTGCTGAATTCTAAACTGTTCCCAATCCTCAGGCTTGCTGCTTTTTCTGGCAATTTTATATGTATCCTCTTTGGATCTAATACTATCCCTAATTTCTTTTGTAATCCCTGGTTGAGCCACCCTTCATGTTTTATTTTTGCGCCAAATAGGAATGAATAATTTTTGTGATTCATGCATTAATTCCTTAAATATTAGCTATACTATCTACCACCAACCCTTTTAGTAAGGTTCCTCAATCCATCACTGCTAACTCGCGCCTCATACCCTCATATTTCCCTTTATTTAGATTCAGGAACCTAGTTTCAGATTCAACTTCTTCATTCTCCATCTTAATGGACAATTCTAACATTTTATGGTTGCTCTTCCCCAAGGGGGAACAGCAAGATTGTTAATTAATTCTTTCTCTTTGCACGATACCTAGTCTAGGATAGCCTGCTCTGTAGTTGGTTCCTCAACATATTGGTCTAAAAAAACATAATGTACACCCTCTAGAAAATCCTCCTCCACAGTATTATTGCTAGTTTGGTTTGTCCAATCAATATGTAGATTAAAGTCACCCATGATTACAGTTGTACCCTTTTTGCATGTGTCTCTAATTTCCTGTTTAATGCCTTCCCTTACATCTCCATTACTTTTTGAGGGCCTACAGACAACCCACCAATGTTTTCTGCCCCTTGACATTTCTTGTCTCTACCCAAATGGATTCCATATCATGATTTTCTGAGCCAATATCCTTCCTCGCTATTGCATTGATTTCCTCCTTTACTAACAGTGCTACCCCACCTCCTTTCCCTATTTGCCTGTCCTTCCTGAATATTGAATACCCCTGGATGTTCAGCTCCCATCCTTTACTAGATGCATGCCTAAAAATAACAGTATATATACAAATCCCTGCTATCAAACAAAATCATTTCAGTCCAGTGTCCAGGTTCTAAATGCCCATTTTTCCCTTTGAGCTTCAAACTCTTGACAATGCATCTACAATGAGTTATTCTTGTCCAGCCACATGTATAGTCTGTAGATTAAATGGCTGCAGTAATAAACTCCATCTGAATAGCCTTGCACTTTGGTCTCGAAATTTGTCCAGAAACTTTAAAGGATTGTGGTCTGTATAAACAATTGGTTCTGCAATGCAAATCTCAAAATGCTGCAATACTAACACCAGACCCAGAGTCTCCTTTTCAATCGGTGAATATCTTCTCTGTTGTACATTCAACTTCTGTGAAAATTACCCTATCGGTTTCTCAATTCCAGTGTCATCTTCTTGTAATAGTACAGCCCCCAATGCCCATATTGCTCGCGCCAATGGGCAACTTAAATTGTTTGGCATAACTGGGTACTCCTAAAACTGGTGTCATAATCAATACCGTTTTCAAATTGTCAAATGCTTTCTGACACTCCAGTGTCCATCAAAACCTTTTGTTCCTTTTTAATAGTTCAGTCAATGGAGAAACCACTTGGCTAAAATTTGGTACAAATTTCCAGTAAAACCCACTGATGCCCAGAAATCTCAAAACTTCTCATTTTGTTGTAGGCACTGGGAAATCCACGATAGCTTTGGCTTTCACATCTTCAGAGCCACCTTACCACGTCCAATGGCATGGTCCAGATATATAACTTGTGCTTTTTCCAATTTAACTTTTAGCCAAGTTTATCACCAAATAAGCTCCTTGTAGTCGACTAAATAATTCTTCCAGATGTTATAAATGCTCCTCCCATGTTTGACTGAAAACTGTCAGGTCATCAATATAAACAGCACAATTGCTCAGTTTGTCAGTCCTTGAAATGTTGCAGGTGCACTTTTCATACCAAATGGCATGACTTCAAACTGATATAGTCCATCTGGTGTCACAAAAGCCGACATCTCCTTTCCTCTCTCTGATAATGGGACTTGCCAAGTTCCTTTTAGCAAGTCAAACGAAAGTGGGACAATCAAAATTGATTGCATTGGTTGTCCCACTTTCTCAATGCAGTCTTCCAACCATGATATAGGATATGAATCCTTTTTGTCACTGCATTCACCTTTTGATAGTTCACACACAGTCCTTGTGTTCCATCTGGTTTTGGTGCCTTCATAATAGATGAATTCCAGTTACTGCAATTAGACTCAGTGATGTCATTTTGAAGCATGAATTCAATTTCTTTCTGTACTTGTGATAACTTTGCTGGATTTAATCCATAAGAATTTGCCTTATTGAAGATGAAACTTCTACACACTCATCATGTGTAGCTAAATTTGTCCTCCCCAGCTTATTCCCACAAATAGCTTTGTGAGACTGCAATAGCTTCTCCAAATCACTTTGACATTGTCTGAAAGGTAACGCAATATTACATTTAAATTTTCAAGTACTTCCTCATTATCCAATTTGATTGGAGGAAACTCAATTTCAGAATCCTTCATTTCTACCTCTTTCTCCTTATCTACCACCACTAATACCTCCTGTTGGTCCTCTTCCCTGTCAAAGTACCTTTTAAGCATATTTACGTGACACATTCTCTGCTTCTTTCTTCTACCTGAAGTATTTATTAAATAATTTACTTCACTCATTTTCTTTTCAATCCTGTAAGGCCCACTGCACCTTGCCTTTAATGAGCCAACAGTACTGGTAACAGAACTAACACTTTCTGCCCAGAAACAAAACTACAAGCTTTAACTTTCCTATTTACCTTCACTTTCATCACTTGCTGTGATATATTTAAATTTTTTCTAGTTAACTCACATGCTCTGTCTAATCTTTCTCTGAATTTTGATACATAATCCATGAGAGTAGTTTCTGAATTTTGACGCACCAATTTCTCATGAATCAATTTCAGTGGTCCCCTTACCTCATGACCATAGACTAATTCAAAAGGACTAAATCCATTCGATGCATTAGGATCATCCCTAATAGCAAATAACAAGAATGGAATTCCCCTATCCCAATCCTATGGATAGTCCTGACAAAACACCCACATCATAGTTTTTAAAGTTTGATGCCTTCTTTCCAATGCCCCTTAAACTGTTTTATCCTAAAACTGTTCACTACTTCCTTGAACAGCTGTGACAAGAAATTTGAACTCTGATCTGATTGTATTTCTTTTGATAAACCATATCTTGTAAAAAAATTTAGTCAGCTCTTCCACAATTCGGCGGGTCCAAGGGCCTGGCAGGATGGCCTTTTAATGTTACGCTGATGTATTACAATGAGCTCCCCGATCACCGTTGGCGGGAAATGCGGCCCGTCGTCGGCAGGCTGAGCAGAAGATCACAACCTGCCTTCCTGTCATTGTGAAACCAATCGCGCCATGTTGTCCACACATGCCACCTATCACACCCACTGCCAGCGGGCACAAAAGATTCCACCCCAAGTTTTTGCATTTCCATTTCTTCTCGAAATAACCTCTCTTTTTCTGCTGCCTCTAGTTCCAGTTTTTTTCATTCCCAATTCTTTTTCTTTTCCTTTTGCCTCCAATTTAACTTTTCTCAGTTCCTTCGCTTGTTCAAATCCAAGTCTCTTCATTTCTAACTGAAGTTTCGCTACCTCCAGCTGTGACTCACTCGTATCAGGTATCACTTCCAACTTTAAACGCTGTGCTATCCTTCAACTATTATCTGCTTTCATTGCCCCTTACAGGTAACCTCAACTGCAATTTATCTCTGTTAACTTACCTTTAGATATTTTTTGTAACCCAATCAGAGTTATATCTTCTATTTCCAAAAAAGGTTTTAGCCATGGATACAGCCATTTTTGCAGTTTCACCACTTAAAAAATCCTTCCCGCCAACTCCTGAATTCAAAGTGCATCTCGTGCTCACAACCTTAAGATTCACCAACTCCAAACCATTCAAGGAATTTCAAAAATCCCGCAAAGAGCCCCCTATTTATCATGACGCGGCAGATGATGTGTGCCAGGTGGATCAAATCCACGAGGGAAACTTGATCACCCGGTCACAATGATTTTGCAATATGTTTTTATTTCGAGGTTCATGCCCTGAATTCAGTAGTAGTAAGTCTACCCAGACTTCAGAGATTTTTTTAGAAAACTAAATCAAATATTTATTAACAAAAGAAAAGATTTCAAGCACATACATAGGTCTACAAATTACTACAACAATAACTCCTAAAACCCCTAATTAATCTGGCTTCCAGTTAATACCCCCATTAAGGCAATGGTAAAAGAAATAGATTTAAACAGATCCAAGCAAGTCAACACAATACCCTGGACAGTAGAATTCAAAATGGCTTTTCCCAGCATCAGTTTCTGTAGACAGCAGGCTTGATGCACAAATACTGGAGGCTTTTCACTCTTCTGGTAGATCTTACAATGCCTTCCTGGACACATTGCCTCTTCTCCTTTATACATGATTCTCCCTTTTAATATAAATCACATTGTTCCCATGTGTCTTTAGAGCTTTACCTTTCTCATAATATAAATCTTTTCATGGTGCTAATATTGTCAGTAAGCTTTGAGGAAAAATAAACACACTGCTTGGCCTAGCTTCTCTGGTTAGGTGTAACATCCTACCATCTCTTTGAAATTCAAACTGCCATGATTTATCTAAAAATGCAAATTCTCCTCACCTCACAATCTAAGATTCCAGCCACGTTTACGTATTTAGCATTTCAAACCGAGCTTCTTTTGATGAGTCAAAGCCTCCAGACCAGCTGCCTCCAACTCAATTAAATCCCACACGCACTCACAGAGAAACCACCCAAACCCCACTATTAACCTACTTTTACAATAAATGGCAACAATATTACGAGAATTATTATACTTTTGTGACATTGTTGTTGTTAATCAGTTGCTCCCATAAGTGGTCTAAGCCTCTTGCGGTGATTGATTCATTACCCTGTACTTGTACAACAACATAACCCATTGTACAATACTCACACCTGCACAATAGCATAACTCTGGAACCATAAAAGCAAACCCTTGTGAGTTGAATTGCATCAATGCATCTTTCGTGCTTGTATATTTTCAACCTCGCCAAAGGGGGTCAAAGCAAAGACTTGATACGAATTGTTCAGCTGCTTTATGGGCTGCCAGATGAAAATGCAGAACATTAATTATTACTGGATTTATTTTCATCAAGTGAGCGTGTCTTTATGATAATATAAAAAAACAACGAAACATTGCACTATCCCAATTCAGTAGGTCAGTTTGTTTGAATGAAAGATCATTTGTTAAGGTCTCTCTGCTGTATTCCAAGTCCCTCAAGGATCTTTTGGTTCCAGAATGCCTCTAATTTTCAATCCTCTATATTTCAAAAAAATCGAGATTTTTCATAAGTTGCTCACATTTTTAACTAAATATCAGCTTTTCAGTGTTGGCTTTTAGTGCCCCGCACTCCCACCTTCAAGACAATCCACCAGCCTAACTCAGCAACGGACCCTGCTGAATTGCCCTGAATAGAGCTGATTCAGCCACAAGTGTGACCAATCATTAGAATGTCACACTAACCTTCATTGTCTACTTGTTCAGGTGCTCTGCCTGGAACTTTATCTATACCTGTATTAACCTGCTGCCTTGTGAATTAGCCTATTACCAAGCCCACCCTTCCATGGAGGCACGGTTTGAAATCCCAAAATATGACAATCCGAGCTCCTCAATTTCCAAGCTATGATACAAGATTGCCTCCAATCCTGTGTGCTTTAATTTTAGCTGAGAATCTCTTGTGCAGAACCTTATCAAGTACCATTTGGAAGTCCATACAGATATAACTGTACACATTCTCCTAATCACCATGCTAGTGACCTGCTCAAAAATTGAACCAACTTAGACAGACGTGGCTTACCCTTGCTAATTTTATTCTGATTCTCTGTGTTCAGCTCCATTTTGTTCAAGTGCTCAGTCACTCAGCCCTTAATGATAGATTCTACTCATTTCCCCATCTGGGCTCTCAGATGGAAAAGATCCTATGGTACTCCTTGATGAAGAGCAAAGGAATTCTCTCTAGTATCCTGGCCTCAGCTAACATCACTAAAACAGATTAACTGTTCCTTCTGTCATTGCTATCTGTGGGAGCCTGCTCTGCACAAAATGACTGCTATTTTCCCGACTCTCTATCAGTCAATAGTATCAAGGTAAATAGAATACTTGGAGAGTTTGATAGAATTAGAGTAGGCAGTAGTAAGTCATTAGATGGGGTCAGACTAAAGGGGAAAGTAAAAAAAGCCTAAATCAGAGTTAATACGCATATATGTGAATGCACCGAATGTGGTTAATAAGATCGGGGAACTGCAGGCATAGGTTGACAAATGGAATTATGACATTATTGCTATTACAGAGACCTGTCTCAAAGAAGGGCAGGCTTCTGTTAGATATTCCTGGGTACAAGGTGTTTAGGAGAGATAGGGAATGAAGAAAAGGGTGGGGGGAGTGGCAGTACAGTACTGGAGAGAGAGGATGTTCCAGAGGGGTCAAGGACAGAATCTCTCTGGCTAGAGGTAAGAAATGCAAAAGGTGCAATAGCATTGATCGGTGTAATATATAGACCACCAACCAGTGGAAGGGATGTAGAGAAATGAACTTGCGCCGAAATTCGAGAAGTGCAAGAATTACAGAGTAATTGTAATGGCGGACTTCAATTATCCAAATATAGACTGGGGTGGGAATAGTACAATGGGATAAGAGGGTTGCAAATTCCTGGAATGTGTTCAAGGCAATTTTCTGCAGCAGTATGTTTCCGGTCCAACAAGAGTGCAGGCACTGTTGGACCCGGTTCTGGGGAATGAGTTAGTCCAAGTCGATAAAATATGAGTGGGAGAGCATTTAAGGGATTGTGACCATTGTATCATAAGGTTTAGGTTGGTCTTGGAAAAGGACAAGGAACAATCCAGAGCAGGGATAATTAATTGGGGGAAAGCCAATTTCGATGGGATGAGAATGCATCTGAGTCAAGTGAGTTGGAATCAAATGTTGGCAGAAAAGACTGTGGCTGAACAATGGGCTGCCTTCAAAGAAAAAGTATTGCAGGCAATGTCAAGGTATATCCCCTGAAGGGGAAACATAGGAAAAATAAACCCAGAGCACCTTGGATGACGAGAGAGGTAGAGGTAAAGATGAAGAGGAAGTGCGTGTGACAGATGTCAGGTAGAAAATACAATGGAGAATCAGGCTGAATATAGAAGGACCAGGGGCGGGAATTGAATAAACTAATAAGAAAAGCAAAGAGAGAGCATGAAAAGAGACTTGCAGCTAACATAAAAGGGAACCCCAAGATCTTCTATAAGCCTGTAAATAATAAAAGGGTGGTAAAAGTAGGGCCGATTAGGGATAAAAAAGGGGACACGTTGACGCAGGAGAAATAGTGGCGATATTAAATGAGTACTTTGCATCTGTCTTTACCAAGGAAGAAAATACTACCTAGGCTGAGGTGAGAGAGGAGGTAACTGGTACACTTGAAGAATTTAGAATTGAGAAGGAGAAGGCACTGGAAAGGCTATCTTTACTTAAAATAGATAAGGTACCAGGACCGGATGAGATGCATTCAGGGGTACTGAGGGAAGTGAGAGAGGAAATTGCAGAGGCACGAGTGACAATCTTCCAGTCTTCCTTAGACACAGGGGAGGTGCCAGAGGACTGGAGAATTGCGAATGTTACACCCTTGTTCAAAAAAGGGGTGCAAGGATAAAGCCAACAACTACAGACCAGTCAGTTTGACCTCAGTGGCAGGGAAACTTCTGGAAACTATAGTCCAGGACAAATTAATTAATCACTTAGACAAGTGTAGGATAATTAAGGAAAGCTAGCACGGGTTCATTAAGGGAAAATGATGTTTAACTAAGTTGCTGGAGTTTTCTGAGGAGTGTTAGAATCATATCTCTCAAGACTGAATTTTTCTTTTACAAAATGGAAGGACATGGCATGATCTGGACATCTGGATGCTAATCTGGGATTTTTTTTAATAGGTCATAAGCTTGCCTTGTCAAAAAGCAGGCCTCTTCCAAGAAGTCACGTGACCTTTATGGTACTTGAGGGGGATCTGGTTGTTTGTTCTGAACAGCATCCACTTTAATAGATGGAGAAAAAAAACAGAGAAGGAAGGTTGGTAACTTGCTGGAAATCACATGGGTGATAGGAAAACATTTAAGTTGTGAACCTGCTTGTTTTGAAGGCAGTTTTGTTGGCAAACAAGCTGGGGAAGGAAGGCTACCCTAATCGGCTCCCTCTGTCTACCTTGTCTGCAATTGTGTGTGGCTATCAACCTGTAGCCAGAGAATCCTCATCTGAGTGTCTGCATTTGGACCTGCAAAAACTAAGACTAGCGAGTGAGAACTTCCAGACATCCATCGGGACCAGTGGCCCATCTTCACATGAGGGATCTTCAGGTCAACACTCGATCTGTTTGACCTTTGTTTCCCTGTGTGTGTGTGTGTGTGCGCGCTGGGGTAAATCTTTAGGAAGAGATAGACAGTTATACTTCCCAATTACAATAGTGTTGACCAGTACTTGCAACTTGTTAAAAGAAGTTTTGAGTTAAAATAAATTAATCATTCTGAGTTTTTGAAAGAAACCTAGAGGTATAGGTACATAATTGGCCATTTTAGTGAGAAAATTAAACAATTAAATTAATGATATGGCCTGCGGAATAGTGGGGCTTGATCATTTGTGCATTCCTCCCATCCTGGTCGTAACAGGAGGTAACAGAGAAGGTTGATGAGGGCAACGCTGTTGATGTGGTGTATATGGATTTTCAAAAGGCATTTGATACAGTGCCACACAACAGGCTTGTGAGCTAAATTCAAGCTCATGGAATAAAAGGGAAAGTAGGCACTTGGATAAGAAATTGGCTGTGTGACAGGAAACAGGGTAGTGATAAATGAAGGAGGATAGGAGGTTGAGCAGCAAGTTCTGGTGAGGCAATGCCAAGCTTACTTAGGTTTTAAAAGTCTGTTGATGGTAGAGTGAGGGCAAGGTTAATATAGATGAGGTGTTTCTCAGTTTTGAAGTTCTGGAAAAGAATAAGTCACAGTAGAGACAGTTTTTTTTCATTCATTCACGGGATGTGGGCTTCTCTGGCTTGGCCAACATTTATTACCCATCCCTAGTTGCCCTTGAGAAGGTGGTGGCGAGTTGCCTTCTGGAACTGCTGCAGTCCATGTGATTTAGATACACCCACAGTGCTGTTAGGAAGGGAGTTCCAAGGTTTTGACCCAGCAACAGTGAAGGAACTGCGATATTTTTCCAAGTTGGGTTGGTGAGTGGCTTGGAGGGGAACATCCAGGTGGTGGTGTTCCCATGTATCTGATGCCCTTGTCCTTCCAGATGGTAGTGGTTGTGGATTTGGAAGGTGCTGTCTAAGGAGACTTGGTGAATTCCTGCAGTGCATCTTGAGGGTACACATTGCCGCTACTGTGCGTTAGTGATGGAGGGAGTGAATGTTTGCAGAAGGGCCGCTTTGTCCTGGATGGTGTCGAGCTTCTTGAGTGTTGTGGGAGCTGCACTCATCCACGCAAGTAGGGAGTATTCCATCACACTCTTGACAGGCTTTGGGGAGTCAGGAGGTGAGTTACTCATCGCAGGATTCCAAGCCTCTGACCTGCTCTTGTAGTCACAGTATTTATATGGCTGGCCCAGTTCAGTTTCTGGTCAATGGTAACACCCAGGATGCTGCTAGTGTGATGAGTATTGAATTCAACACCATGGGGATATAGGCAGGTGGGAGAGTGTGCAAGTGGGGAATTTGCCCTTTGGAAGGAACAGAAGAAGAACATTCGGGGAAACATATAGACCCAGTCCCTTATCAATGCTACCAATTTCCACCTCTGAAACATGGGCTTGAATATCATGCTCCCCTGCCAGTGGCTTTTTAGGTGGGGGTGGAGGATGAAATAGAAGGGCCAGGCTTCCTGCTGGGTTCCTGCCTGTCCCGCGCTCACAGCGATTTTACACTGGGACAGGCAAGGCCTCGGATGGAATGCCCGCCCTTGCCCTATTTCAGGCCCTTACCCACCCAACCTCAATTTTTAGGCTGCCGGGAGGATTTCCTGGCTGTGGGGGATGCCTGAAGATGATCAGGCTTAGGCCTCGGGCAAGAAAGGCTGGGGGTGGGGTGCAGGGGCTCTTCCATCAGAAGTCCCATTCTGACATCGGTCACCCTCTCCCTTAAGTTCCAGTGGCTGCTGAACCTCCATTCCACCCCCTCCAACCTCAGCCTCTCCCCCAACACTCCATTCGCCCACTTTCCACCACCACCCTGCACAGACCTTCCCTACCCCTCCCTGCCCTGGGACACCGAAAACCTATCTTGCTGTCTAGTCCAGAGACTTAGGCTGAGGAATCTTCAAGCACTTCCTCTTCAGTGCACTGGAGCTCCTGTCGCTGCAGGGATTAGAGAGCTTGCTGATCAATCTGACTGGCCAGCAGCTTTTTAAGGTGGGACTCCCTCCCGAGTGAGGGATGGATGTCCCGCCTGCAGCCAATTGACACGCATTCGAACGTGAAATGGCTGCAGGACAGGCAGAGTCAATGGGGTTGTGTTCCCCGCCGACTCTTCGGATGGTGGGAATGGAAACCCCACGCAGTCTTCAGTTTCCACCGACGCTTGAGTTTTCCAAGCCCGATGCATTGAGCGCTTCTCTCTCCTCTGACTCAACACTGATTGGGTTGCACACTGTGTACATCTGGGGATATCAGTGCCGGAATTTCACGGCCCTGTCACGGCGCGGGTGAGGCTGTTAGTTGCGGTGAGCCGTTCTAAATTCCAGTGACTTCGGAGGAAACATAAAATCCTGCCAGAGTAAAATTCCAGCCCTGGTTACATTAGACATGCTTAACATGTGCAAGTTGGTATTGTTGCCATATCAACAAAATACCAACCTAGATTCCACACTTTCAACATTTGCAGGCTGAAAGTTGCATTTATTGGACATTGATGATATGGACAACCAAAACTTGTACCACGGGGAATTTAGCAAACGGTGAGTATTATGTTAGATGAAAATACACCCAAGTACCACTGTGATTGGAGCATGACATAACCTTGTTTTCTTCCTATAGAGATTGGGAGAACACGTTGAAAAAATTACAAGAAAATAAGATTCGAGAAATTAGAAAGAATTCTTTAGTTTCCCTTAAAGTCTTCCCTTAAAACTTCAGTTTTGTTCCTTAAGTACCATCTAAAAGGTTTGGCATTTTCCATCCTCTAACATCTCACCAAAGTGAACATACTTGGTGAACAATGCTGACATTGAGGGTTCGATTCTAACATACACCACAGGTGGTCAGTTAAAATCAACCAGGCAATTTATGTAAGTGAATTGGGGTACAGTTTTTCCAGGGTGGATACTGAAGGGGGTGGTTTGGGGCTTGGAAGGGGGTAGAGTATGGGTGGTGAGTGATAAAAGAAAGTGATTAGAGATGGCCTTTATCTCTGATTGATACAAACCTGTGCTGTCCCTGCCCTTGTCGTGATTGATGGGACACTAGTTTCAGTGTTTCAGCAGCACTTTTAGAAGGTAGCTCATCACATCCTTCTCAAGGGCAGTTAGTGGTGGACAATAAATGGTGACCTTGTTAGCCACAGCCACACTCCAAGAATGAATTAAAAAAAGGCAAAATTATGAGGACAGGTTGAATAGACTAGGCTTGTAGGCCCTTGAGTTTAGCAGATTAAGGGGTCATCTAATTAAGATCTTTACGATGATTAAAGGATCTGATAGGGTAGCTACAGAAAAACTATTCCCTCTGTGGGGGAGCCCAAATAAGAGGGCATAAACATAAGATTAGAGCCAGGCTGTTCAGGGATGATCGCACAATGCACTCCTTTACACGAGGATAGTAGAAATCTGGAAAACTCTCCACAAAAACTGTCAATGCTGGGAATCGACTGAAAATTTCAAACCAAAGATCAATTGACTTTTATTAGGTAAAGGTTTTAAGGTTGTTAAATGGAGTTACGATACAGATCAGCAATGATACAATTGAATATCAAAACAGGCTTGAGGGGCTGAATGGCTTTGACTTGTTGCAATGTTGCTATGGGCGGGATTTTCCGTTTTTAAAACTAAGTGCCGCTGGTCAGAGTGACGGGGAAATCGCGTCTAATTTTGTGCTTGGAAGCTAATTAATTATGCCTAGACGAGTATCTCTCTGAATCACATGGAGAGACGGGAACTGATTTGTCCGCCCCGCTGTTGTATAACGGGATTAAAGATCTGGGTGCCATATATAAACGCCACCCGAACACACCCATTTCACTCTCTCCAGCCCAGCTGTCTTCAGGAGACGTATTGAGATGCCTGCACACAAGAAGGTAACTACACCGAGTTTTCACCATGATTCCCTTGAGGCTTTAACCAGAGGAGTGCACAAGCACCAGGATGTGTTGTACCCAAGGGATGGCTCCAGGCAGCACATCGGCCTCACATCTCCAGCCTGGGAGGCGATAGCAGAGCAGGTCAGCACTGCTGGCAACCACCCCCGTGATGCAATCCAGCGCGGGAAGAGGATGAACGATCTCATCCGCTCCGCCAGGGTAAGTTAACCTTCAGCTCCCTCCAATATCAAACTCTCATCATGGCATCATGCACTCAAAGGGCTACACTGTTCAGGAATCTCACAATATTATCTCACACTGCCACTGGGGAGGTGGTGGCATAGTGGTAATATCACTGGACTAATAATCCAGAGACACAGGGTAATGCTCTGGAGATCTGGGTTCAAATGCCACCACTGCAGAAGTTGAAATTTGAATTCAGCAAAAAAAAATCTGCAATTAAAAGTCTAAGGATGACTATGAAACCATTGTCAATTGTCATAAAAAATGATCTGGTTCATTAATGCCCTTTAGGGACTGGAATCTGCCATTGTTGTGGTATCTTTGACAAACGGACCACAGGAGTCTCAGGTACAGGTCACAATCGTTTATTCGAGCAATTGCAAGGAGAGAACCATCTCAAGGCAGCTTGAGACAGCACTCTGCTAAATTACAAGTGTTCAGCATATTTATACTTTACTGATCACGGACATCTCTGGCATCAGGTACTTCCCACTTTTCACCCAGGCAGAGTCCTTCTCTCCTATCTAAGCTGGGACCATCTGTCCTTCCCCTATCTGATGAACAGCACACTTAATCTTAGTTGTTTTCCAACCTAAGTCTCCAGCCTGATTCCCAGGACACCCAATCTATCTTATTTTTAATTCCTTCATGTCCAGTCTAGCTCCCAGGACCTTGCTGGTGATTGCAAGCCCTGCGGGTGTACAAAGTTCATCTGGTTTAACCGTTTAACTGTTGATTTACTGGTTTGCACTGGCCTGCCTGGAGATTCTAATTTAAGTAACTCATTGCCTTATAATAAATTCTCCCTTACCATAAATCTTCACTTACTATATTCCCCCTAACAGTCCCCCCTTTTGGCCCTCGGCCTAGCCCAAGGTAGCCAACGACAGTGGTCCTGTCCGTCCCTTTACGCACCACTGCCCATTGATGCTGCCAGTCATCCAGCTTTGGGTTGTAAAAGGTACCGTCAGACCATCTGTATCATCTGGCCCTTCAATTCAGGCCTCAGGCTTATTAAATTCCTTCTCCACCTGTTAAAACTCCCCCAGCGCCACCTTTTTGTGACTTCCGGGTGCGATGAATCAAGTATGTTAAATATATAACTAATATCAGCTGAATCACAACCAGGGCTTGGGAGATAATCTGAATCCACGGGTGTATTTGCACATTTGAGCCTCAGTTCCACCACCACCATTTAGAGGAATCTATTTGCTAGATATCCTCTTTTAAGGCTCTAACCTGTTGCTGCTTTGTATAGTAAGTTCTGTATATCTGCTGAGCCTATCTCCAAATCGCGGTTAGGTGCTCTGGTAATGGGAATTTCATAGGAGAACTGGTTCAAATACTGTCAGGTTATCCTTAAGGCTCTCAATGACCTGAATAGTAGCCGTTCCTCTCTTGCATATTTCGACCAGTTCCACTTTCCCTACCCTTGCTGGTGCCTGTGGGTGTGGGCACACTGAATGATTATGGATGGGGCATATCCAGTTGTTCCCGTATTGGATCTTCTGCTGCCATGTGGTGATACAATATCTCCCATTCCCTGCATATGCAACATGGGTCGGTTCTTTTGCAGCCCATATAGTTTCCATTGTACAGTTTGCTGCTGCTTTAAATCCACTTCGTTTCTTCCGTCTCATATATTGGGTGTGCACATACTACTGCGGTATCCTCTATCCTACACTCTTCTAATGTAGTGCTAACTATTTTTCCTTCTATGTCTACTGCGTATGGTGGAATATCGTGGTGCTTAATATAGTAATCTCCCCGAATCACCCCAATATTTTCTACTGTATATAATGTCCTGCCGGGTGTTGACATAGGTATGACAGGTATTACTACATTCACTGTACATTCAACATTCATTCTATATACACGTGTTAAACCTCTGAGCTGGCAACCGGTCAAGTCATGATCCTTATGTTGTGAAAGATTAAATAAATGTTCATTAGTTACCCATAAAGGAACTACCCCTTCATTAATCTGTCTTAAATTCTCTTGGGCTTGTTCCAGGTGCTGCAAACATCATTTCTGCTCACTTCGTCTGAAATATTTTCCCCTATTTCAATCAGTTTATTGATAGTCCCCGCATGACTTTCGAGCACAGTAGCCAGGTTTTGGATTAACCGTATCATGTCCTGGTCTGTATTTAATTGAGTGTTGTGAATTCCCTGTCCCCGCTCTAGAATCTCCTTAAGCTTAAAGCTCAGGGTCCAGACCTTCTGGTCAACAGTTGCCAGGTTCTAAATTAACCACTGATGTCCCTATATTGAATATTGTAGCGGCACCGTTTATCAGGCTGCGCTTAACGCAGTTCCCTCCCAAGCCTGATCGCATCTCGCCGTTGAACTGAGATGCTTCAGTCATCAACTGGCCTGTTAGAGCCGTATATAGTGCTCGAATATGGGTTGAGCACCACTGGGGCAGGGCAATTCCGGATATGTTCAAGACTACGGGTACCAGCTCATGGTTTACATTATCATACAAAACTTCTGATTAACCAGTACCAAACCATTCGTCGGTCCTGGATGCATAGTCGGACAAGGTGTGTCAGTCGGTTTGGTTTGAGGGGTTTCAATTATCTCTACTCAGACTGTGAAAGTAGATGCGGAAAGTGGCTGGATAGTGGCGGACCTCCCACGCCCGATCTGAAGTAAACCCTAACTACAATTCGAAAGCGCTTGTTCTCCTACTGCTAATTTATCATTCTCCTTTGCGTGTCACGTTCGGCACTGTCCGTGCTGTACCAAAGTTCCTCCTGCGGTGCGGGACAAGCAGTGATGATCCTCGACCTTGTTGCCAGTACTGACACACCCACGATCAGGATCGTAAACCTATGGAGACATTAACATCGGCTCCTGTTCTCCGGGTTACCGCTTGGTCAATTGTCATGTATCTTTAACTGTGTGTAATGCCTCCATTTACTTCCCTTTCTCATATCTACAAGTGCCCCTATATCACCTGTCATAATTACCTCGTATGGTCCAAGCCTGTTCGCTCCGAGCTCACCTTGACCATCACCTTATTCCGCACTTGGTCTATTGTTGCTATTTGGATTTGCCTGTTTCCATATCCTTAATCACCTGTCAGTCTCTGACTTCCTTCCTTAACTCCTGCAATTGCTGACTTATTTCCCTCACATAGTCTTGCATCCTTCCTTTTAGTGGTCCTACATCTCCCACTCCTACTATGATTCCCTCGGGTAACTGCATTGATCTCCTTGCCATTATTTAAAATGGGGTGAACCTGGTGGTCCTGCTTGGGGTAGCCCCTAAGGCGCATTAGAATATTCCCTGTCTCCTGAATTGCTTTTGTGATTGATGTTTTTTTTAAGTTCAGTTCATCCTTTCCACCATCCCTGAGCTCTGTGGCTGGTAGGGAATGTGGAATTTCTGTTTATATTTAAATTTATATATTTCTTTAATGACTCTTCCTGTGAAACAAGTTCCCTGATCTGAATCCATCTGGATAAGTCACCTCCACTCCTTCCAGTCTACTGTCTCTTGCTGCTGTCCCACTTCGGACCTCAATTCCTTAAACTGCCAACACAACTCTACAATGCACCTTATTATCCTATCTTTTATTGGCTCAGTGTCTTCACTCCCAGTGACGGTTCTCTCTGGGAGCTGCTTAACTCTGTCTGTCATCATAGTGTTAATCCTGTGGTCTTACTTTTTGTAGCTCGCAGGCTCATTAATACAATCAGTAATACAAAACAAAAACAGAATTACCTGGAAAAACTCAGCAGGTCTGGCAGCATCGGTGGAGAAGAAAAGAGTTGACGTTTCAAGTCCTCATGACCCTTCAGCAGAACTGAGTGAAGTTAGGAGAGGGGTGAAATATAAGCTGGTTTAAGGTGGGGGGGTGGGGCGGGGTCGGGGGAGAGAAGTTGGGGGGAGAGAAGTTGGGGGGGGGTGGTGGTTGTAGGGACAAGCAAGCAGCGATAGGAGCAGATAATCAAAATATGTCACAGACAAAAGGAACAAAGGGGTGTTGAAGGTGGTGATATTATCTAAGAAAATGTGCTAATTAAGAATGGATGGCAGGACACTCAAGGTACAGCTCTAGTGGGGGTGGGGTGGAAAGGCTGACAAGGTATTACAGTTGTAGATTTAAAAATAATGGAAATAGGTGAGAAAATAAAAAAAAAATCTATATAAATTATTGAAAAAAACAAAAGGGAGGGGGAAGAAACAGGGTGGGGATGGGGGGAGGGAGTTTAAGATCTAAAGTTGTTGAATTCAATATTCAGCCCGGAAGGCTGTAAAGTGCCTAGTCGGAAGATGAGGTGCTGTTCCTCCAGTTTGTGTTGGGCTTCACTGGAACAATGCAGCAAGCCAAGGACAGACATGTGGGCAAGAGAGCAGGGTGGAGTGTTAAAATGGCAAGCGACAGGGAGGTTTGGGTCTTTCTTGCGAACAGACCGCAGGTGTTCTGCAAAGCGGTCGCCCAGTTTGCGTTTGGTCTCTCCAATGTAGAGGAGACCGCATTGGGAGCAGCGAATGCAGTAGACTAAGTTAGGGTAAATGCAAGTGAAATGCTGCTACACTTGAAAGGAGTGTTTGGGCCCTTGGACGGTGAGGAGAGAGGAAGTGAAGGGGCAGGTGTTGCATCTTCTGCGTGGGCATGGGGAGGTGCCATAGGTGGGGGTTGAGGAGTAGGGGGTGATGGAGGAGTGGACCAGGGTGTCCCGGAGGGAATGATCCCTACGGAATGCCGCCAGGGGGGGTGAAGGGAAGATGTGTTTGGTGGTGGCATCATGCTGGAGTTGGTGGAAATGGTGGAGGATGATCCTTTGAATGCGGAGGCTGGTGGGGTGATAAGTGAGGACAAGGGGGACCCTATCATGTTTCTGGGAGGGAGGAGAAGGCGTGAGGGCGGATGCGTGGGAGATGGGCCGGACACGGTAATACATAATCAATCAGTAATACGTCTATTTAGCCTTTTTCCAGCTTTCCCTTTACCTATATCCATCTTGTGGTAAATTGTTGTTAAGTATTACTTCTCCTTACCTTTCAATTGCCTGAACTATAGATTCCACATAGTTTTACCTCTAAGTTTTTTTTCCCTGGCCATGATCATTCTAAGTTTCTCTTGAGTTCAGTTTCTCTATTGTCTTGATCGTTTAAAATGTTTCACAGAATCACACAGAGCAGAAGAGGCCCTTCACCCTATCGAGTCTACACCAACATGTGAGAAACACCTGACCTACCTACCTAATCCCATTTACCAGCACTTGGCCCCATAGCCTTGAATGTTATGACATGCTAAGTGCTCATCCAGGTACTTTTTAAAGGATGTGAGGCAACCCGCCTCCACCACCCTCCCAGGCAGTGCATTCCACACCGTCACCACCCTCTGGGTAAAAAAGATTTTCCTCACATACCCCCTAAACCTCCTGCCCCTCACCTCGAACTTGTGTTCCCTCGTGACTGACCCTTCAACTAAGGGGAACAGCTGCTCCCTATCCACCCTGTCCATGCTCCTCATAATCTTGTACACCTCGATCAGGTTGCCCCTTAGTCTTTTCTGCTCCAATGAAAACAGCCCAAGTCTATCCAACCTCTCTTCATAACTTAAATGTTTCATCTCAGGCAACATCCTGTGAATCTCCTCTGCACCCCCTCTAGTGCAATCACATCCTTCCTATAATGTGGCGACCAGAACTGCACACAGTACTCCAGCTGTGGCCTCACCGAGGTTCTATACAACTCCAACGTGACCTCCCTACTTTTTGTAATCTATACCTCGATTGATAAAGGCAAGTGTCCCATATGCCTTTTTCACCAGCCCACTAACATGCCCCTCCGCCTTCAGAGATCTATGGACACACACACCCAAGTCCCTTTGTTCCTCAGAACTTCCTAGTGCCATGCCGTTCATTGGATACTTCCTTGTCAAATTACTCCTTCCAAAGTGTATCACCTCACACTTTTCAGGGTTAAATTCCATCTGCCACTTATCTGCCCATTTGACCATCCCGTCTATATCTTCCTGTAGCCCAAGACACTCAACCTCACTGTTAACCACCCGGCCAATCTTTGTGTCATCCTTGCTCTTTAGGCCGTATTAACTATTCCGTGTCAATGAGGATCTCTGTCTCTAGATCTTTGCTTATCTCCCCCTGTGCGTTTCCAATGTCTCAGTTGATGGCCAGATTATCAAATTCACTTCCCTTAAAACAGTTTGTATATTGTGTCCTCTTCCCCTAATTCTTTCTCCTACTTTCCTCATACCATTTTACACATGCAACAGCTACCATCTTATCTTGTTCAGGTTGCCTGGAGAGACTTTAAAGTCCAATAAAGTATTCTCATAACAGTTTTAAAAACAGAAATCAGGCATTGACATGTTTTGCTTCCTTATCTTCTTCTCAAACAACATTTTATTGTTTTAAAAGTAACCCACTAAATTGTGTCTGACCCGTTTCTTTTAGAATTATCCCAGATTCATTAACTCGGCCAAAAATTGGATTTCTGCCAAACTTTGTCAAGGTCTTGTGCTTAACTTCATATTTTGGGAACAGACTTTACAAATACAAAAGCATGCAGCATTTGAATTATTGCCAATTGTTGTCAAAAACCCTTTAAAATGAAAATACCCTTTTGAGAACTTGATCACGAACCAAACCTCAAAATTTTAAACTTTTTAAGAAATGTAATTTTCACTATCAAAATTAAAACAACCTTTTTTTCATGTGTAATGATTTGTATCCAGATTAGAAGTCCCATATGTTTATCGACACATTCTTTATCTTTGGATAGCATAGTTATTCAAAGTAACCTGTTAAATTACACTGCACTCCACAGCTCAAGATTGTTCCAAATTCAAATTACAGTGCTGTTGGAATGCAGGTTTCCTTTAATATTTAATTAATCTCAACAAAAGAAACTCCTTTCTATCCAGTGGAACCACCCAGACCGGGTGTTTATGTCTTTTGGTTTTCCTAGAATCCTTCCGAATTTCAGATAATCTTTTTTTTCCCTCAGAATTTTAGAATAACAACTCGTTTCAATCCCAATCAGCTTGGAAACTGGTGATACTAGTCTGCAAGGGGGTGGTACAAAGATTGGTTCATCTAACCCTGTTTTAGCTTTACAATACCTTCAAATTGTGATTTTTGCCCCAAATCTCAACTCAAACCTTATACTCAAAACTTTGGAATGTTTGTGTATACTTTTCTTTTAATCTAATATGGGGCTTTTGACTCTAAAGTGCTGAACTACACACACAAATGACAATTTACGGAAGAAAACACATTAAATCTCACATACGAATGCTTCCTTGCACACAAACACATATAAAAAGGTATGTATTTATGTTCCTATAATATTGAACTTAACGAATTAAAACTCATACTCTAAACAAAACTTCAAGTAGCAGTGGGGGGAATAAAGGGATCTTGGAGGTTCCACCTATATGGACAATCAAACTGGCTGAAGCTCACATTTCCTCTGCTCCTGCATGTCACTGCTCATTAACCCCCCCCAGGGGCACCCCCACTCTCTCTCTCTCTCTTCAGCACAAACAGCTCTTGTAACTCAGATCAATTCATTTTATTAAGTTACAGAAAATTCAGTTGGGGACCTTTCAGGTCACAATCATCCTTCCACATTTTCTTGATTAATTTTTACTATTGTTCTGCTATGAATCTCATGATGGAGTCCGGGGTTCCCCAATCGAGTTCCGTAGCATTTTCCTATTTTCCTGTCTCCTGTGTTCCTGACAGCATTCTATTTTGTTTGTCTCTGCACAATTAATTCATGCGGCTCTGACAACTTAGTTACTCGCGTTTTAATTAGGGGTCTGGCCTCCCTGCGCGGCTTCGGTTATGGTTATATTTCAAACTGTAACCTGCCAACATGGCTCTGCCTCCTGCTTCGGGTAGTGGTCTGGCCTCCCTGTGCATCTTCGGCACTGCTAGCCCGTCAGCGCAGCTCTTGCCTCCTACCCCGGCGCCTCTTCTCCCTGTCCTGTCCTGAGTCCTCCTCTCGATTCTTTGATACTCAGCCGGACTATTCTCGGGTAGGCTTACTGCACTAACTGCAGGTGGTAAATAAAATATACTCACCCGCTTTGCAGAGCCGTCCCGAGGATCCGATCGGAGTATCCTGCCGACTACGCCAAACTTTTGTGGTATCTTTGACAAACGGACCACAGGAGTCTCAGGTACAGGTCACGATCGTTTATTCAAGCAATTGCAAGGAGAGAACCATCTCAAGGCAGCTTGAGATCGCACTCTGCTAAATTACAAATGTTCAGCATATTTATACTTTACTGATCACGTACATCTCTGGCATCAGGTACATCCCACTTTTCACCCAGGCAGAGTCCTTCCCTCCTATCTAAGCTGGGACCATCTGTCCTTCCCTTATCTGTTGAAGAGCACACTTAATCTGTTCTGTTGAAGGGTCGTGAGGACTCGAAACGTCGACTCTTTTCTTCTCCGTCGATGCTGCCAGACCTGCTGAGTTTTTCCAGGTAATTCTGTTTTTGTTTTGGATTTCCAGCATCCGCAGTAGTTTTTTGTTTTTAACACTTAATCTTAGTTGTTTTCCAACCTAAGTCTCCAGTTTGATTCCCAGGACACCCAATCTCTCTTATTTTTAATTCCTTCATGTCCAGTCTAGCTCCCAGGACCTTGCTGGTGATTGCAAGCCCTGCGGGTGTACAAAGTTCATCTGGTTTAACTGTTGATTTACTGGTTTGCACTGGCCTGTAACTCATTGCCTTATAATAAATTCTCCCTTACCATAAATTTTCACTTACTATCTTCCCCCTAACAGCCATCCTTACCTGGTCTGGCCTACATGTGACTCCAGCAATGCTCCCATCCCATGAATGAATAATTTTAAAAAGATTAGTTGGGGACACATATCAGCACTGACTATCTCACGGAGTTCACATCACCACCATCTCATCCATCTTGCTGCACAAGTTCTATCCTCAGCCCTTTCTGGGGAGGGCTCACCCCACACAGGAGGCATGCGTGCTTCCCAACCTCAGCGCCATCCCTACCCATCACATTCCTTTCTTTTGTCTTCATGCAGCCCCAAGCTGGCCCACAGCAGAAGGGAGAGATCACAGACGGCAGGAGGGATGGCCAACATCACCGAGCTCACCAGATTTGAGGAGGATGCCACCAAAGTGGCTTGTGGGGGACAGGGAAGGCGAGATCGGCTTCTCACAGCAACCTAGTATGGATGAGGCCTCCTTGAGCTGACCAGCTCCTGACAATTACTGTAAGTGACATGCAATCTTTTATTCTGCCTGCTCATGAACTAAATCTGTCTTCTCTCTCTTACAGGCACCAGCAGGTCCAGGCACACCAGGGGGGCTAGCGTAACCCCCTCAGAGGGGGAATGCTGAGGAGCAAAGCCAAGAAGATCTGTCACTGCGTTCACCCTTACCCTCCACCAGCGAAGACACACACACCTCGGTGGGTCATTGTTCTTGATTAGGCTCAGTGCCATCTTCTGGAGAACACCGCACTGACCCGTCTCTGCAGCAGCCCGAGGCGGTGAAAGGCCAGGTAGCTGGCAATCGGAGGACGGCTGGAGATCAGACACCTGCTGACCCCAAGTCAGATGATGATCCTCTGCGAGCGGCCGCCGAGACAATGCTGGAGATGCAAGGGCAGACGGCGGAAAATCTGGCAAAGATGCCAAGAGTCACTCAGAAGATTAGAGCGATGTCTGGAGCAGTCCTCCCCGATTCTATCCGATGTCATGGCACTGACATGCGAGCGCCTCGAGGTCACCATGGGAAGGGTGGCAACTGCCTTGGAGACCTTGGTCCAGCACGCTTTGCTGGATTTGTACCTGGGCCTGCACACAATGGCTGTAGGGATTGGTGGGGTCCACCAGTGGCTAGGCGAGAGACAGGCGGGCACATTGACTTCCCTCCAGGTGCCACTTCTCCTCAAGGAGTTGGAAAGGGCCCCTTGGGCATCCACAGGGAGGATGAGTGTCTGCCAGACAACCGGGGGCCTCCACACAGGACACGAGTGTCCCACTGCTTCGAATCTCCTCTACCTGTGACCTCCATCAACTCCAGCTGGTCAGACCAAGGAGGGTGCATCTGCCCCGGAGCAGGAGACCCTTATCAGGTCGGGGTCCTCCAGGCTTTGGGGCACCAGAGGACATCGCCAAGGTCATCACAGACAACAGGACATAGCAGTCAGGAGGCTGCCTCCATCTCTGCTGCGGATGTCGGGGCTGCACCCAGGCATAGCAGTGGGGTTAGGAAAATTAAGAAGTATTAACATCACATCTGGGTCACGGGTGTTCAATCACTGCATAAACCTTGCACTTTTGTAAATTCATTTGATGTCAATGAGAATGTTTTGGTCATTTGAAAGCGTCGTGCATATTCATATATGTGCCCTCTTATAGTGAGGGTTAGCCATCCTCCCACTCAGTGATCGCCTCCCTTTATGAGCCTTACATTCATGTGATGTCAACTTCACTCAATGTAGTTACCGGAAGATTGAGAGATCACAGGGAGATGTGTTAAACACTTTATTGGAAGTGTGTGCTAAATGTGGTTCTAACCTTTATTGCTTGCGAGACAACATTGTGTGAGAGCTGCTCAGAAGTCTTGAAAGGATAGCTGCAGCTGTGTATCCTCAGTGGTAGTGCCAAAGTACAAGACCTGACGCCATGACGATCTCTCTAACCATGCACTCATCTCACTGTCCACTGTAGTTTCTCATTAAGGTGGTGATGACTGCATCAAGTCCTTTGATACAGCGTTTGCGTTGTTATGTTGACTTTCCCTTCTCAGGGGGCACTCGTACAGGATTCTCCGCTGACCTTTCGAGAGTTCATGGCCTGGTGAATCACGAGTGTTGAAGGTGCAGGTCCGAATGCAGAACTTGCTGTCGATAAGACTAGTTGTAAATCCCTTTGAGTACAATGGCATGGCACTAAGGGACAGGAGGAATGTGGCTGTCTCCCGTTCCCTGCACCTCACTCCTCCCAGAATCTTGTGGCTATCAGTGTGACACGGGCACATCTTTCAAGTCATGCTTCTTCGATGGTACCATCACAGGGAAGCTGACCCTCATCTCCCTCTTCAGGTTCCTGGCCCTCCTGCTCCTCATTGTCTGAGGAGCTCTCTGCCTCCTCCACTTCTCCCTCTGGCAAGGGATTCCCCCCTTTGAAACTCAATATTGTGAAGGGCTCAACAGACCACAATGATGCGGGGGACCCTCTCTGGAGTGTACTGCAAAGCTCCACCTGAATGGTCCAAGCATCAGAAGCCCATCTTCAGGATGCCAATGGTCTGCTTGATTATGGATCCTGTGGAGCTATGAACTGCGAGCTCCTCCAAGGCACTCATGAGCCAGTGTTTGAGTGGGTAACCCTTATCCCCAAGTAGCCATCCTTGTACTCTCAGAGGCCCTTCGAATATGTGAGGCACCTGGGAGTGACTCAAGATGTGTGAGTCATGTCAACTCCTAGCGTACTTGGCACAAACGTGCATTATATACTTCCGGTGATCGTGTACCAGTTGAACGTTGATGGAGTGGAACCCTTTCTGGTTGATGAACATCAGGGGCTGATGCCATGAAGCCCTCAAAGCCACATGCATGCAGTTGATTGCACCCTGCACTTTAGAGAAGCCTGAAATAGCTGCAAACCCATTAAACCTAACAGCCTGGCTACCTTCATCAAGTGTGAACCTCACATAATAATGAGCCTTACTGCATTTATATGTGGTGGCCTGCGAGATGCTACACAGGTCCCCTGTGGATTCCTGGAACTCTACCTTTGCCCATTGTCCCCTGTGTCTCCTCCCCACTAACCCTACTTTTGCCCATTGTCCCTCATGTCTTCTTCCCTCCCTATTCCCCCCCCAAGTCGCAATGTTGGTCTCTGCCTGGGTTGCTGCCCTGCCTGAGCCCCCAGATAACACCCTCCCTGACAATGGAGGAAGCCAGTGAGGAGAGCAAGCCTACACCCCAACCAGTGCAGCGTCTCACTGGCCTTGGTGAGAACCCGGAGCGACGCTGCTGCAGGTAGGCTTTGAGTCTGAGGATACGGGGTAGACCATTTAGGACTGAGATGAGGAGAAATTTCTTCACCCAGAGAGTGGTGAGCCTGTGGAATTCGCTACCACAGAAAGTAGTTGAGGCCAAAACATTGTATGTTTTCAAGAAGGTGTTAGATATAGCTCTTGGGGCAAATGGGATCAAAGGATATGGGGAGAAAGTGGGAGCAGGCTATTGAGTTGGATGATCAGCCATGATCATGATGAATGGTGGAGCAGGCTCGAAGGGCTGAATGGCCTACACCTGCTCCTATTTTCTATGTTTCTATGACTATTGCATTCACCTCGAAGTCAGGAGGGAAGTGAAGGCTGACCGCTGCAGGCCACTTATTTCCAAACATGTTTCAGACTGGTCTAATTTCCTGCTGACGTGGCGCTAGATTGGGAGGGGCTAGTACAATTCTGGCGAGTAGCGTTTTTAATAAGTATTCATGACCTGGTACTGAATGCAAATGAGGTTCCCACCATGGATCAGTGGGAAACCCGACCCACCATCTGCCTGCCATGAAAAGGGCGAGGGGATAATTCCAAACTGTTTTCCTGCTGGTGGGTTTCCAATTTTTGGCCTCACTCCAAATTTTCCCATCTCCGCCCAACACAAAACCCACCGCGGGCTGGAGGGGAAAGTTCCACCCCATGATTCTGCTGACCCATTGATGGCTGGATAGTTACTCACATGCCAAATCAAGCATAAGACTGTCTTTGGCTAGGGGGAACGAAAAGTAAGCCAGGGCTTCCAAGCCTGATCATTCTCAGCCAATTTGTGTTAAAATGTGTGCGTATGGACACTGGTCAAGGACAAGTCTCAAGCGCACACAGAATGGTCGGAATGGGACCCCAGTCAGAATCGACACCTGCAGCAAAGAACAGCAGGGCACTGGAGGGGAAGAAGCAGTTACACTACCAAGTATGTGGATTGGGTAGAGAATTGTAAAAGTTATTTCTGCTGAAGCACTCAGCCAGATTCTTTAACCTAATTAATAAATCACACAAGCTTAATGTATTGGGTCAACTTGGAAGTGTCAACATCTGGAAAAAGTCTAAGTGCAAGACTGCTCCTGGAAATGTGCCAACAACCAGATGTTGGAGTTTGTTACACTTTTGTTTAAATATTTCAAAATGTTAATATATATGGAAGAAATCTTGAAGCACCTCCCATTGCTCTTTTAAAATGGGAACATGAGTTGTTAATCCAAACTTCAGGATCCATGAGGAGATGTTATTCTTGATATAAGTCATGTGGCTGGATTCCAATGGGCTGAATGAATCACCTATTTAGTTTGTTGTTTTGGTATCTTTGCACTCTTCCCTTAATGAACAGTGTGAAGTCGTGGAAGGATTCCTGGGCTGATAAGCAGTTCAATAAGATGGTGTAAAACACTCTTTCTATGACCATAATCATCTTTGTCAGGTGATTACAGGAGCTGGGAGTGTGGGGGTGGGGGTGGTGAGGGCAGTGTGGTTTAGTGCTATATGGAAGGAGGGACTTTCCATGTAAGTGCTCAGTGTCCCATCAAATACTCCCAGGACAAAGACAGCACGGGTTTGTATCAATCACAGATAAGGCCATCTCTGATCACCTCCTTGTATTACTCACCACCCACATCACATTTCCATACCCCAACCCTACCTCCTTCTGTATCCATCCCTGGAGAAACGACCCCCAATTCACTTACAGCTGCACTTTCAAAATCCAAACTCTCCAGCCTTTGGTCTCTGTTTGCCACAACATTTCTGCAGCTTCTTATTTGCACAACCATTCCCTGACCTCCAACTTTGATATCCTAGCCCTCAATAAAACCATTACTCTCTCTCACCCTGGCCATTCCCCCTGACATGGCTCTCATTTCCACTCCCTTCAGTTTAAGGGATGCAGGCGTGAAAGGATATGGCGAACAACTGGTTTAGTCATTCACTGCCAGGACAGCCTGGACCACATAAAATACTATCGAGTCCAGCTCTTGTCATCTGACTCTGCTCACTATTCCAGGATCATCCCTGAATGCAATGTAACCCCTGGCTTCTTTCCTCTAATGCAAACCGTCTTCTTAAACTGCTCTCCCCTGTGTCCTCCACCCTCAACTCAAACAACAAGTGTGAGGAGCTCACGGACTTCTTTGTCATTAAGATCAAGACCATCCGATCAGCTGTCTCTGCCACAGCCCTCTCTTCCACAAGCCCACTTGGCCAAACGTCCTCTAAAAGTCTCGCCCATAAGACATAGGAGCAGAAATTAGGCCATTCGGCCCATCGAGTCTGCTCCACCATTCAGTCATGGCTGATAGGTTTCTCAACCCCATTCTCCCGCCTTCTCCCCGTAACCTTTGATCCTCTTACCAATCAAGAACCTATCTATCTGTCTCGGTCTTAAATACACTCAATGACCTGGCCTCCACAGCCTTCTGTGGCAATGAATTCAATAGATTCACCACTCTCTGGCTAAAGAAGTTTCTCCTCATCTCTGTTCTAAAAGGTCTTCCCTTTACTCTGAGGCTGTGCCCTTGGGTCCTAGTCTCTCCTACTAATGGAAACATCTTCCCCACGTCCACTCTATCCAGGCCTTTCAGTATTCTGTAATTAGCCCTGCCCTAGTCCTGAACTTGCATCTTTCTCTAGTTTCTCTCCTAGCTCCTTATTTCCTCTCTGTGTTCATCTTGTTCATCTCCTGGTCCCCAAGTCCTATTCCTGCTAAACTGAACACCGCACTCTCTTCAGGATTGTCCTTCTCTTCTTTAAATCTGCTGTTGTTACTCCTCTCCTTTAAAAATAAAAAAACTTGGACTCCACCATCCTTGCAAACTACCCATTTCCAACTTCGCTTTCCTCTCCAAAGTCCTCAAACATGTTTGCACTTTCCAAATCCATTCCCATTTTTCCTGAAGCTCAGTGTTTGAATCCATCCAATCAGGTTTCCACCCCTATCATGGTATTGAAACAGCTCTTGTCAAAGTCACAAATGGCATCCTAAGTGACTGTGACAAAGGTAAACTTTCCCTCCGCATTCTTGATCTATCTGCAGCCTTTGACAAGGTTGACCACACCATCCTCCTCCAACACCCCTCCACTCTCCAGCTGGGTGGGACAACTCTCACCTGATTCCATTCTTATCTATTTAATCATAGCCAGAGAATCAGCTGCACTGGCTTCTCTTCCTGTTCCTGCACCGTTACCTTGGGGGTGTCCCCCATGGATCTATCCTTGTCCCCCTCCGATTTCTCACCCACATGCTGCCCCTCAATAACATCATCTGAAAGTGCTGACGATACCCAGCTTTACCTCATGATCACCTGTCTTGACTCCTCCACTGTCTCTCAATTAGGAGACTGCTTATCTAGCATCCAGTACTGGATGCAAAGAAATTTCCTCCATTTAGAAAATGAGTGTATTCTGTTTTCAGTCCTCATTCCAAACTCCACTCGCTAACTTTCAACTCCATCCCTCTCCTTTAATAAGAGATTAATCTGAGGTTAGTCTATTCTGTTTGCAACCTTGGTGTCACATTTGATCCTGAGAAGTGTTCCCAATCACATATCCTCATCATCACTATTCCAATCTCTGAAATATCACTCGATATTGCCCTCCTCAGCTCATCTGCTGCTGGATCACTCATTCTTATCTTTGTTTCCTCTAGACTTGGCTATTTCATTGCACTCCAGGTTGGTTTTCACATTTTAGCCCCCACAAGCTTGAGGCCATCCAAAAGTCTGTTGCCTGTGTCTTAACTCACACCACGTTCTATTTGTCATCACCCCTGTGTTTGCTGATCTATATTGACTCCCAGCAAGCGTCTTCTTGATTTTAACATTCTCATCCTTGTTTTCAAATCCCTCCATGCCCTTAGCCCTCTCTATCTGTATAATTTCCTCCAGCCCCAGAAATCTCAAGGAAACCCTCATTCCTCTAACTCTGGTCTCTTTTGCATTCCCGATTTTAAGCGTTCCACCATTGATGGCTGCACATATTGTTGCCTAAGCCCCAAGCTCTGGAACTCCTAAACCTCTCCATCTCTCTATCTCACTTTTCTCCTTTAAGACAATCTTTAAACCTACCTCTTTAACCAAGCTTTTGATCATCTGACCTAATATCTTCATATGTGGCTTGGTCTCAGATTGATAATGCTCCTGTGAAACCTCTTGGGATGTTTCATTACATTACTGGTGCCATAAAAATATAAGTTATTGGTGTTGCTGTAGTTGTAGTACACAAAGCTCCCTCTAAAGTGTCCCATCAAACACTCCCAGGACGGGTGCAGCAAGGGGTTAGAGACAGAGTAAAATTCCCTCTACACTGCTCCCATCAAACACTCCCAGGGCAGGTACAGCACGGGGTTAGATACAGAGTAAGGCTCCCTCTACACTATCCCCATCAAACACTCCCAGCGCAGACACAGCATGGAGTTACATGCAGGGTAAAGCTCCCTCTAGGCTCAAGTATGGGAATAGTTTTTAGACCTCCTAATAGTAACAACACTGCAGGGTGGAGTATTTAGGAATAAATAATGGGGGCTTGTGAGAACAGTACAACAATAATCATGGGTGGCTTTAATCTACATATAGATTGGACGAACCAGATAGGCAAAGGCAGCCTGGAAGATAAGTTCATAGAGTGTTATCACGACAATTTCTTAGAACAGCACAGTCTAGAGTAAAGCAGAGTGTAGGTTATTCTAGATCTGGCAGTGTGCAATGAGGCAGGATTAATTAATTACCTCACAGTAAAGGAACCTCTAGGTAGCAGTGATCATAACATGACTGAATTCTACATTCAGTTTGAGAGTGAGAAGAGTGAGTCTAAGCTTCAAACTTAAATAAAGGCCATTATAAGGGAATGAAGACAGAGCTGGCTAAAGTGAACAGGAAAAATAGGTTAAGGGGTAGGTCAGCAGAAATGCAGCAGCAGTCATATAGGGAGATATTTCATAAGGTTCAGCAAAGATACATTCAAGTGAGAAAGAAAGACTTTAGGGAAAGGATGCACCATCCATGGCTATCTAAGGAAGTTTAAGATAGTATCAAATTGAAAGAAAAAGCATACAGTTCTGCGAAGATTAATAGGTCAGAAGATCGGACAGAATTTAAAAACTAGCAAAGAATGACTAAAAAAGTAGTAAAGAGGGAGAAATTAGAGTATGATCGAAAGCAAGCTAGAAATATGAAAACAAATAGTAAGAGTTTCTATGTTTCTACAAGTATGTAAAAGGAAAAAAGCAACTAAAGTGGGCGTTGCTGAGCAAGTCTGGCAAATTAATAATGGAAAATAAGGAAATGGCAGAAGCGTTGAACAGATATTTTATGTTTCTCTTCACTGTAGCAGACACAAACAACATCCCAGAAATACTTGCAAGTCAAGAGGTAAAAGGGAGGGAGGAACATAAAACAATTACAATCACCAGGGGAGGGTAATTGAGAAAACTATGAGAACTAAAGGTTGACAAGTCAACAGGACCTGATGGATTTCTCCCTAGGATCCTAAGTGACTGCAGAGATAGTTGGTACATGGGTTGTAATTTTCCAAAATTCCCTTGATTCTGGAGAGAATCCATCAGATTGAAAAATAACAAATGTAACTCGATACTTAAAGTTGAAAAGGCACTGGGACTGGATGAGATGCATCCAAGGATGTTGAAGGAAGAAAGAGAGGAAATTGTAGCGGCACTGGCCATAACCTTTCAGTCTTCCCTCGACTCAGGGGAGGTGCCAGAGGACTGGAGAATTGCAAACATTACATCCTTGTTCATAAAAGTTTGTAACAATAAGTCCAGCAATTACAGACCAGTCAGTTTAATTTCAGTGGTGGGGAAGCTTCTAGAAACAATTATTCAGGATAGAATTAGTAGTCACATGGAAAAACATGGGTTGATTAGGATGAGCCAGTGTGGATTTCTAAAGGGGAAATCATGTTAAACTAATTTGCTGCAGTTTTTTGAAGGGGTAACAGGGAGGGTAGATGAGGGTAATGCTGTTGATGTGGTGTACATGGACTTTCAAAAAGCATTCAATACAGTGCCACACAACAGACGTGTGAGGATTCTGTAAAAGTAATAGCTCATGGAATAAAAGGGACAGTAGCGATGTGGATACAAAATTGGCTGAGTAATGGGAAGCAGAGGGTAATAGTCAACGGGTACTTTTCAGGCTGCAGGAAGGTTTGTAGTGGAGTTCCCCAGGTGTTGCTATTGGGACCCTTGCTTTTCCTGATATATATTAATGATCTAGATCTTGGCGTGCAGGGGACAATTTCAAAGTTTGCAGACGATAAGAAACTTGGAGCATTGCAAACTGTGAGGAGGACGGTGTAGAACTTCAAAAGGACATAGACAAGTTGGTGGAGTGGGCAGATAGGTGGCAGATGAAGCTCAATGCAGAGAAGTGTGAGGTGATGTATTTTGGTAGAAAGAACTTGGAGAGACAATGTAAAATATGGGGTACAATTCTTAAGGGGGTGCAGGAGCAAAGGGACCTGAGTGTATATGTGCAGATTATTGAAGGTGGCAGGACAAATAGGGAGAGCAGTTAATAAAGCATACAGTATCCGGGGCTTTATTAATAGGGGCATAGAGTACAAGAGCAGGGAGGTTATGCTGAGCTTAAAGACACTAGTGTGACCTGAGTTGGAGTATTGTGTACAATTCTGGGAGCCACACTATAGGAAGGGTGTGAACACATCGGAGAGAGTGCAGTAAAGGTTTACAAGAATGGTTCCAGGGATGAGAAACTTAAGTTATAAAGCTAGATTGGAGAGGTTGGGACTCTTCTTGGAGAGGAGAAGGCTAAGAGGAAATTTGATGGAGGTGTTCAAAATCATGGGCCAAATTGTCCCAGATTTGCACAAAGTGCGGTAGTGCGTGGGTAAAACAATATTTTACCCGCCGGCCTCAATGGCGGGCTTTCGTGCTGTATAGACCCAAGCCCGCCGCATTAGTTATGCATTCCCGGGAAACCCCACACCGTTTCGATAGTGGGCAGGCTCTCATTCACCCACCATGCCATCACCTTGCCGCTTCATCACACTGGACACCATATTTAAAATCCAGCTACACGTAAGCATCTCAGTGCTTCATGTCCTTGACTACTGCAGGGAAGATCTCCATGAAAGGCAAAAAGATTGCAGCCCCCAGCTTTAGTGATGTGTCACTGAAACGCTTTTTGGATGCTGTGGAGGCCCACCGTGATGACCCCTACCCCCACTCGGCTGCAGGGTGGGCAGCGGCCTGACCAACCAGGCTTGGGAGGCGGTGGCAGTGGTGATCAGTGCCAATGCTGCACAGAAGAGGTTGGCCATCCAGCGCAGTTCGAGGATGAATGATCCCATCTGTGCAGCCAGGGTAAGGCAACCATCTCATCACTCTAAACTCACACTCACAAGCCCATCACACATTCACTGGCATCTCACTCACTGCCAGCTCAAGGGACATCACCACTCACTCTCTCACACACACCCTCACATCTCCATCTGGCCTCATCTCCTCTGGAGACTGCCTCCTCAGCCCTCACCATCCTGAGGCCACCTGCACAGATCAACATGTGCCCCCCACACACCCTGGGGTACCCCACTTCCCCAGAACAGCCCTGGCCCTGCAGCCTCTCCCCTTACCTGAGATCACTTCTCCCACTTTCGCCAAGTGAGTCCTAGCCCTGCAGCCGTTGAAAAGCCACCCACTTTTGGCTGATCTGGTAGGTAGAGACCTGCCCCATGACTACCCCCCCAATACCCCTCCACCCGCACCTAAAAGTGATGTGGTGCTGCCTGTGAAGCCTAGCGCTGATGCCCACGAGTGCTGACCAAAGCAAGGTAGGCCATCAAACCTCAAAGTCTTGAGAGAAGTGCAGCTTGCCAGGTACACGTTGCTAATGTGCCGCTGCGAAACACATCGGCGTGTTTTCCTGCCGATGTGGGCAGACGATCCAGCGGGGGGAAGCGATTCTGGCGGACAGGCCTAATAATGATATGCTGATGTATTACAACGAGGTTCCCGACGTCCGATGGCGGGGAACACGGCCGCCATTGACGGGCTGAGTGGACGATCGCGAACTGGTTTCACACCATTGTGAAATTGATCATGGCACATTGTCAGCTCACGCCACTGAACACACCCGACACCGGTGGTCACGGAAAATCCCGGCCCATGAGGGGGCTGGATAGAGTGAACAGGGAGAAACTGTTCCCACTCGTGAAAGGATCGAGAACGAGAGGGCACAGATTTAAAATGATTTTCAAAAGGATCGAATGTGACGTGAGAAATAACTTTTTCACACAGTGAGTGGTTCGGGTCTGGAATGCACAGCCTGGAAGTGTGGGGGAGGCAGGTTCAATCGAGGCATTCAAGAGGGCGTTGGATTATTATTTGAATAGAACCAACGTGCAAGGGTACAGGGAAAAGTCAGGGCAATGGCACAAAGTCATAGTGCTCATTCGGAGAGCAGGTGCAGACACGATGGACTGAATGGCCTCCTTCTACATCGTAATAATTCTGTGACTCTGTGAACTCCTCTATTCAAAAAAAGGAGGGAGCCAGGAATTGGGTAACTGCAGGCCAGTTAGCCTAACATCTGTCATGGGGAAAATGCTAGAATCTATGAAGGAGGTTATGGGAGGGCACTCAGTGGTGTCGTGCTGCTGGAGTGCATCGGAGCTCCGGAACCTTCGATTGCAAGCAGACTTTGAAACTCAATGTGGTCCACCAAAGCTGGACATTCAAGTGACTGATATTAGAAAAATGCTGTAAAGCTGCTCAGATGCGGGTCACAGGCTGGTTTCTCGCTGATTTGCTGCCTGCAGGGAGGAACCAGCCTGCAATTGGGTGAGTAGCAAAGAGGGAGAAGGTAAGAATGGCAGGGCCCAGGCAAAGCTTTTAGAGTGGCGGAGACTATTGACATCCGTGAGTGAGTGTGCGGGGGCGGGGAAGGGAGACGGGGAGGGAGAGCGCGTGGGGGCAGGGGAGGGAGAGAGCAGGGGGAGGAGACACTTACACACACTTTCTCTCCCCCTCACACACTCTCTCCCTCTCACCCCTGCCACACTCTCTCTCTCAACCCCGCCCCACACACACACCCACTCACCCCCGCCACACACCCTCTCACCTCCCACAAATTCTCTGCCCCCTAACTCTCCTCTCCCCTCACACACTGTCTCCACCCCCCCTTCAAACTTTCTCTCCCCTCCTCACACAGCCTCCAGTCACTCACTCAGACGCCAGTGGGTCCTGCTCCGGCCGCCTCACACCCCGCTCGGGCTTGCCTAGGACCCACTCCAGCTGCCTCATGTGCTGCTCCAGCCACATTCCGGTCCACCTCATGCACCTCTCTGGCCTACCTGAGCCCTGCTCCAGCCCACCTGGCCCCCACCGCTCCAGCTCCAGGCCCTGGAACTTACCTTCAAAAGTTACCATCCCACTCTTTCCTGTTCATCCAATCACAGGCTGGTTTCCCCAGCATTTGCTGCTGATTGGCCTATCAGCAAGCAGAGAGAAACCAGCCTGTGATTGGATGAGCAGCTTTACAGCATTTTTCAAACATAAGTCAGTTGAATGTCCAACAGTTTTGACGGGCCGAGTTCAGAGGCCTCGGGGGCCACAAACCGGCCACGGGCAGTGAGTTGGATAAGCCTCCTCTACGCTGTCCCCATCAAACACTCCCAGGACAGGCACAGCACGGGGTTAGATACAGAGTAAAGCTCCCTCTACACTGTCCCCATCAAACACTCCCAGGACAGGCACAGCACGGGGTTAGATACAGAGTAAAGCTCCCTCTACACTGTCCCCATCAAACACTCCCAGGACAGGTACAGCACGGGGTTAGATACAGAGTAAAGCTCCCTCTACACCGTCCCCATCAAACACTCCCAGGACAGGTACAGCACGGGGTTAGATACAGAGTAAAGCTCCCTCTACACTGTCCCCATCAAACACTCCCAGGGCAGGTACAGCACGGGGTTAGATACAGAGTAAAGCTCCCTCTACCCTGTCCCCATCAAACACTCCCAGGACAGGTACAGCACGGGGTTAGATACAGAGTAAAGCTCCCTCTACACCGTCACCATCAAACACTCCCAGGGCAGGTACAGCACGGGGTTAGATACAGAGTAAAGCTCCCTCTACACTATCCCCATCAAACACTCCCAGGGCAGGTACAGCACGGGGTTAGATACAGAGTAAAGCTCCCTCTACACCGTCTCCATCAAACACTCCCAGGACAGGTACAGCACGGGGTTAGATACAGAGTAAAGCTCCCTCTACACTGTCCCCATCAAACACTCCCAGGACAGGTACAGCACGGGGTTAGATACAGAGTAAAGCTCCCTCTACACTATCCCCATCAAACACTCCCAGGACAGGTACAGCACAGGGTTAGATACAGAGTAAAGCTCCCTCTACCCTGTCCCCATCAAACACTCCCAGGGCAGGTACAGTACTGGGTTAGATACGAAGTAGAAACTGCACATAAGGGAAATTGGAAATGGGAGTTTAATTTCTAATCTACCCTAATATCCAGGAACATGAAATTTTGCTGAGTAACTGTTTGATTTTAGCTCCTGTTCAACAGGTTCTGATATTACTCCTTCGTTGACTATGGGAAATTCTCTTTAGATTCCTTCATGTTCAATCTTATCATGCTTGTGTAAACTGCACTTGGAATTTTCCATTCCATTTCAAACATTTCATGGTGGGAAAGAAACAAATGATTTAATTAAACTACTGTAAGCTTCCCTTATATGATTCAAAATAACCAGTCTGTTTTCTCTATTTGTAAAACATTAGGTCTGCCAGACTTTGATAAATTAGTCTTAGGTAGTTGTCGACTGAAGACAGTTTATGCTTGGAAGAGTCTGTTAGCCTCCTTACAGCAGCAGAGTACAAGTCAAAGGGTTTATATTTCTCAACATTTTTCAGAGAAAATCAAAAGGACAGAGAGAATATAGAGAATGTTGGACATTCAACTGACTTATATTTGTGACAAAGTGGGGATGAATTGTTTAGATCTATTAATTTTTTGTAAAATTTTGCTTTTGATATTCAAATTAGTATTAATGTTACATATCAAATGCATCCCTGATGTTTGAAAGAAATAGCTTGAATATATACTGTGTTTTGTACCTCAAGATACCCAAAAGCATTTTACACCTAACGTTGTAATGTAGGAAAACGTAGCAATTTTTACAAGGCAAGATCCCACCAAGGACAAAGTGATAAAGACTAGATAATCTATTTTCCTGCTAATGGTTGAGTGATAAATATTGGTCAGGAAACAGTAAAAACTCATCTGCTCTTCTTCCAATAGTGCTGTGGGATCCTGTATGTCCACATGTGAGGCAGACAGGGCCATGATATAGCATCTCATCCAAATGACAGCACCTCCGGCAGTGCACTACACTCGGAGTGTGAACTGGATCTTGTGCTCAAGTCTCTGGTGGGGGACTTGAACTCATGGCAGTCTGGCTAGAAGTTTACCAAAACGAGCCAAAGGTGAGACTAAAGTAGTAGATTTGTTTATGAAATGATGTTTCAGTGCCAATGAATGAGCCAAGAACTGACAGCCCAGAGAGTGACATTACTTTGGAACCTTAATTCACGTTACAATTCTGCCAATCTTACAAAATATACAGAAAATCTGTCAGCTACAGGCACATTTAGCTAGAATTTCCACCTTCTGCACCACCCCCCTTCACTGCTGATTTTAAGGTGAACGTGGGGTGGTTGGAGGCTGAAAGCAACTCAAGGTTTTGCTGGTGTGCATAATGGTGTTGGAGCTAAAACAGTTAAATTATGAGGGCAAGTTGCATGTACTAGCTTTATACTCCCTTGTGTTTTGAAGATTAAGTGGTGACCTAATCGAGGTACTTAGGGTTATTAAAGGATGTGATATGGTAGATGGAGAGAAATGGAAACCTGGAACTCCATCCCCCAAAAAGCTGTGGATGCTGGGGGGCAAGTGAAAATTTCAAGACATAGATCAATAGATTTCTGTTAGGTAAAGGCATTAAGGATATGGAACCAAGATGGGTATATAGAGTTAAAATACAGATCAGCCATCATCTAATTAAATAGCAAAAAAGGATTGCAAGAGGATTCGAGTTCAGGGGTAAAGATGTCTTGCTGCAATTGTATAGAGCCTTCGGAGCCTGCACCTGGAGTATTGTGTACAGTTTTGGTCCCCTTACCTAAGGAAGGATGTACTTACCATAGAGGGAGGGCAACGAAGGTTCACCAGATGATTCCACGGATCAAAGGATTGTCCTATGAGGAGCGATTGAGGAGACTGGGCCTGTATTCTCTAGGGTTTAGAAGAATGAGAGGTGATCTCATTGAAACACACAAAATTCTTACAGGGCTCGACAGAGTAGATGAAGGAAGGATGCTTCTGCTGGCTGGGGGTTGGGGGTCTAGAACCAGGGACCGTAGTCTCGAATAAAAGGTAGGCCATTTAGGACTGAGATGAGGAGGAACTTGTTCACTCAGAGGGTGGTGAATCTTTGGAATTCTCTACCCCAAAGGGCTGTGGAGGCTCAGTCATTGAGTATATTCAAGATTGAGATTGATAGATTTCTAGATATTAAAGATATCAAGGGATTTGGGAATAGTGCCAGGAAAATGGCATTGAGATGGAAGATCAGTCATGATCTAGATGAATGGTGGGCCAAACTCAAGGGGCTGAATAGCCTACTTCTGCTCCTATTTCTTACGTCCCTATGAATTAGAGTTGGGGACTGAGTGGCCTCCTCCTGTTGCTCTGTTCCTTTAAGGGTCAGGAGAGGGCATTTTAGAGTTGATTCATAGAGTCATAGAACGGTTACGGTATAGAAGGAGGAAATTCAGCCAATCACGTCTGTGCTGGCCCTCTGCAGGAACACCTAGTGCCACCTTTTCCTGGCTGAGTTTCTGACCCCTGGTCTCTTGCTCTGCTCAGTGCGCTTCTGCTGTCATGTGCAAGGGATCCTATCCCAAGCTGGTTTCACAAAACTTGGCCAGCCAAGCTTATTTTGTTGCCATATTAAACCTGTATGAGCAGACGCAGAAAGGATAATCCCTGATCGGCAACAGTGGAATGTTTTATATTAAAAGAAGAACAAGGGAGTTGTGCCCAGTTTCCTAGTCAACATTTATTCCAGAGACAACATTGCTGCCTGTGGGATCTTAAATTGGCTGCCATTGCAACTCTGACTATCCTTCAAAAAGAACTTAATTGGCTGTGAAACGCTTTGAGATGTCCTGAGATTGTGAAAGATATTATGTAACTGCAACTTTTTCTTCCTGTGGGAGGCTTCATAGATGAACATCGCGTTCACACCCAATACACTTTCCAGTAAGTACCACTGGATAGCAATCGCTTACAGATGGGGCTGATTTTTTAACCCCTCTCTCATGCAGAAGTGCTCAGGGGTTTAATTGTACACTTCTACGAATTTGCGTGTCATCCTTGCGCAGGGGCCATGCTAATCTTCTCTGTATCGTTCCAATTTTAGTATATGTGCTGCCGAAGCGAGCACTAACTGCCACAGCGGAGTACAGACTGAGGATGGTGCTGTTCTGGCTTGAGATGGCCATGTTAACAATAGATATTATAAGGGGAGGCGGTGGCATAGTGGTATTATCACTGGACTGGTATTCCAAAGACCCAGGTTAATGCTCTGGGGACCTTGGTTTGAATCCCACCATGGGGCAGATGGTGAAATTTGAATTCAGTAAAAAATCAGCAATTAAAAGTATTATTGTTTAAAAACCCACTTGGTTCACTAATGTCCCTTACCTGGTCTGGTGACTCCAGACATCAACGCCCATATCCCATAATAATATGGCATTGGGTGAAGACCAGAATGGGTTTCACCTGTGGTGCTCTCTGCTTTCAATTGTTTTCCAGCAGAATGACAAAATCATTCTGAAATATCACTCCATTGATTTCAGCACAATTCCCCCAGTAACACACTGAGATTGCATGGAATATATGAAGCAGGAGTAGGCCATTCAGCCCCTCAAGCCTGCCCCGCCATTCATGGCTGATCTGCCCCAGGCTTCAACTCCTCTTTCGTGCCAGCTCCTCATAGCCCTGATATTTCCAAAAATCTATTTACCTCCTCTTTAAATACTTTCAGTGATCTAGCCTCCATAACTCTCTGGGGTAGAGAATTCCAGACATTCACTACCCTTTGAGAGAAGAAATTCCTTCGCATCTCAGTTTTAAATGAGTTTCCTCTTATTCTGTAACTATGTCCATGAGTCGAGATTCCCCCACAAGTGGAAACCTCTTCCCAACATCTACCCTGTCAAGCCCCCTCAGAATCTTGTATGTTTCAAGAAGATCACCCCTCATTCTTCTAAACTCTAATGAATAAAGGCCTAACCTGTTTAGCCGTTCTTGATAAGCCAACCCCCTCAACCCAGGAATCAGCCTAGTGAATCTCTTTTGAACTGCCTCCAATGCCAGTATATCCTTTCTTAAATACGGGGACCAAAACTTAGTCAGGAGCTGCATACAGTGCCAATAGGTACAGAAATTGCCTCCTTTGGCTCCATTGCATCCCTGGGAATGACCTGGAAGGCCATGGGTCTGCTTCCACATTGACTACGTTGACTATTCCAGGTACGGCCTCACCAACAACCTGTACAGTTGTAACAAGACTTCCCTATTTTTAAACTCCAACTCCCGAGCAATATAAACTTCCACAACAGAGTTCATGGTCTGAAGATGTTGAACTCAATGTTAACTCAACAACTTCAGACCATGAACTCTCTCCTCTATCTTTACCCTTTTTTTCATCCCCTTTTTAAAAAATATTTTTATTTTTTATCCACTTATTTTCATTTTTATTCATAGTTTTAATCTCGCAGTGCAGAAGAGGCCCTTTGGCCCATCGAGTCTGCACCGACACCTGAGAAACACCTGACCTACCTAGCTAATCCCATTTACCAGCACTTGGCCAATAGCCTTGAATGTTATGATGTGCCAAGTGCTCATCCAGGTGCTTTTTAAAGGATGTGAGGCAACCTGCCTCCACCACCCTCCCAGGCAGCGCATTCCAGACCGTCACCACCCTCTGGGTAAAAAAGTTTTTCCTCACATCCCCCCTAAACCTCCTGCCTCTCAGCTTGAACTTGTGTCCCCTCGTGACTGAGATGCCGGGGTGAGCACTATGCAATTTGGTCAGTAATGGCTTTCTTCCTCTCGGAGGCACAATGACTCTTGCTCCCCACAGCAAGATGCTATGCTGGCAGGTGAGCTCGTATCTCCTATTAAAAAAGGCTTCATTTTGTCAGACTGACTCATTAGACCATCGCTGCAAGACTTGCTCCTTACGTGAGACAACACTGGATCGCTGTTTGTCCACTCTCTTATTTGTTTGGCATGTACTGGTGACGAATCCAGAAAGTTTAATAACAAGACAAGTTCTTGGGGAATTGGGACGTTCACATTGCTGTCGTTTAGAGGTAATTGGCTCAGTGTGTCGGCATTGGCAATCAGGCTTCCCGGCCGGCGGGTAAAAGTATATTTGTAAGCAGCAAGAATCAATGCCCACCTTTGGATGTGCGCAGAGGCAATTGGGGCTATTGCCTTGTCTTCGCTGAACAAGCCTAGTAGTGGCTTGTGATTGGATACGATGGTGAAGTGGTGACCATGGATGTATTGGTGGGACTCCTTAGCGTCAAATACGATGGATAAGCCTCTTTCTCTATTTGTGGTATCTTCATTCTGCAACACTGAGTGTTCTTGAGACGTAACCAATGGGCCATTCAGAGCCATCCAGTGGGAGAGTACTGCCCCTACCCCTAAGGGGATGCATTGCAGGTCAAAATGAACTCTTCCTTTGGGTCGAAATGTACTGACAGGGCCGATAAACATAGCAACTGCTTTACTGTCATAAAAGCCTCTTGTTGTGGAGCTTGCCGAGATCACCTGTGGTTTTTCCTGAGCAAACTGCATAATGGAGCCAGTACTGTTGACAAATTTGGGAGCAAACGGCCATAATAGTTAATCATTCCCAAGAAAGACTTGGGTGCTGTGGTGTTTTTCGGTGCGAGCGCCTCACCAATAGCTCTCACCTTTTCTTCTACTGGGTGAAGCCCTGTGAGTTGACCCTATGACCCAGGTAAACCATTCAGTTTACTTAGAAGACACATTTTTTTTCTTTTCAAATGTATTCCAGCTTGTGAGAAATGCTTCAGCACCTCTTCCAGGTTAGCCAGGTGTTCTTCATCAGTCAATCCTGTTACTAGGACATTATCGAGATAAACCACAACATGGGGCAGTCCTTGAAGTAAACCTTCCCATGGTCCATTGGAAAAAGGCACAAGCCGATGACCTCCGAAGGGTAACCGGGTATATTGGTACAACCAGTTATGTATATTGAAAGTCAAAAAGTCCTGTGAGGCCTCTTCTAGTTTGATTTGCTGGTAAGCGTGGCTCATTTCGAGCTTCGTATATGCAGTTCCCCCTGCCAGCTTGGAGTACAATTCATCAATTATCTGTATAGAATGTCTGTCTCCCCTGGTCACTTTGTTAACAGTCAACTTTGTCGTCCCCGCATATTTGCACGCTCTGGTCAGGCTTCAGTGCTGGAACTATGGGTGCTGACCAATTGGAAAAGACTCCCAACCTTTCCAGTCTAATCCGACATCAACTTTTTCTCGCAGCGCATAGGGGACTGGTTTTGCCTTCATGAACCTGGGGGTTGCCTCAGGATCCATGTGGATTTTAGATTGCAGCCCCTCAATCTTTCCAAGCTCCTCCCTGAAAACAGAGGCAGGTTTCTGGAATAATTCTTGCAGATCTTTCATTCCGAGTTGAAAAATCTCGGTCCACCCCAACTTTATTCCCTTAAGCCAGTTTCGACCAAGTAGAGTTGGACCCTCCCCTGCTACCACTATTAGGGGTATATTAACAGGCTGATTCCCATACTGTTCTGGAAGTTTGTATATACCCCTTACTCATATGTCTTCACCAGTATATATCTTTAATTTAGCATCTGAATTTTCCAGATGTGATGGGTGGTCTCCTTCATTCAGATATTTGAACATCTGTTCCCCTATAACTGACGTAGATGCCCCTGTATCCACCTCCATTCGGATGGGTTTCTCGTTGACTTTCACTGTCACAAAGATTGGCTCAGCTTTACATTTTTGAGTTGTATAGAATCACAGAATCTTAATGGCACAGAAGGAGGCCATTCAGCCCATCATGTCTGCACCGGCTCTCCAAATGAGCATTATGAACTAGTGCCATTGCCCTACCTTTTCCCCATACCCTTGCACATTGTTTCTATTCAAATAATTATCCAATGTCCTCTTGAATGCCTCGATTGAACCTGCCTCCCCCACACTTCCAGGCAGTGCATTCCAGACCCAAACCGCTCGTTGTGTGAAAAAGTTTTTTCTCACGTCACACTTGCTTCTTTTGCAAATCACTTTAAATCTGTGCCCTCTCGTTCTTGATCCCTTTACGAGTGGGAACAGCTTCTCCCTATCTACTCGGTCCAGCCCCCTCATGATTTTAAACACCTCTATCAAATCTCCTCTCAGCCTTCTCCGCTTCAAGGAGAACAGTCCCAACCTTTCCAATCTATCCTCATAGCTGAAGTTTCTCATCCCTGGAACCATTCTTGTAAACCTTTACTGCACTCTCTCCAATGTGTTCACATCCTTCCTATAATATGGTGCCCAGAACTACACAATATTCCAGCTGAAGTCTAACGAGTGTCTTATATAAATTCAGCATAACTTCCTGTACTGCCATCTTCAATCATCTATGTTCATATACACCCAAGTCTTTCTGCTCCTGAACCCCCTTCAAAATTTCACCCCATATTTTATATTGTCTGTCCATTTTCTTCCTACCAAAATGCATCATCTCACACTTCTCCACATTGAACTTCATCTGCCACCTATCTGCCCACTCCACCAACTTGTCTATGTCCTCTTAAAGTTCCACACTATCCCCCTCACAGTTCACAACACTCCCAAGCTTCGTATCATCCATAAACTTTGAAATTGTCCCCTGCACACCAAGATCTAGATCATTAACATATATCAGGATAAGCAAGGATCCCAATACCAACCCCTGGGGAACTCCGCTACAAACCTTCCTCCAGCCTGAAAAATATCCATTGACCATTACTCTCTGCTTCCTATTTTTCAGCCAATTTTGTATCCACGTTGCTACTGTCCCTTTTATTCCACGAGCATAACTTTTCTCGCAAGTCTGTTGTGTGGCACTGTGTCAAATGCCTTTTCAAAAGTCCATGTACACACATCAACAGCAATACCCTCATTGACATTTTCTGTTACCTCTTCAAAAAGCTCCAGCAAGTTAGTTAAACACGATTTCCCCTTTAGAAATCCATGGCTCCTCCTTATCAACCCATATTTTTCCATGTGACTACTAATTCTATCCAAGTAATTGTCTCCAGAATCTTGCCCACCACTGAAGTTAAACTGACTGGTCTGTAATTGCTGGGCTTATCCTTATAACCTTTTTTGAACAAGGGTGTAATGTTTGCAATTCTAGTCCTCTGGCACCACCCTTGAGTCTAGGGAAGACTGAAAAATTATGGCCAGTGCCGCCTGCAATTTCTACTCTCACTTCCTTCAATATCCTTGAATGCATCTCAACCGCTCCCAGTGCCTTGTCAACTTTAAGTACCAACAGTCTATTCAACACTTCCTCCTTATCACTTTTCAACCCTTCTAGTGACAGAGTTTCCTCATCTGTCACCATGGCCTGGGTAGCATCTACCTCCTTGGTAAAGACGGATGCAAAGTATTCATTTAATACCTCAGCCATGGCCCCTTCGTCCATGTGTAAGTTCGCTTTTAGGTCCCTAATCGGCCCTACTCCTCCTTTTACCACCCTTCTACTATTTATATGCTAATAGAAGACTTTGGGATTCCCCTTTATGTTGGTTGCCAGTCTTTTGTAATAATCCCTCATCGCTTCTCTAAAGTGCTTTTTCACCTCCCCCCGAACCTTCTGTATTCTTCTTGGTTCTCAATTGTATTTTCGACCTGACACCTGTCACAAGTGCACTTTTTCTTCTTTATCTTAATTTCTATCTCCTTTTTCATCCAGGAAGCTCTGGATTTGTTTCCCCTACCTTTCCCTTTCGATGGAATATACCTGGACTGTGCCTGAACCAAGTCTTTTTTGAAGGTAGCCCATTGTTCAGCTACAGTTTTTCCTGACAATCTTTCGTTCCAGTCTATCTGGCCCAGCTCCGTTCCTGCCCCATCGAAGTCGGCTCTTGTCCAGTTAATTATTCTTACTCTGGATTGCCTATCGTCCTTTTCTATCATCATCCTAAAACATATGATACAATGATTAGTATCTGCTAAATGTTTCCCCACTGACACTTGATCTATTCGGCCTCATTTCCAAGAACCAGGTCTAACAGTGTGTTTTTTCTTGTTGGATTGGACACACACTGATGGAGAAAATTCTCCTGAACACAATCTGGGAACTTTTGCCCCTCTCTGCCCTTTACACTACCACTGTCCCAGTCTACATTCGGATAATTAAAGTCCCCCATTATAACTACTCTATAATGCTGCATCTCTGTAATTTCCCTGCAGATTTGTTCTTCTACGTCCTTCTACTATTTGGTGGTCTATAGACTACACCGAGCAATGTAATTGCACCCTTTATGTTCCTTAGCTTTAGCCAAATTGATTCGGTCCTTGAACCCTCTGGGACATCGCCTTTATCCAGTACTGCAATGCTCTGCTTAACCAATACCGTTACCCCTCCTCCTTTCCTATCTCATCTGAACATCTTGTACCCGAGAATATTTAACACCTGGTTCTGCCCTTCCTTGAGCCAGGTCTCTGTTATCACCACATCATATTTCCACATGGCAATCTGCACCTGTAACTCCCCAATCTTATTTACCATACTTCATGCATTCACATACATGCATAGCAACCCTGATTTAGATTTTGTTCCTTTCTCCCTTACCCCGACTTTACCTATTAACATACTATTCTCTTACTATTGGTGTTATCGTCTCTCCCAGTATTTTGTGCACCCTGGTATTCCTCTCCAATATTTTCTCTAGGTTCCCACACCCCTGCTGAGTTCGTTTAAAGCCCTCCCAACAGCACTAGCAGAACGCTCCGCAAGGAACTCAGTCCCAATTCTGTTTAGGTGCAACCTGTGCCGTTTGTACAGGTGCCATCTCCCCCAGAGCCAGCCCCAGTGTCCCAGGAATCTAAAGCCCTCCCTCCTGCACCACCTTTCCAGCCACACATTCATCTGCCCTATCCTCCTATTTCTGTACAGGGTACTGGGAGCAATCCGGAAATTACTACATCAGAGGTCCTGCTCGCTAATTTTCTGCCTAGCTTCCTAGATTCTGATTGCAAAGCCACATCCCACTTCCTATCTAAGTCATTTGTACCAATGTGAGCCACAACCTCTGGCTGTTCACCCTCCCCCAGAAGAATGTCCTGCAGCTGCTCCGCGACATCCTTGACCCTGGCACCAGGGAGGCAACATACCATCCTGGAGTCATGTCTATGGCCACAGAAACACCTGCCTGTTCCCCTAACCAATGAGTCCCCTATTACCATAGCTCTTTGTTTTTTCTTTCACCCCCCCACTCTCCGCACAGCCAGGCTGCTGGTGGTGCCACCAAACTTGGCTCTGACTGCACTCCACTGAGGAACCAGTGTCCTCACCAACTTCCAAAATGGAAAATCGATTTTCCAGAGCTGGTGGATGACACAAAGATTGGCCGGGTGGTTAACAGTGAGGTTGAGTGTCTTGGGCTACAGGAAGATATAGACGGGATGGTCAAATGGGCAGATAAGTGGCAGATGGAATTTAACCCTGAAAAGTGTGAGGTGATACACTTTGGAAGGAGTAATTTGACAAGGAAGTATTCAATGAACGGCATGACACTAGGAAGTTCTGAGGAACAAAGGGACCTTGGCGTGTGTGTCCATAGATCTCTGAAGGCGGAGGGGCATGTTAGTGGGGTGGTGAAAAAGGCAAATGGGACGCTTGCCTTTACCAATCGAGGCATAGATTACAAAAGTAGGGAGGTCAGGTCGGAGTTGTATAGAACCTTGGTGAGGCCACAGCTGGAGTACTGTGTGCAGTTCTGGTCACCACATTATAGGAAGGGGGTGCAGAGGAGATTCACCAGGATGTTGCCTGGGATGAAACATTTAAGTTATGAAGAGAGATTGGATAGGCTTGGGTTGTTTTCGTTGATGCAGAGAGGACTAAGGGGTGACCTGATTGAGGTGTACAAGATTATGAGGGGCATGGACAGGGTGGATAGGGAGCAGCTGTTCCCCTTAGTTGAAGGGTCAATCACAAGGAGCATAAGTTCAAGGTGAGGGGCAGGAGGTTTAGGGGGGAAATGAGGAAAAATTTTTTTACCCAGAGAGTGGTGACGGTCTGGAATGCTCTGCCTGGGAGGGTGGTGGAAGTGGGTTGCCTCACGTCCTTTAGAAAGTACCCAGATGAGCACTTGGCACGTCATAACATTCAAGGCCATTAGCCAAGTGCTGGTAAATGGGATTAGGTAGGTAGGTCAGGTGTTTCTCACGTGTCGGTGCAGACTCGATGGGCCGAAGGGCCTCTTCTGCACTGTGTGATTCTGTGTTTTGTGACTCCTGCACTACCTGCCTACTTCCCTAGGCCTGCCTGGTGGTCACCCATTCACTGTCTGTCTCCAGGCCCTTAAGCTGTGGTGTGACCACTTCTCTGAACGTGCTATCCATGTAGCTCTCAGCCTTGTGGATACATCACAGTGACTCCAGCCGCCGCTCGAGCTCTGAAGCCCGAAGCTCAAGTTTCTGCAGCTGACAGCACTTCCTGCACATGCGGTCGTCTAGGACACTGGTAACATCCATGACTACGCACATATTACAGGACACGGATTCCACTTGACTGAGCTGCCCTGCCATGTCTTAACTCTACTTCCCTTACGTTATCTTTATTCTACTTTGGATTATTTATATTACTTTATTATGATGGCCCTTAAATGTTCCTTATTCCTGGCACTGCACAGTTAAATCCAAGTATAGAAACTTAAAAAATATTCCACTTTTCTAATTTACTCACCAGTTCCGACTTAACAAGACCGCTGCTCCTCTGTCTGAGCAAAGGGAGATAAAGAAAGGGGCACCTTCTCCCTGAACTCCCTCAGTCACCAAACTCCAACTGAAGCACTCTGTTGCAGCCAAAAGGGCAAAGTCAGCACAATAAGATAGCCTCCTTTTATACTCTCTGAACATAGCCTCTGAAAACCTGATTAAGCCAGTTATCTAATTTACTAGTTGCCGCTGCAAGCTGATGTATGAGCCCTGATTTAAGGCTGAACTAAAACTCACCTTCTTCCAACCCAACAGCAACTTTTAGTTAATTGCTAAATTAAAGAAAGACTAGACTTTAGATAAAATTTAACCCTCAGTCACCAAGCTCCAACTGAAGCTCTTTACTGCAGCCAAACACAGCACTCAACTGCAGACTGAAGTATCTAGTGAGTAAATATCTGACTCTGTTTCCTCTATTATGTGCATTTCACGATTTCTACCTTTTTACTTAAAGGTTTGTCTTAATCTGTCTTTATAATGTCGCATAATGTGTCCATTACAATGGCAGAAGAAACATTCTTTAAATTTTTGTTTGTTTGCAGTCTGCCTGGTTCCATTTCGTTCTTATTGTAGGTTTTCCCTGTTAAACCATTGCTTTTTGCTGGTCTGTTAACAATGGTTGTTTCCTGCCTTTCCGCGGAGCCCAGCGCTTTCGCGCCATTACTAACCAGTGCTTCCCTCCCGATGTGAAAGACGGTGCCATTTTGTGCTCCCTTGATTGCATCTGAGTCCCTGACTGCGTCTCCATTGCGAGCACCAACTCCAGCGCCTTGTTGAAGTCTAAATTTGTTTCTGACAACAACCGTTTTTGAAAGGTGTCTGAATTAATCCCACATACTAATCGGTGTCTTAACATGTAATTAAGCGACGCCCCGAACTCACAGCGCTCTGTCAGTTGTTTTAAGGCTGCTCCGCAGCAAGCGACCGTCTCTCCGGGGACACAACACTTCGAATTAAATTTAAAATGCTGCATTGTTACTGAGGGTTTCGGCTGAAAGTGGCTTTTCATAAGATTTACCAATTCATCAAAGCTCTCAGAATCTGGAGGGTGTTGGGTGCCGCTAGACTATGAATTAGGCCAACAAAAACAAAAATAGCTGGAAAAACTCAGCAGGTCTGACAGCATCTGCGGAGAGGAACACAGTTAACGTTTCGAGTCCGTATGACTCTTCATCAGAACCCCATCTATATGAATTAGGCCATATATTTTACTGCCACACGTCGATAAGAGGATCGCTCGCCTCTTCTCCTGCCCCGATATGTCATTGGCCAAAAAGAGGAATGCAAGGCGTTCAATGTCGTGTGGCTAGTCATCGGTGGTCTGATCAAACAGTTCGATAGGGCCAAACTGCGGCAGACTGGAGGGAGATAACTTCGAGGACTACAATGAAGGCTGTACTTACAATCACCTGCGAGGTTTGGCTGATTTACTTCTGTTTAATTTCTGTGGCTTTCTTTGGTGTCATCGAGTGTTCGTGTTTTGCCTCATCACCAGTTATTATATTCCTTCTGTCGGGTCACTTTGCTCAGCGAACATAGTAGCACGCCTATCTACTGATCAGTAAATTGGTAATCATGATGATGTAGATGAAGAGACCATTGTAAGATGAAGCACATGCTGTTTATTAACATAAGTAACGGAGCACTAACACAAGTGTTTTCTCAAACCAAACGCTACTCTAAAACTACAGATTAACAGTGTAGCCCGTGCTACACAGCAATTGGGTAATACAATCACGTAGTCAATCTGCTCACATTCCCTTAAAGATGTACTGCACCTCAGATTACCACATTGTCCATGACATTTTTGTCAATCTCTCCTTAGCCCCCACCTATCACTGGCCTTCTATCCAGCTTCACCTGCTCCACCAACCACCCCCGACACCCACCCCCACCCCGCCCCCCACCCCCCCCACCCCCCACCCCCACCAAAACAGTATAAATTTCATCACATTGCTACTTCTCTTTAGCCTGTTTCTCTCTCCACAGATGCTGTCAGACCTGCTGAGTATTTCCCAGTTTTTATTTCAGATTTCCAGCATCCGCAGTATTTTGCTTTTATCCAGGTAAGGGCAGGTTTCTTGTCCGAAAAGAAATGAGGAAACCAGGCGGGTTTTTAAATGACAATTCAACAGCTTCATGGTTACTTTTACTGACATCAGTTTTTCATTTACAGATTTAAAAAATATTGTTATGTTAAATTTTCAAACTGCCAAGGTGGGATTTAAACTTGTGTTCTCTGGATTATTGGTACAGGAACATAACCAAAAAAAAAAGGCACCTAGACCAACTTTTCTAGCATGGGAGTCTGGGGAGAAGTTATCAGAGCTGAGCTTGATCTTGTACTGCCTACAAAGGTGTGCTTTCCTTCAACATCCATCCATGAACTGGTGATCTGGAGTGAGAAGCCTGGTTAATTCTTCTCCCCATTCCTGGGCTGGAAGATCATAAGAAATAAGAGCAGGACTAGACCACTCCTCAGGTCCCTCAAGCCTGTGATCGTGGCTGATAATTTGCCATTTTCCTGCCCACTCCCCATATCCCTAGATTCCCTGAGACACCACAAATCTGTCAATCTCAGCCTTAAATATATTCAAAAACGGAGCATCCTTAATCCTCTGGGGTAGAGAATTCCATTAGCCAGCATAAAATGCACTTCTTGCTGCTTTGACTGGTCTGGAGAGGCTCTGCAATATGCACCAAAAGGGGGTCTCATGAATAATTATGATCTGTGTGCACTGCACAAAGTACCCATGCAATGCAGAGCACCGTGGCAACAGCAGCACTCTTCCTCAGATGAGGGTGAATTGAATGAGCCTGAGGAAGAGGCCAAGAATGTGCATGAGCCTTTACTGGATGTCAGGGGCAAGGAAATACACGCCAGACATACCAGGAACAACCTAATATGGACCAAATTTGCCCAAGATTGAGGCAATGGTCCATCGAAGGAACTCTGTTGCCTGCTTGGGATATCTCTAAAACTCTTGCCGGCCTCTCTCCAGGAGTTATCTCTGAACCTGCATCCTCCGCCACCAAGAACAGCAAGATGAGAGGACGTTTGTCACATACACTTTCTAGTGAATACTGTTCCTGTGGATATCTGTTTCGCACCTGGACACACGTCAATCAACCTACCATGATTGAGAATTCCAAGCTGCAACATTGTTATAGGGCTTGAGTGCACCTACAACAGTTTAATTGTCCCTTTAGGAAGTAATCTCGGATAAATTCCTTGACAGCGCATCTAAGAGAGGGCCAGCTGAGCCATGTCCCACAGAGTGGCAAGTACAAGACTGGACTCTAGCATGAACACCCTATAAAGACAAAACACAACATAGCTTCCTCCATGATAAAGGAAATGTAAGAGGCGTACAGTCAGTGAGGGGAGACTTCGCCTGAGTGAGACAGAAGAACTTCTGCAGGAACTTTGGCTCCGAGTTATTGAGCTGGAGGCCGAGCTGCAGACACTGTGGCATATCAGGGAGGAGGGAAGTTACCCAGACACTTTATTCCAGGAAGCGATCACACCCCTTAGGATAGGGTCTTCTGATTTGGTCAGTGGTCAGGGACAGGAGGGTGTGATCGCAAGTGAGGCAGGTAAGGGGACCCAAAGGTAGGAGTGCAGGACCCTCGGCCCCTGCAATTGTCCAATAGGTTTGAGGTTTTTTCAGCTTGTTTGGATGAGTGTGGGGGCTGCAGAGTGGATGAGCTAATTGGCCACAGCACCATGGTACAGGAAGTCATTCAAGTGTGGGGAGAGTTACTGGGAATGTAGCGATATTAGGGACAGTATAGCCAAAGGGGTTTACACTGTTCTTGGCAGCAAAGAGCAAGAGTCCACATGGCTGTGTTGCCTGCCCGGTGCCAGGGTTTGGGACATCTACTCGGGGCTGGAAAGGAACTTGCAGTGGGAGAGGGAGGACCCAGTCGTCATGGTCCATGTTGGTACCAATGATATAGGCAGGACAAAGAAGGAAGTTCTGCATAGTCAGTATGAGAAGCTCGGCACCAAATTAAGAAGCAGAACTTCAAAGGTCATAATCTCTGTATTATTACCTGAGCCAGGTGCAAATTGGCAAAGGACAAATCAGATTAGGGAGATGAATGTATGGCTCAAAGACTGGTGTGGGAGAGGTGGGTTCCAGTTCGTGGGGCACTGGCACCAATGCTGGGGAAAGTGGGATCTGTACCATTGGGACGGTCTACACCCGAACCCATGCTGGGACCCGTGTTCTTACGAGCAGCATAACTAGGGGAGTAGAGAGGGTTTTAAACTAAGTAGTGGGGACGGGTTACAAATTTGGGAAGATGTGGTAAATCAAAGAGTAGAGAAGATGCTACCCAGGCCAAGGTGAGAGAGGAAATAACTGGTACACTAGAAGAATTTACAATTGAGAAGGAGGAGGTGTCAAAAAGGCCATCTTTAATTAAAATAGATAAGGTACCAGGACTGATTGAGATGCATCCTAGGGTACTGAGGAACGTGAGAGTGGAAATTGCAGAAGAACTAGTGATAATCTTCCAGTCTTCCTTAGGCACAGTGAAGGTGCTAGAGGACTGGGAAATTGCAAATGTTACACCCTTGTTCAGAAAGGGGTGCAAGGATAAAGCCGACAACTACAGACCAGTCAGTTTGACCTCAGTGGCAGGGAAACTTCTGGAAACTATAGTTCGGGATAAAAATCAATAGTCACTTAAACAAATGCAGGGTAATTAAGGAAAGCCAGGATTCATTAAGGGAAAATCATGTTTAACTAACTTGCTGGAGTTTTTGAGGCGGTAACAGAGAAGGTTGATAAGGAAAATGCTGTTGATGTGGTGTATATGGATTTTCAAAAGGCATTTGATACAGTGCCACACAACAGACTTGTGAGCAAAATTCTAGGTCATGGAATAAAAGGGAAAATAGGCACTTGGATAAGAAATTGACTGAGTGACAGGAAACAGACAGTAGTGATAAATGGTTGTATTTCAGATTGGAGGAAGGTTTGTAGAGGAGCTCTCCAGGGGTCAGTGTTGGGGCCCTTTCTCTTCCTGATATATATTAATGACCTAGACTGTGGTGTGCAGGGCATGATTTCAAAATTTGCAGATGACACGAAGGTTGGAAATGTCATCAACTGTGATGAAGATAGTCTTGAACTTTAAAAGACGTAGACATGTTGGTGGATTGTGCAGACAAGTGGCAGATGAAGTTCAACGCAGGGAAGTGTGTGGTGATCCATTTTGGCAGGAAGAATATTGTGAGACAGTATAAAATAAAGGGAGAATCTCTAAAGGAAGTGCAGGAACAGAGGGACCTCGGTGTATATGTACATAGGTCACTGAAGATGGCAGGGCATGTTGCGAGAGCAGTTAATAAATCATATAGTATCTTAGGCTTTATTAATAGAGGCATTGAGTACAAGAGTAAGGAGATCATATTGATCTTGTATTAGACTCTAGTTAGGCCTCATCTGGAAAATTGCATCCAGTTCTGGGCACCATACTTGAGAAAGGATATGAAGGCATTGGGGAGAGTACAGAGGAGATTCACAAGAATGATTCCAGGAATAAAGAACTGTACTATGAGGATAGATTGGAGAGTACGGGTGCTTTTCCTTGGAGAAAAGAAGGCTAAGAGGAGACTTGATGGAGGTATTCAAGAACCTGAGGGGTATGGATGGGGTAAATAGTGAGAAACTGTTCCCACTCAAGAGAACATCAAGAACTAAAGGGCAAAGATTCAAAATAATTGGCAGAAGGAGTAAATGTAATGAAGGGAAAATTTTTTCACCCAGAGGGTGGTTGAAGTCTGGAACGGCCTTCTTGAAAGGGTGGTAGAGGCAGGTTTGATTAAGGTTTTCAAAAGGGAATTGGATTTCTACCTGAAAAGAGAGAATGTGCAAGGTTACGAGGATAAGGCAGGGGAGTGGGACTAGGTGGAATGCTCCTTCAGAGAGCCAGTGCAGACTTGATGGGCCGAATGGCCTTCTTCTGCACTGTAAAGATTCTGTGATTCTGTCAGAGGCAAGGCAAGAGAGAAGGGTATTATGACAGGAAATAAAAAATAGACTATGACAGGAAGGGATAGAAAGTCCAAATCAAACAGTAAATCAACAGATGAAACTAGAAATTATAAAAAGAATAAAAGGATAAAACTATCTGAATGCACGAAGCATTTGATACAAAACAGATGAACTGAGAGCACACAGAAATAAATAAATACGACTTGATAGCCATTTCAGAGACATAGCTGCAGGAGGACATGGATTGGGATCTGAATATTAAAGGGTATAGGACATTTAGAAAGGATAGGAAGCGAGGAAAAGGTGGAGGGGTGGTTCTGTTGGTTAACGATGGTATTAGCACAATAGAGAGGGATGACCTAAGTTCAGAGAACTAGGAAGTGGAAACGGTTTGGGTAGAGATGAGAAATGGGAAGAAGTCACTTGTGGGAGTCATGTACAGGCCCCCTAATAATAATGGGAAGATGGAGCATAAAGAAAGAAACAATGGGAATATGTCAGAAAGGCACGGCGATAATCATGGGAGACTTTAATCTACATATAGACTGGAAAAGGCAGATGGGCAAAGGTAGCCTAGATGTGGAGTTCACAGAACGTTTCCGGGATAGTTTCTTAGAACAACATGTTCTGGAGCCAACCAGAGAGTAGGCTAAACTAGAACAAAAACAAAAATACCTGGAAAAACTCAGCAGGTCTGACAGCATCTGCGGAGAGGGACACAGTTAGCGTTTCAAGTCCGAATGACTCTTTATCAGAACTAAGGAAAAATAGAAAAGAGGTAAAATATAAGCTGGTTTAAGGGGGGGTGGGACAGGTAGAGCTGGATAGAGGGCCAGTGATAGGTGGAGATTGCCAAAAGATGTCACAGACACAAGGTCAAAGAGGTGTTGACGGTGATGATATTAGCTAAGATATGGGCTAATGGTGACATTAAGGGTAGAAAGCAGGACAAGTAAGGTACAGATAGCCCTAGTGGGGGTGGGGTAGGGGGAAGGGATCGAAATAGGCTAAAAGGTAGAGATAAAACAATGGATGGAAATACATTTAAAAATAATGGAAATAGGTGGGAAAAGAAAAATATATATAAATTATTGGAAAAAGGGGGATCGGAAAGGGGGTGGGGATGGAGGAGAGAGTTCATGATCAAAAGTTGTTTAACTCAATATTCAGTCCGGAAGGCTGTAAAGTGCCTAAAGGAAGATGAGGTGCTGTTCCTCCAGTTTGCGTTGAGCTTCACTGGAACATTGCAGTAGGCTAAACTAGACCTGGTACTGTGCAACGAGATGTGATTAATTAATGATCTCATAGTGAAGGCGTCCCTAGGTAGCAACAACCATAATATGATTGAATTTTACACTCAGTTTGAGGGAGAGAGGTGTGGCTCCAACACCATATTTTTAAACTTAAATAAAGGCAATTATGAGGGCATGAAAGCAGAGCTGGCTAAAGTGAATTGGCAAATTAGGTTAAGGGATAGGTCAATAGAGATGCAGTGGCAAACATTTAAGGGGACATTTCAGAATACACAGAATAAATACATTCCAATGAGTAAGAAAAAGTCCAAGGGACAGACAAAGCATATGTGGCTAACTAGAAAAGTTAAAGATAGTATCAAAATTAAAGAAAAAGTATATAATTGAGCAAAGATAGGGGGAAGGCCAGAAGATTGGACAGAATATAAGGAACAGCAAAGGATGACTGAAAGATTAATAAGGAGGGAAATATTAGAGCATGAGAGAAAGCTAGCCAGAAATATAAAGACAGAGAGCAAGAGTTTCTATAATTATTTAAAAAAGAAAAGTTAACAAAATGAGCGTTGATCCTATAGAAAGTGAGTTTGGAGAATTGATAATGGAAAACAAGGAAATGACAGATGAATTTAACAGGTATTTTGCATCAATCCTCACTATAGAGGATACAAGTAACATCCCAGAAGCAGCTGTAAATCAAGAAACGGAAGGTGCTGAATAAATTGATGGAGCTGCGGGCTGACAAGTGCCCAGGTCCTGATGGATTTCATCCTAGGGTCTTAAAAGAAGTGGCTTGTGAGATAGTTGATATATTGATTTTAATTTTCTGAATCTCCCTAGACTTAGAGAATGTCCCATTATATTGGAAGATAACAAATGTAACTCCATTATTCAAAAAGGGAGACAGAAAGCAGGAAACTACAGGCCAGTTGGCTTAGCAACTGTCATAGGGAAAAAAATGTTAAAAGCTATTATTAATGAAGATATAGCAGGGCACTTGGAAAAGTTCAAGGTAATCAGGCAGAGGCAAGATGGTTTTGTGAGAGGGAAATCATGTTTTATCAACTTACTGGAGCTCTTTGAGGAAGTAATATGTGCTGTGGGTAAAGGGGAACCGATGGATGCACGATAATTAGAATTCCAGAACATTATAGGCCTACTCCTGCTCCTATTTCCTATGTTTCTATGAAAGCGGGAGCAGGCTACTGAGTTGGATGATTAGCCATGATCATAATGAATGGCGGAGCAGGCTCGAATGGCCGAATGGCCTATATTTTCTATGTAGGAAAATAAAAGCTCATGTTATAGGTGGTAACATATTGGCATGGATAGAAGATTGGCTGGCTAACAGAAAGCAGACAGTAGGCATAAATGGGTCCTTTTCAGGTTGGCAAGAGTGGTGTGCCACAAGGATCAGTGCTGGGACCTCAACTGTTTACAATTTATATAAATGATTTGGATGAAGGGATGGATGGGATGGTTGCCAAACTTGCTGATGACACAAAGATAGGTAGGAAAGTAAGTTGTGAAGAGGACATAAGGAGGCTACAAAAAGATATAGATAAAGTGAGTGGGCAAAGATCTGGCAAATGGTATATAATCTGGGAAAATGTGAAATTGTCCACATTGGCAGGAAGAATAAAAGAGAAGCATATTATCTAAATGGTGAGAGATTGTAGAGCTCTGAGTGCAGAGGGATCTGGGTGTCCTAGTACATGAATCGCAAAAGGCTAGTATGCAGGTACAGCAAGTAATTAGGAAAGCTAATAGAATGTTCTCATTTATTGCGAGGAGAATTGAATACAAAAGTAGGGAGCGCTAGTGAGACCACATCTGGAGTACCGTGTACAGTACACAGCCTTATTTAAGGAAGGATGTAAATGCATTGGAAGCAGTTCAGAGAAGGTTTACCAGACTAATACTTGGAATGGGCGGGTTGTCTTATGAGGACAGGTTGGACAGGCTAGGCTTGTATCCACTGGAGTTTAGAAGAGTAAGAGGCGACTTGATTGAAACATATGAGAACCTAAGAGGTCTTGACAAGGTGGATGTGGAGAGGATGTTTCTTTTTGTGGGAGAATCTAGAACCAGGGGTCACTGTTTAAATATAAGGGGTTGCCCATTTGAAACGGAAATGAGGTGAATTTTTTTCTCTCAGAGGGTCGTGAATCTCTGGAACTCTTTCTGAAAAGGTGGTGGAAGCAGAATCTTTGAATATTTTTAAGGCAGAGGCAAATAGATCCTTGGTAAGCAAGGGGGTGATAGGTTATCGAGGGTAGGCGGCATGCAGATTTGAGGTCAATATCAGATGAGCCATGATTTTATTAAATGGTGGAGCTGGCTCGAGGGGCTGAATGGCCTAATCCTGCTCCTTGTTCATACGTTTGTAGCTCCTCTGCAGCCATTAATGTATGTCAAGTATGAGGTATGCCAGTACCATTAACTCTCTGATGAAGCTAGCCCCACCAAATGGCGATGATGCATACATGAATAAAGTGAAACCAGTGTAATATGCAATAATTACATGTGACAAAGTGAACGTTGCCACCTTTATGCTCTCATACATTGTTAAATGTTCACTTTTGGCCTCCATGCCTTGGTGCAGCCCCAACATTAGCAGCTGACGTGGAGGCAGTCTGCCCCGTTGCCTGCAATGACCTTGGTGGGTGTCCTCTGGAGGTCTGAGGCCTTGAGGGCTCCAACCAACTGGGAGGTCTCATGCACGGCTGCATGGGCATCCTTCTCAGCCTCACCTACTGCAGGCAATAAGGTCAATGGCAGGAGATGATGAGGTGAGGCCTCTCACCCGAGGGATGTACTGAGAGGAAGACCCCGGGACAGCTAAAGGAAGGTCCAGGTGCCATGCCCCCTCTCGTCTAGCCACTGCTATATGAAGTCCACGGCCAGTGTGAAGGAAGGCAGGTCACAGCGCACATGGGTCATCTGCTGGACCTGGCTCTCCACAGCAGTCACCAACTTCTCCATTCAGGAAGTCACGCACTCATGTGCATGAGACATGGCAGAACTCATGGCATTCATGGACTCCACCATCGTCCGCACAAAGTGGTGCATACCCTGTGCCTTCTCTGCCATATGTTCCCCCCGCTTTTGCTGCATGTCTAGCACGCTTCTTATGGCTGTGATCAGAAGCCTATCATTAGCACGGCCACTCCAACCTGGTCGTCAGCGATTGCTCGGCCACTCTGCTTTCCTGCAAAGTGCCTCTTCCTCGGCAGGGATCAGAACCTTCAGATCAGGCACTCCTCCTCCAGTCTTTGCCCTCTTCTTTGAGTTGTGGGTGTGCTTCTCCTGCATGACAAATTGTAGATTTAGTGACATGTCAGTGACCCCCTTGTCTGCATGCATCCCCATCACACATACTGGCCCGTCAGTGGTACGTTGGTTCCGAGTGCTCACTCAAGCCAAACTGTCAAATGCTTTGGCCTCAATTGCCAAGGTCCAGATGCTGATCATGCATTCAGCTGCCAGGCCTAGCTACCCACTCACACAGATACATTGCTTGGTGACCCCATGAGAGACCCATTGGTAACATGTGAATGTCACTTATCCTGGCAGACTAGAGGAGCTCGTTGACCCTTTTCCTCCACTGGACCCAGGATCTGTGGAGGACTCCACAGTTGTTTACCTCCTCTGTGATCTCTGTCCAGGCTGCCTTGGTCATGCGGGTGAGTCTTCTCTTGCCATCAGTGGGAAAGCACACTTCCTACTGTTCCCTGGTGGCCTGGAGGGGAATCTGCAGGGAAGTGTCACTGAACCATGTGGCCAGTCTCTGTCTTGGCTCTGTCCTCTCTGTGGTGCAGTTGAAGGGCTTGAACATGATGGGGGCGATGAAGGGGAGTGCAGGACATGACAATAATAAGCTGCGGGACAAGGTGAGTAATGGTCAAAGCACTGTCCTGAGGAATGAGTCAGCGAATGGCTGTCACTTATTTTGTTTAGCTAAAGGGAGCCTAACAATTGACAGCCAATAGTAATGTCTTGACCAATCAGTTGCAAGCTGCCTGTTTAAATTTCAAACAAGGCTTGGCAGTTCTGTCAGTCACCATCACTGGTGCATTCTCCATGGCAACGCCTCTACCAATCAGAGTCCACTTGCCAACCAATCAGCAATCTCTTCTCATACAGTATAAATTGTTGTTTTCCCCTTATATTGATATTTCTACGAAGTGTCCTGATGAGTGCAAGACGAAACGCTTTGACATGTCTCTTTCTTCAGCAATACTCAAAATGGATATGTTCAAACCTTGTACCTTTTTTTGAATTACCTGGAGGATTGGGGAACCTACAGTTCCCCATTGCTTTCTCCATGGTAACGCCTTGGCCAATCAGAGTCGACCTGCCAAGCAAGCAGTCAGTACCCTTTTCTCCAGTATTATACATTGTTGTGATCATTTGAAATGTGACATCCTTGCATTTGTCCCAAGTGCAAAATGCAAAGCTTCGGCAACAGATCTCCCTCTTCAGCAATACTTCTGAGATGTAGTCACTGTTGTAATGTAGGAAATTTGACACATACTTGAAAAGGAGAAATTTACAGGGCTACGAGGAAAGAGTGGGGGCGATGGGATTAATTGAATAGTTCTTGCAAAGAGTTGGCACAGGCACAACGGGCCAACTGGCTGCCTTCTGTGCTATACAATTCTTTAGTTAGTGGATGGGAAACCAATAGAGGAAGGTGAGAGAGCAGTATCAAAGCAGAGAGGCTTAGTGTGGGATAGGATGCCAAAGTGAAGCTCTGAATAATCACATAGCTCAGGAGCAAGCATTACAAATTTGAGGCCAGAGGTGGCAAAGATTCAGCAGTAGCTGGAGGCAAGGCACTGGGAGAGACAGCAATGATACAGTGGGGTGTTCTGCAATACTGGTTAATGAACACAAAATCCAGGATTGTTACAGCACAGATGGAGGCCATTCAGCCCACTGTGTCTACACTGGATCTCCAAATGAACAATTTACTTAGTGCCATTCTCCTGCCTTCTCACACTAACCCTGCACATTCTTCCTTTCCAGATAACAATCTAATTCCCTTTTGAATGCTTTAACCTGTCTCTGTCACACAGTCAGGCCGTGCATTCCAGACCCTAACCACTCACTGCGTGATAAAAGGTTTCCTTACATCACTTTTGCTTCTTTTACTAATTACTTTAAATCTGTGCCCTCTTGTTCTCGATCCTTAGATGAGTAGGAACAGTTACTCCCTATCTACTCTGTCCAGATCTCTCATGATTTTGAATACCTCTCTCAAATCTTCTTTCAGCCTTCTCTTCTACAGGGAAAACGGTCCTAACTTCTCCAATCTATTTTCATAACTGAAGTTCTTCATCCCTGGAAACATTCTGATGAACCTTTTCTGTATTCTTTCCAATGCCTTCACACCCTTCCCAAAGTGTGGCGCCCAGAACTCGACCCAATGTTCTCAGCCGAGGCCGAACTAGTGACTTATACCAGTTCAACATAACCTCCTTGCTCTTGTACTCAATTAATAAAGCCTAGGATATTGTATGCTTTATTTACCATGTTGTCAACCTGTCCTGTCACTTTCAATGACTTACGCACATATACACCAGGTCTCTTTACTCCTGCAACCCCTTTAGTATTGTACCTTTATTTTATTATGTCTCCCCATGTTCTTCCTACCAAACTGAATCACTTCATATTTCTCAGCATTGAACCTCATCTGCCACCTATCTGTCCATTCCACCAACTTGTCTACATCCTTTTGAAGTTCTACACTATTGTCCTCACAACTTACAATACTTCCAAGCTTTATATCATCCTCAAACTTTGAAATTGTGCCTTGTAGCCAAGGTCCAGATCATTAATATACATCAGGAAAAGCAAGAATCCCAACACTGGGAACCTCCACTACAAACCTTCCTCCAGGCTGGAAAACATCCATTAACCACTACTCTCTGTTTCCTGTCACTCAGCCAATTCCTTATCCATGCTGCTAATGTACCTTTCATTCTATAAGCTATAATTTTGCTCACAAGTCTGTTGTGTGGCACTGTATCAAATGCCTGTCGGATGTCCATGTACAGCACATCAACTGCATTGCCCCGATTCTGTGAAGGGTGGAAGGTCACTGGATCTAAAGTTGGCTATTGCTCTTCCATATCCCACAGGCTCCACTCCTTCACATCCAGGGGCCTGCAAAATTGTTTTATAAAATCCTACAGTAGCGGCTGGATCAAATTCTCTTTGATAAAACAGCAATGCCTCAAACTAGAAGCACACTGCAGCTCCAACAATGTCTCAGACAACAAAAAAAAACAGGTTAATGTTCCAGGTGGAATCTCTTCCTCTGTGCATAATTTTTAAAAATTCATTTGCGGGATGTGGGCGTTGCTGGCTGGGCCAGCATTTATTGCCCTTGAGAACTTGAGGGTGAGCTGCCTTCTTGAACCACTGCAGTCCCTGTGCTGTAGGTACACCCACAGTGCTGTTAGGGAGGGTGTTATCCAATTGGTTTGACATTGGACTGTCACCCAAACATGTTACTCGAGTGTTTTGGGAGATAACAAGGCACCCAGAGTAGAGTACAATTAAGGAATTTCTAGACCTGTCAGTCTTTCCACCCCACCCCCACTAGAGCTGTACCTTGAGTGTCCTGCCATCCATTCTTAATTAGCACATTCTCTTAGATAATATCACCACCTTTAACACCTCTTTGTTCCTTTGTCTGTGACATCTTTTGATTATCTGCTCCTATCTCTGCTTGCTTGTCCCTACAACCCCCACCCCACCCCACCAACTTCTCTCCACCCCCCCCCCCCCCCAACCACCTTAAACCAGCTTATATTTCACCCCTCTCCTAATTTTACTCAGTTCTGTTGAAGGGTCATGAGGACTTGAAACGTAAACTCTTTTCTTCTCCGCCGATGCTGCCAGATCTGCTGAGTTTTTCCAGGTAATTCTGTTTTTGTTTTAAATCAGTGTCCTCTGGCTCTTAATTTTTCCGTCAATGGGAACAGCAGTTTCTCCCGATCTACTCTGTCCAACCTCCTCATGATTTTGAATACCTCCATCTATTCTCCTCTCAATCTTCTCTTCTCCAAAGAGCACTAGCCTCTTAAGCATACGTACATAACTGAAATCTCTCACACCTGGAACCATTCTTGTAAATCTTCACCGGACCCTCTCTCAAGCCTTTTCATCCTTCCAAAAGTGTGATGCCCAGAATTGGACACAATACTCCAGTTGAGGCCAAACCAGTGTTTTCTAAAGGTTCATCATAAACTTACTTGCTTTTGTACTCTATGTCTCTATTTATAAAGCCCAGGATTCCATATGCTTTATTAACCCTGCTGCCTTCAATTTGTGCACATATACCCCAGGTCCTCTGCTCTTGCACCCACCTTAGAATTGCATCCTTTATTTTATATTGCCTCCTCTCATTCTTCCTATCAAAATCTATCCCTTTACATTTCTCTGCATTAAATGTCATCTGCCACATGTCTGCCCATTTTACTAGCATGACTATTTCCCCTTGAAGTTTATCACCATCCTCCTCACAATACTTCTGAATTTGTGTCATCTGCAAATGACGAGATACATTCACCCCCGCAAAATGATTCAACAGCCCACAGCTGCTGCACCTCAAAAGAAAGAGCTTGCATTTATGTAGCACCTTGCATAACCTGAGGACATCCCAAAGCACTGCAGCCAATTAAATACTTTATGAAAGTGTAATCACAGTTAGGGTAGCAGGGTCATTTGAGACCTCGGGGGTGGGCACGCCTGCCCTTTTGCAAGTCACCCCAAGCCCAGATAAGGATCCATGCTCAGGGTTACAAGCCATGGCCAATGACAGAAACAGCAAATTTTCGGTGGTGATGGTGGAAGAGCGAGAACCTCAAGGGAGGAGCAACGGCTGCTTACAGGCAGAGGAATCTTCAGGAAGGGGACTTGTGTTTCTTTCAAATACACATGAAGAAAGCAATGGAGAAACCACCCCTTGTGTTCTTCTGCGTTTGGTCTTCTTGGAAAGACTAAATGCAGACTGGGTGACTGCTTTGCATGACCCAAGCATGACCCAGACCTTCCTGTCACTTGCCATTTCAACACCCCACCCTGCTCTCATGCCCACATGTCCATCCTTGGCCTGCTGCAATGTTCCAGTGAAGCTCAATGCAAACTGGAGGAACTGCACCTCATCTTCCGACTAGGCACTTTACAGCCTTCCGGACTTAACATTGAGTTCAACAACTTCAGACCATGAAACTCTCCTCTAACTTCACCCCTTTTTTCAAAATTCATTTTTATTTTATCCACATTTTTTTTCATTTTTATTCATTGTTTATTCCCTTTTTTATCCCATTTTCGATCCTTTTTTCCCACCACCGCCCCCCCCTCCCCCTCTCCCTCTCCCCCTCCCCGGGCCATCTATTACTTGTTCATGTTTTTTTCAGAGCACTTACCCTTGTTCTGCTATTATCAGATTCTGCTTTCTTACCTTTGCCACTATCACCACCTGTTTTAGCCCTTAGCACTACCATTAACACTCCCTTTGTCCTTTTGTCCATGACATCTTTGTCAATCTCTCCTTTGCCCTCATCTACCACTGGCCTTCTATCCAGCTTCACCTGCTCCACCCCCTTAAACAGTATAAATTCCATCATATTTCTACTTCTTTTTAGCTCTGAAGAAGAGTCATACAGACTTGAAACGTCAACTCTGTTTCTATCTCCACAGACGCTGTCAGACCTGCTGAGGTTTTCCAGCATTTTCTGTTTTTGTTTCAGGTTTCCAGCATCCGCAGTATTTTGCTTTTATCTTGTATTCTTCTCCCCAGTCATATTGCTCATTGAAATTGAAGATGGGAAGCTCCTAATGAGAGCTAATCCTGAAAGGTGTCTGGTCGCGGTAAAACAGGAGGCAAAGGGCCCGCCAAGGCCAAGACTCGCTCCTCCAGAGCTGGCCTCCAGATCCCCGTCAGCCAAAGGTCACTATGCCGAGTGTGTTGGGGCCGCAGCCCTCGTCTACCTGGCCACCATCCTCGAGTACCTGACGGCCGAGATCCTCCAGCTGGCCGGCAACGCGGCCCAGGACAACAACAAGGAGACCCGCATCATCATCCCCGCCACCTGCAGCTCGCCATCCGCAACGACGATGGGCTCAACAAGCCGCTGGGAGGTGGGGGGTCACCGTAGCCCAGGGTGGGGTCCTGCCCAACATCCAGGCTGTGCCGCTGCCCGAGGAAACCGGCCACCCCAGCAAGGTTTACGCCTGAAAAAGATCAAAAACCGAAACAACTCCGAGGCACGGAGAAACGAGCAGAGCACCGGCCCTTGGGCAGATCACTGTTGTACAACGTAGGAAAACACAACGCCCAATTTTTGCACAGCAAGATCCCGCAAAATGATAATCCTCATGATCTCCACATAAATCGCCGCGTTCCCTCCAAATAATCCAAACCCCATCTGCAACCAAACAGACCAACCCCAGACCCTTTGCCAGGCAGAAGCACCAATCTGACTTTTACCAGCACTTTTCAAGCTTAAGCTGCTTCCAGCCTCACCCAGAATTGGATGAATTCCATGTCCCTTTTCTCAAATTCTGCATAGAAGAAAAAAATACCAAATGAGCAACACAGCTTGATCATATCTTGATGCGAAAACAGTGACAAGGTTCGGTTGTTAAGAGAATCAATAACGAAGTTGTCCACTGGGTATGAACAATGCTGGATTTGGTGACTCTGCTGCCGCAGGCCCTGTGCTCACCCAGCCGGGCATCCATTCCTGTCAATCACAGGCCGCCCCGCCCACTCTCATCATGTGATCCGGACGCCGGGCCGCCTTTGCATTGCCCTCTGGGGATCGTAGTCCGTTGACCGCGGATGCCTGCCCGCGGTTCGGCCCGGGCGCCCCCCCCCCCACGGAACTACAAGTCCCGGCAGGCTGCGCGGGCCGGCGGCACTGCGCAGGCGCGATCCTGACGAGCCGGCCGGCAGGCGGAGGGAACATGGCGACTTATGTGGAGATCATCAGGCACGAGTTCCCCGACATCGACTCCGAGCTCTTCCAATACGTGACAGGTGAGGGGGGCATCGGCTCCGGCCGCCAGTGACCCCGAGGACGGGCGCAGGTTTTCGGCCCGTACTCCCCCCTTGCGTGTCCCACAGGGAAGTGGGCCTGGGGCCCGGCGTCCGGCTGGGAGGAGCCCCGCGGGGTTTGAGGGGGAGCTCGGATCTCTTCCCTGCGCTGCCAGCCATTGGCTTTCTGGAGCTGTCAGCCTGGGTCACAGGGTCCTGGGTCTATACTCGATGGAGTTTAGAAGGATGAGGGGGGATCTGATTGAAAGTTACAGAATACTGAGAGGCCTGGATAGAGTGGACGTGAGGAAGATGTTTCCATTAGTAGGAGAGACTAGGACCCGAGGGCACAGCCTCAGAGTAAAGGGAAGACCTTTTAGAACAGAGATGAGGAGAAACTTCTTTAGCCAGAGAGAGTGGTGAATCTATGGAATTCATTGCCACCGAACGCTGTGGAGGCCAGGTCATTGAGTGTATTTAAGACCGAGATTGATCCCCTTACCAATCGAGAACCTATCTAAGGTTACGGGGAGAATGGGGTTGAGAAACTTAACAGCCATGATCGAATGGCGGAGCAGACTCGATGGGCCGAATGGCCTGATTTCTGCTCCTGTGTCTTATGGGTGCGCTCTCCCTCCCATCAGGCAGTTCCCTCTTCGGGTTTGCACCATAAACCATCTCATTCCAAAGGTTAGCCATAGGTCGTAAGAACCTAAGAAATAGGAACAGGAGAAGACCATTCGGCCCCTCGAGCCTGCTCCGCCACTCAGTGAGATCGTGGCTGATGATCTTGTGTTTCGATTTCCATACTCCCATCTAATCCCCAGATAACCTTTGATTCCCTTGCCTAACGAGAATCTACCTACCTCTGCCTTAAAAATATTCAATGTCCCCGCCTCCATCGCCTCTGAGGCAGAGAGTTCCAAAGCCGCACAAACCTCGGAGAGAAAATTTCTCCTCGTCTCTGTCCTAAAAGGGCGGCCCCTAATTTTAAAACGGTGCCCCCCTAGTTCTGGACTCACCCACAAGAGGAAACATCCTTTTGATGTCCACCTTGTCAAGGCTGTTCAGGATCTTGTATACTTCAATCAAATCACCCCTCACTCTTCTCAACTCCAGTGGAAACAAGCCCAGTAGGTCCAACCTTTCCTCATAAGAAAACCCACTCGTTCCAGGTATCGATCTAGTAACCTCCTTTGAACCGCCTCCAATGCATTTACACCCTTCCCTAAATAGGGAGACCAGAACTGCACACATTATTCAGGTGCGGTCTCACTAATGCCCTGTATAACTGCATAACACCCTCTTATGCTGAATCCCTCCCGTAATAAAGGATAGCATTCCATTAGCTGCCTTAATTACTTGCTGTACCTGCATACTAATTTATGTACTAGAACACCTAGATCCCTCTGCACCTCAGAATTGTGCAGCTGTTTTCCATTTAAGTATTACTCTGCTTTTTTATTCTTTTTGCCAAAGTGAACAACTTCACATTTTCCCACGTTATACTCCATTTGCTAGATCTTTGCCCACTCACTCAACCTATCTATATCCACCTTCAACCTTTTCATGTCCTCTTCACAGCATACTTTGCTACCTACCTTTGTGTGATCTGCAAATTTAGCTACCATGTCTTCACTCCCCTCGTCTAAGCCATTGATGTAAATCGTAAAAAGTTGAGGCCCTAGCACAGAACCCTGTGGGACTGTACTCATCACATCCTGCCAATCCGAATAAGACTCATTTATGCATACTCTCTGCTTTCTGCCAGCCAGCCAATCTTCTATCCATACTAATATGTTACCCCCTACACCATGTGCTTTTATTTTCCGTAGTAACCTTTGATGTGGCACCTTATCAAATGCCTTCTGGAAATCCAAGTACAGTATGTCTACACACTCCCCTTTATCCTGTATAAAACGCCGGTTTGGCCACAGCTAGAGTATTGCGTGCAGTTCTGGAATCCGCATTGTAGGAAGGATGTGATTGGATTAGAGAGAGTGCCGAGGAGATTTACCAGGATGTTGCCTGGGCTGGAGAGTTTTAATTATGAGAGATTGGATAGACTGGGGTTATTTTCCCTGGAGCAGAGGAGATTGAGGTGTATAAAATTATGAGTGGCATAGATAGGGTAGACAGGGAGGAACTTTTCCCCTTGGTGGAAGAATTAATAACCAGGGGGCATAGATTTAAGGCAAGGGGCAGGGGGTTTAGAGGGGATGCGAGGAAGAATGTTTTCACCCAGAGGGTGGTGGGAATCTGGAACTCACTGTCTGAAAGGGTGGTAGAGGCAGAAACCCTCATAACATTTAAGAAGTATTTGGATGTGCACTTGTGATGCCATGGCATACAACGCTGTGGGCCTAGAGTTGGAAAATGGCATTAGAATAGTTAGGTACTTGTTTGACTGGCGCAGACTCGATGGGCCGAAGGCCTTTTTCTGTGCTGTAGACCTCTATGACTATGACTATCCGCTGTGCATGTTACTCCTTCAAAAAAACTCCAATAAATTGGTTAAACATGATTTTCCTTTCACAAAACTATGCTAACTCTTTCTGATTGCCTTGAGCTCTTAATGCCCAGCCATAACCTCCTTAACGATTAATTCTAACACCTTTCCCATGACAGACATCAAGCTAACTGGCTTAGTTTCCTGATTTTTGCCTCCCTCCTTTCTTGAATAGAGGGGTTATATTTGCTACTTCCCAGTCTGATGGAACCTTTCCAGAATCTAGCAAATTTTGGAAAATTAACGCCAGCGCATCGACTACCTCATTAGCCGCCTCTTTTAAGACCCGAGGATGTAGTCCACCGAGGCCCGGAGACTCGCCATCCGCAGCTCCGTCAGTTTGCTCAGTACCATTTCCCTAGTGATTTCAATTTCACCAAGCTCCTCTCTCCCTTTCACCTCCTGGTCAGAGGCCAATACTGTTCTCTTGCATCAGAGATCATGGTTTCAATTTCTAACTTCACAGACTTGAGCACAAGCTCCAGACTAACACTCCCAGTGCAGTACTGAGGGAGAGCCACACTATCGGAGGGTCAGTACTGAGGGAGCGCCACACTGTCGGAGGGTCAGTACTAATGGAGCGCCGTACTGTTGCAGGGTTAGTGCTGAGGGTGTGCTGCACTGCCAGAAATGCCAGCTGTCATGAGATGTTTAACCAAGGTCCTAACTGTTCTAACACATGGACATTAAAGTGCCCAGAACCACTATTTTGAAGAATAATAGGGGAGTTCTGTCCAGTGTCCATATGCAAATGTCAATCAGCATGTTCAAACATTATTGGAATGTTATCACATTGGTATTTGTGCAAACTTGCTGCGTGCAAATTAGCTGCTCATAGAATTGTGGAATGGTTACCGCACAGGAGGTCGTCATTCAGTTTGTAAGAGCAACTCAGCCAGTTTCAATCCTCTGCCTTTTCCCCGTAGCCTTATGATTGTTTTCACTTCAGATATTTGTCCAATTCTCTTGATGACTGAATCTGCCTGCACTACACTTTCAGGCAGTGCACCTGATAGTGAACAAAATTGTACACATCTTATTTTTCTCTGTTAAATCACCTCACTGTTCACTGTTTTCAAGGCTGAAAAGTTCAGGCCTTTCCTAGTAACTGCTGATGTCAAGGATCAGGCTTATGGGTCTTTTCTACACTACCTCACAAGGCTTGAATTTTGGCTGCATAGTTTGTTATTCTGTTTGGCTTGCTGGTTGCTGTTCTGCTGTGACTGGACATTTTGATTCTGTTAAAACCCTGGGTGCACCCGAAATTTAATTTTTAGTTGTTTCAGTTACTCATAGAATCCTGTTCATTGTAAACAGGGTACAAGTCATTCTTTGCTCCTTGTTTGATATCTTAGCCATTCATTGTATGTTTCAGTTCACTGAATCTTTAACAGGATTAGGTGCTATTCAAATAATGTTTTTGATGTTTACTGACTAATGACAATTAATTGGAAACCTAACAAATGCCTCAATTTCCAAAGCTGGAGGTAAATGGAGAAAATGGGCTTTTATAGAAAGTCGTCTTTTAGAAAATTCTAGATTGTGCCCTCAAGCAAAATTAAATTGTTGAGGGTGAAAGGACAGTTGCCTATCTATGGAGAAATATCCCTGATTTTTTAAAAGAATTGTTCATGCCCTTATTCAGATCTTTTTGTTGAACATTAATTTTAATTGTACATGTTCCTTCTCTGGTGTTAGATTGAACCAAGATTAATTTTAAACCAAGTGCTGAAGATCCCATGCAGATTGACCTGGCATGTGTTTCACACAGCACTTCATGACAGTACTAGGACATGTAAGGGAATCATCAGAATATTTTTCTCCCTGGCATGTTTTTTCCTATATTGAGACCTTTTGCCCTCCATCATCATTATCACCTGTGCTCTACCTGAAGTCAGGTCCTTGGCTCATAGCTGTCTTTCCATGTCTCTCTACACTGTGCCAGATTTCCATTTTCTAATAACTTCCTTCAATTTTCAAGCCATCCAGCATTGATGTTCTCTTCCTCCCTCTTCCTCTTTTTCCTTGAAATATCCCTCCTTAACGTCACTTACAAATCTGTTTCCACTTAAGATGTGCCCACTTGGACTCTCTGTTCCTAATTATGTTCAGATTTGCTAGTTTTTTCACTCTCAGCACTCATTCAATTGTTACTTTTCCTGTCCAGCTGATCCTTTCCATTCTCCTCCAAGCCCACGTTTCAAAGCTATTTAGCACGTTGGCCTCCGCTTTCTGTAAGGTCCAACTCTCATATTTCCTTTTGAGTTGTTTGCCCTCTCCAGCTCTCGATGATTGTCTTCATGTGAAAATTAAGTGAATTCCTCAAACAGAAAATGTATGGGATTGGGCACATACAAATGAGCTGACCTGAAGATTAAACACAAGGTGGCGTTGTGTGTGTTTACTGTGTCCAGCTCAACAACATCTAGGATAGATCAGTCCCCTTGATCGGTACTCCATCCACTGCAATGAAAATAACTTGCATTGATATGTTGCTTTTAATAACCATCCCATCGATTCTGATCTAAAAGCAAAATACTGCTGATGCTGGAAATCTTAAATAAAAGCAAAAATTGCTGGAAAAACTCAGCAGGTCTGACAGCATCTGTGGAGAGGAAGACAGAGTTAACGTTTCGAGTCCGCATGACTCTTCATCAGAATTCATCAGCGGGTTCTGATGAAGAGTCAGGCGGACTTGAAACGTTAACTCTGTCTTCCACTCCACAGATGCTGTCAGACCTGCTGAGTTTTTCCAGCAATTTTTGTTTTTGTTGCCATCGATTCTAATGCTCCTGTGAACAAAAATTGACACTGAGGTACATAAAGATATAAGGGTAGATTAGCAAAAGCTTAGTCAAAGAGGTAACTTTTAAGGAGCATCTTAAAGGGTGAAAGAGAAGTTTAGGCACACCCACCAAATTGAAGCTGCTGAAGAGGCCAGAATTGGAGGAACAAAGATATTTGAGGATTGTAAGGCTGGCGGAGATTACAAAGATAGGAAGATGTGAGGGATTTGAAAACAAGTGAAAATTTTAAAACCATGGCATTACTTAATTGGGAGTCAATGTTGGTCAGTCAGTACATAGGACACAGGCAGCAAAGTTTTGGGTGACATCAGAATTACGGAGGAAGGTACATGGGAGGCCGGCCGGCCAAGAGTGCGTTGGAAAATTCGAGTCTAGAGCTAACAAAGGAATGGATGAAGGTTTCAGCAACAGGTGAGCTGAGGCAGGGTGGATTCGGGTAGTGTTATGGAGGTGAAAATAGGTGCTAAATGTCTTCAATATTTGTCCTCTCCTCCACTTGTATACCGAGGCTGCTGTGTGTACTCTTTTCAGAATGCAACACAGTGCTTCCAAACCCATGCCTGTCACTACTTAATAGGCAAGAACAGCAGATGCATAGGAACACCAGCACCTCTGTATTTTCCTCCAAGTCTCCCTTCAGTTGTATAGAATCACAGAATCCTAACGACACAGAAGGAGGCCATTCAGCCCATAATGTCTGCACCAGCTCTCCAAATGAGCATAATGACCTAGTGCCATTGCCCTGCCTTTTCCCTGTACATTTGCACATTGTTTCTATTCAAATAATCATCCAATGCCCTCTTGAATGCCTCGATTGAACCTGCCTCCCCCACACAGGCAGTGCATTCCAGACCCAAACCGCTCGTTGTGTGAAAAAGTTTTTTCTCACGTCACACTTGCTTCTTTTGCAAATCACTTTAAATCTGTGCCCTCTCGTTCTTCATCCTTTTACGAGTGGGAACAGCTTCTCCCTATCTACTCTGTCCAGCCCCCTCATGATCTCTATCAAATCTCCTCTCAGCCTTCCCCAGTTCAAGGAGAACAGTCCCAACCTCTCCAATCTATCCTCATAGCTGAAGTTTCTCATCCCTGGAACCATTCTTGTAAACCTTTACTGCACTCTCTCCAATGTGTTCACATCCTTCCTATAATATGGTGCCCAGAACTGTACACAATATTCCAGCTGAAGTCTAACAAGTGTCTTATATAAATTCAGCTAAACTTCCTTGCTCTTGTACTCTATGCCCCTATTAATAAAGCCCAGGATACTATATGCTTTATTAACTGCTCCTCTCCACCTGTACTGCCACCTTCAATGATCTATGCACATGTACACCCAAGTCTTCCTGCTCCTGCACCCCCTTCAAATTTCACCCCATATTTTATATTGTCTGTCCATGTTCTTCCTACCAAAATGCATCACCTCACACTTCTCCGCATTGAACTCCATCCGCCACCTATCTGTTTACATAGATCACAGTTCATTCCTTCATAGTCACTAGGTCAAAATAATGGATCTCCTGGCCTAATAGCACTGTGGGAGAGCCATCTTCACATGGACCACAGTGGTTCAAGGAGGACACCCGCTACCATCTTCGTGAGGGCAACAAGGGATGAGTATTGAATGCCAGCCTGGTCAGCTACACCCACATTTTGAGAATGAATTAGAAAAAAACATGAAGAATGACCACTTTGAAGAATTGTGGGATTCTGTGAAAGCAGAAGGAGTGAAGTATTGGAGTGAAGCTCTGAAGAAGGGTCATACGGACTTGAAACATCAACTCTCTCTCTCTACAGATGCTGTCAGATTTGCTGAGTTTTCCAGCATTTTCTGTTTTTGTAAGCGTGAAGTATTAAGCATTTCATATATTTTACTCAGTTAAGAGACCTTATTACTTTCAGGTCTTTTGAATCTCTGTGACCTACCTACAGAGTCCTAGCCTGAAGTAGTAATGCTCCCATCTCCAGAGCTCGTATCTCTCGCCTTTCATAAGCGGAAGAAAAAAAACACTTCAAATTTAAACTTACAATATAAGAAATAGGAGCGGGGGAGAAATTTGGAGTCATATGGCCCCACAAGCCTGCTCTGCAATTTGCTAAAATTATCGCTGATCTCCATCCTCAACTTTACTTTCCTATTCCAATCCTATATCTTTTAATTCCCTTAGTGTCCAAAAACAACCAGTGCCACTTGTAATCGATATTGATTCATGCTGGGCAAATGGAAAACAACAGTAGTTTGAAAACATAATTAGTTGGAAATAGGTGCTGTTTATTTTGTCAAGCCATCAGTAACTTTTATATAGTGTCATTAATGCTGTAAAATATCCCAAAGCACTTCACAAAAGCATCATCAAACAAGATTTGCCACCAAGCCACATCAAATCTTAGGACAGATGACCACTTGATCAGTGGTAGTTTTACTGAGGTGAGATAGGGAAACGGAGAAGTATAGAGAGGTAATTCAAGAGTTTAGGGCCAAACTGAAGGCATGAACACCAACGGTGGAGTGAATAAAATTGGGAATGTGCAAGAGACCAGAATTGGAGGGGTACAGAAATCTCAGGATTGTACAGCTGGAGGCGGTTACTGGTATAGGGAGGGATGAAGCCATAGAGACATTTGAAAATAAGAGTGAGAATTTTAAATTTGAGGCATTGCTTGAATTGGAGCCAAGGTAGTCAGTGAGCATAGGAGTGATGGGCAATTGGACTTGGTGCAAGTTAGGACATAGGCAACATAAAACCTTGCAGAGGCCTGACTGCTATATATTCAATCTCATAAAGTTCCATTGGGTATGATGGATGTGTCTGGAAATAGTCAAGCCTAAATGGCTGTTGGAATCTGGTCCAAAATAGCATAGCATGTGGCTGGTAAGGCCGGCATTTGTTGCCCATCCCTTGAACTGAGTGGCTTGATAGGGCATTTCAAAGAGTCACATGTCTGCCAGACCAGATAAGGACAGCAGATTTCCTTCCCTGAAGATCATTAGTGAACCAAATGGGTTTTTACAACAATCGATGATAGTTGTCATGGTCATCATTACAGAGACCAGCTTTATATTCCAGATTTATTAATTGAATGCTGTGGGATTTGAACCCTTGTCCCCAGAGCATTCGCCTGGGTTACTAGTCCAGTGACATTACCACTGTGCCACCTTAGCACATCCATTTAACATGAACTAATAGGCTCCAACACTGCATCACTGATGATCACTTAACAGCTTCCTCCCCAGCTACCCTTGTTTCCCAAAACACAAGACGATACTAACTCCATAGGTTGGGTAAGACATAACTCGGATTTGTCAGCTTAACATTTTTTCCTCCCTCCCTTTTATAAGTTGCTGGTTCACTCTGCTATGTGCTTAGTTTACTTTTAGTTTAAAACTGGCAGCTACAGTTGTCTTTCAAACGTAATCCTTTTGAACTTCATTTATACAAAAAAAACCTAATGTGAATCACCTGCTGTGTAAAAGGGAGCGAGTGGCTAAAGTCAACACTTGATGCTGATTGTTAAAGTAATAACTCCTATGTCCTGTAGATTAGCAGAAATATCCAGGGATAGAATCACAGAATTGTTACATCACAGAAGGAGGCCATTCAGCCCATGGTGTCTTCACTAGCTCTCCAAATGAGTAATTCACCTAGTGCCATTCCCCTTCCTTCTCCCTGTAACCCTGCACATTTTTCCTTTTAAGATAACAGCCTAATTCCCTTTTGAATGTGTCAGTTGACCCTGTCTTCACCCCACACTCTGGCAGTGCATTCCAGATCCTAACCACTCCCTAGTGAAAAAGCTTTTCTTCATGTCGCCATTGGTTTTTTTGCCAATCACTGTAAATCTGTGGCCCCTTTTTCTTGATCCTTTCACAGGGTGGAACAATTTCTCCCTATCTACCCTGTCCAGACCCCTCATGATTTTGAATACCTCCATCAAGTCTTCTCTCCAGTTTCTCTCCTCCAAGGAAAACAGCCCCAACTTCTCCAATATATCTTTGTAATTAAAGTTCATCATCCCTGGAACAATTCTCTTGAATCTTTTCTGTACTCTAATGGCCATCACATCTTTCCTGAAGTGCGGCGTCCAGAACAGGATGCAGTACGACATTTGAGGCCGAACCAGTATTTTATACAAATTTAACATAAGTAAGCTTACTTTCAGATTAAGCACTTTGCATCAGATCACTTAGCCTTAAACTGAGATAAGAACATGCTTGGGTTGATTTAAGCTGACTCCTACATTTGTGGGTGAGAGTATTGAAATTTCTTGCTGTATTACTATTGTTTCTCGTCTTTCTGGCTGAATTGTGATTGGCCAAATCCTCAGCATGTCTTAGCTGTTCAGAATTTTGGGTAACAGTAGGTGGTGTGATACTTGCTTTCTTGCCCATGGGGTAAATAGGGAAGGAAGGGATCAGCCAGGGATCACTCTCCTGGTTACTATTCAGTTTCCCCTTCTGGAAAAAAATCCAGACTTGGGCAAACTGCAGTTTAACTCCAGCCAAATATTGTTACGACCAAAACCATTGGCTTTGGACCGACATTTGGCACCCAATGTCCCCACCCCCAGTCACAAATTTCACATTCTCGACAACTATTCAATCCTCTACCCCAAATCACTGTCTCGAGCAAAACTACTCTGTTTGCAACCTTGGCCTCCTATTGGAGAACCCTGAGCTAGGTTTCTGACCCTGTCTGCTCTCAATTACAAAGCCCGTCTGCTTCCACCTGCATAACATCTGTTTTCACCTCAGCCTTTGTTGCTGAAAGCCTTTTCATCCCTTTGTCACCTCGAGCCCCGTCTATTCCAATGCTCTTGAGGCCTGCCTCCCATCCTTCAGCCATTGAAAAATTCAGCTCATCCTAAACTCTGCTGCCTATATCTTATCCTGCACCAAAATCCATAGGAACTTGGGAGTAGGCCACTGAGCCCTTCTAGCCTGCTCCGCCATTCAATAAGATTATGGCTGATTTGATTGTGGTCTCAACTCCACCTTCCTGTCTGCCCCCGTAACCCTCGACTCCTTTGTCTATCAAAAATCTGTCTAACTCAGCCTTGATTAAATTCAATGGCCCAGCCTCCACTGCTTTCTGGGGGAGAGAATTTCACAAACCAACAGCCCTCCGAGAGAAAAAAAATTCTCCTCACCTCCATCCTAAAAGGGAGACCTCTTATTCTTAAACTGTGTCCCCTAGTTCCAGTCTCTCTCACAAAAGGGAGCATCTTCCCGGTATTTGCCCTATCAAGTCCCCTCAGGATCTTGTATGCTTCAATAAGATCACCTCTCACTCTTCTGAACTCCAATGGTTTAAGGCCCAATCTGTTCAACCTTTCTTGGGTTTTAGCGAATGAGTTGGAATAATATATCTTCAGAAATCTACATCAAGGCCTCCACTGTTGGAAGCTTTCTCTGCTGAACAACCCACTAAGAGACAACACTGGAAGGTCAATCCAGCCTTTTGGATTTCTGACTTGGGAGTTTAGTAATCTTGTGTTCCAGGTACTGGGCTCTTCCATGGAATTGAAGGTCCAAAACTGTGAAGCGCTTTGTCTGGAGGAAAGGGGACAATTTCATGCAGTATGCCTGGAAAATTATTTGGCACAAACTGGTAGGAAGGAACATGAGCAGCAAGGCAAGAATGTATGTTTATCTACAGGAATTTGTGTTCTTGGCAACAATCTAAAAGCTGCTTTGTGCTGTAGGGAAAGAGTGAAGCTAACATGTGAGGTGGTGATTGCTTTCAGAAGAGAGTGCACATCACCATTCAAATTGGCTCCTGTGTTTTGCCCAAGAGAACAGGACTACTCTTCAAAAAGCGATGGTGTTTTACAATGTTCTGAGAACATGAAAGGCTCCATATAGATGCAAGTGTCTTTTAACAGTGTACACTGCAGAAGCATCGCAAACACCAAGTCTTCCCTCTGAGACTATATCCTTGCCTAAAGTGGGAGTGGACATCAAAATTATTTACAGTGCCTCCAATTTTAGAATCGTCTGTAAACTTCGTTATAAACTACTGTATCACAAAGGTTCCCAAACTATAGGTCTATCATTTGGGGTCACAAGCTCTGAGGCAGCAATAGTGATTGTCGAGCAGAGACTCTGGACACGACGTGAACTTTTTCCCCAAGTGATTCGTCAATGTGACAGCTTTTTGCTGCCCTGATTGGGCATCCAGTTCAGCACTCTGGTTAATCAGGGACTCCCTTGGGTGCACTCATAATGGAGGAGGTACTTTTTGCGCTGTGGTGAATGGCAGGATAGTCCTGGGATTGGTGCCAAGGCTCCATTACCCATACAAGCACGATTCTTATCTCCGAGGTCCCATCATAGTTTTCACAACTATTGTGGGCAAAACTATTTGTCTCCACTCAACAACTCTTTCCTTTCCCCACTTTCCATCGCTCAACAACTCCCCACCCCCTGCCCCACCCACACTTACTCTTGGGTCACACCAATTTTAAAGCATTAAGATGGGGCCACGACGGATAAAAATTAAGCACTGCTATATCGTCTGACTTACCGAGCGGTGACACAATGGTGCTGTGGGACTTCATTTAGCCTGTGCGATTTCTTGCTGTATTGGGCTACCAATTTCAACTATACAGTTGCCAACTGGAGGCCAATGTGTACAAAAAGAGAACTCAAAATAACAGGATTGACAGTGCCCTGTTTTAATGTGCTGTGTGCAAGACTGGACATTCCTCATAATCTGATTCCTCCTTTTGCTGCAGAGCAAGAGGAGAGTGAGCAGCATTGAATCCCACAATCTTGCTGGCTTTGAATAGAGACCTAGTAGTGCACCAAACATTGATCTACCAATTGCCACAAGTGAAAGTGTGTTGAGTATGGTCAGGGTGTCATTGACGATTAGGTGTCAGTACTACGGCACATTGGTTTTCAAACTGGGCTCTGGAGAGCTGGACAAACCTGTACTCTGGGTCTGCAGTATCTTTGAAATTCTATGTTCTTTCTGTATCTTTAAACTCAGTATGTTATTTCTGCTGCTGTATGCTAATAAGGACTTTATACAATGGTAGCTTTGTTTTCCTTTGAATAGCTGTCACTTGTCTTTCAGAATCACAGAAATTCCCGTGAATGTGTTTTTTACCCCCATGCAGAAAGGTCAACCACTTTGAAGTGAACTAAACCTATTCAAATGTTTGTCAGACCTTGACTTGTTTTTTTCACTATGATCCCCATTAGGTTTCCCTTGGATTTTTTAAGGTCAGTAAGCTGTTTGTGACGATGGGCGCTGCCAGCTACCATGAGTAAGGTTGCAGTGTGGCACCGATCTTCGACTTCCCAACTGGGAAAAGTGCTTTTAAACCTTTCATCTGAACCCAAGTTATTTAGCTCCATCTGCTCCCCTAGCTTTCTAGAATTAGATGCTTGTCCCTCTTGTATTTTATTTTTATGACATGAAAATTTTGAGAAACAAAAAATATACCTTGACCCCCTTCTACCCGCCTCATCAAATCCCTCAGTTTCTGCTATTGAACCCGTGTGCGCTTCAGTGGTCTTCCCTTGTTACTTGTACCACACCTCTTCCAATTGGGTGGAAAAGTATTTTTTCCTACTTCCTCCTGACCTCCCTATTTTTAAACGAGTTGTCATGGTCAGCTGAAAGATACAATAATATGGCTCAGATCTCGGGTAGTAGTGTTCTTGAATGACATTTTGTGTCCTTCCAACATGCATCCAAGCCTGGAACATAGAAGGTAAAGGAATGTTTTGATTGAGATTTTGATGTTTTTAAAGGAATTGACTGTGCAGATAGAAACTATTTTTGCTGGTGGAGAAGTCTAGGTTAAGGGGCGATGACTTTAAAATCAGAGCCAGGCTATTCAGGAGAGAAGTTAGGAAACACGTCACACAAATGATGATAGATGCATGGAAATTGTCCCACAAAGCAGTAGATGCTGGGGCTCTATCAATAATTTTAAATCTAAAATCAATACATTTTTTGGTAGACAAGGGTATGAAGCCAAGGCAGTTAGATGGAGTTAGGATTCATATCAGCTATGACTTTATTGAATGGTAGAACAAGCTCAGGTGGCTGAATGGCCTCCTGTTCCTATTGGATTCCTTCAGTTCAGGAGATGTGAACCTTTAGTTTTGCATAGTGAGTTTGAACTGTATATGAATGGAAATTGTCTTTTAAGGCAATATCCTTTGTGTTTTATGCAGTGCCTTATGATATATGATTTGTACCATTCACATGCACCCTAGAATGCTGAGGGATGTCAGAAGGGAAACAGCAGAGGTTCTCTTCGCAATCTTTCAACATACATAACTATGAAAGCTGTGTCAAAGGGCTAGAGAGTTGCCAATCCATCAAAAGGGGGAAAAATAAATAAACTAGTTAACGGAGACCAATGTTGGGGCAGGAAGTTAGATTCTAGAGGTCATAATATGGGATAAAATTAATGTTCATGGTAAAACAGTGGTTAACTGAAGACAGCATGCATTTCTGAAAGGCATTCTGAAAAATTTAATCAAACTCTGAGAAAATAATAGTGTATTGATAAAGGGCATGCAGTGGGTGTTCAGTCCATGGATTTTTAAAGGGCATTTAATAAAATGTCTCACTGAAGGCTTGGTGATAAACAGGGGCAAGTAGGAAGTCTTCTAGCATGGATAGGAAGTTGACTAAAAGAAAATTCAGATAATGATTAATGAGTGTTACGTGGACTGCAGGATGTAAGCCAGGGTCTTATTTGGGACCATTTCTCATGATGTATAAAAATTGTCTGCATTTACTACAGGGGCACAGGAATAAAATTTGCATCTACACAAATAGATTAGTTAACCATGAAGAGGAGTAGCTGACTTCAAAAGATGTAGACTGATTAATGATTTGCTAGATAGATGGCAAATTAACATTTAGTGCAGAGAATTGGAAAGTGATTTTATGAGGATGACTAAGGAGAGGTGATATATACTAAATGGTGAAATTTTAAAATGAGCAGAGAAACTTGAGTGCTCAGATGCACATATCCTGAAAAGTGGGAGGGCAAAGCTGGAAAAAATAGGATATTAAATTTCACTCGTTTATGGATTACAAAAGCCAAACCTATACAAACTATTAGCTAGTTCACAACTGGAATAGTGTGTCCAGTTTTGGTGCTCTACTCCAGGAAGAATGTCTTCTGAGGGTTGTTTTTCTTTGGAATTCTTAACCCCAGAGAGTAGTGTAGGCTGGTTCGTTGTCTAACTCAGCCTTGTGGATCAAAACTCTGAATATATTCAAGGAGTCAAGTGTTATGGGGGTGCAGGGCAGGAAAGTGGAGCTGAGGCATTGATGCGATGAACTGTGATATTATTGAAAGGCACAGCAGGCTCAAGAGGCCAAATGGTCTACTTCTATTTCCTTTGTTAGAAAGGATGAGGTGTTCATGAAAAGAGTGCGCAAGAGATTCACAAAGCTGGTATTAGGGAAGAGAGCGTTTAGTTAGGAGCAGAGGCAAGAGAAACTGTGGCTCTTCAAGTTAGAACATAAGAACTAGGAGCAGGAGTAGGCAATTCAGCCCCTCGAGCCTGCCCCACCATCCAATACGATCATGGCTGATCTCATTTTGGCCTCAACTCCAATTTCCTGTCCTCTCCTCATAACCTTTCAACCCGTTACTAATTAAAAATCTGTCTATCCCCTCCTTAAATTTATTCAGCGTCCCAGCATCCACTGCACTCTGAGGTAGTGAATTCCACAGATTCACGACCCTTTGAGAAAAGTAATTCCTCTGCATCTCTGATTTAAATCTACCACCCCTTAGCTAAAACTATGGCCTCTTGTTCTAGAATGCCACACAAGGGGAAGCATCTGCTCCACGTCTACTTTGTCTATCCCCTTTAGCATCTTATATACCTCAATTAGATCTCCTCTCATCCTTTTAAACTCTAGCGAGTATAGGCCTAAACTGATCAATCTCTCCTCATAAGACAAGCCCTGCATCTCTGGAATCAATCTAGTGAACCTCCTCTGAACCGCCTCTAATGCAACCACACCCTTCAAGTAAGGGGACCAAAACTGTGCACAATACTCCAGGTGCGGTCTCACCTTGTACAGTTGCAACAACACTTCCCTATTTTTATACTCTATTCCTTTAGCACTAAATGCCAAAATTCCATTTGCCTTCCTTATTACCTGCTCTACCTGTATACTAGCTTTCAGCGATTCATGCACGAGGACACCCAGATCCCTCTGCACTGAAGCATTCTGAAGTTTCTCTCCATTTAAATAATAAGTTGCCTTTTTATTTTTCCGAACAAAATGGATAACCTCACACTTATCCACGTTAAACTCCATCTGCCAAATTTTGGCCCATTCACCTAACCTGTCCATATCCATTTGTAAATTTCTTATTTCTTCATTGCAACTTACTTTCCCACCTATTTTGGTGTCATCTGCAAATTTAGCTATAGTACCTTCTACCCCTGAATCCAAGTCATTAATATAGATTGTAAATAGTTGGGGCCCTGTGGCACTCCACTAGTTACAGCTTGCCATCCAGAAAAAGACCCATTTATCCCGACTCTCTGCTTTCTGTTGGTTAACCAATCCTCTATCCAAGCTAATATATTACCCCTAACTCTGTGTGATCTTATCTTGTGTATTAATCTTTTGTGTGGCACCTTATCAAAGGCCTTCTGGAAGTCCAGATATACTACATGTACAGGATCCCCATTATCCACTTTGCTTGTCACATCTTCAAAGAACTCTAGCAAATTAGTCAAACACGATTTACTCTTCATAAAACCATGCTGACTCTGATGGATTGCATTTTGACTTTCCAAATGCCCCATTACTGAATTGAATAAGGGCACTATATTAGCATTTTTCCAATCCACTGGAACCTTTCCAGAATCCAGGGAATTTTGGAACATTATTACCAATGCATCCACTATTTCCACTGCCACTTCCTTCAAGACCCTGGGATGTAGGCCATCAGGTCCTGGGGACTCATCACCCTTTAATCCCAATAGTTTGCTCTGTACTTTTTCCTCTAGTGATGGTGATTATTCGAAGTTCCTCCTCTATATCCTCTGCACTACCTGTTACTATTGGGGTGGTACTAGTGTCCTCCACTGTGAAAACTGAGGAAGTTCTAACTGAGGAGTTCTAACTAATAATGAAGTTCTAACTGAGAAGGTTAAAAGAAAATGTTTAGAATTAGGGGGGTTTGATTACATGCTGAAAAACGATTTCCATTGGTTGTTGGGCCAGTAACTAGACTTCATAAATTGGAAACAAAAACAGAATTACTTGGGAAAACTCAGCAAGTCTGGCAGCATCGGTGGAGAAGAAAAGAGTTGACGTTTTGAGTCCTCATGACCCTTTTCCAGGTAATTCTGTTTTTGTTTTGGATTTCCAGCATCCGCAGTAGTTTTTTGTTTTTATTCATAAATTGGAAATGAACATCAGAAAGAAAGATACAGCATTAAGTTTTTTTTTTACTGCACAATGTTGTTGGGACATGAATGTCACACCAGAAACTGGGGAAGCAAATCCCGGATGGCTTTTAAAGGGTGCGTGAATAAATATTTGAATAAAATTAAAAGGGCAATGGGAATGGGACTCGGAATCATTCTTTCAGATGGCTGGCATGAGAAGGGGAGGAATAGCCTCCCACCGTGCAATGAAATTCTAGGATTCAGAGCCCTATGCCTCATATTTGTTTTTCCAAAGCTTGTTGCAGTACAGTATTTATGAATGACAGCTTTCCTTTAAAACTGGAACTCAAATCTTGGGTGCAGTTATGCTGCAGTGCCAGTTTAAGACCTGTACCAGTTTAGTGTAATGCAGATCTAGCAGACCCGACATATATTGTCAGCTGCGAAAGCCTGATTACAAACCTTCACTATGCTGTTCCTAATAGCAGTGGTCCAGCTGGCTGTCTGGAAGAGTTCTGAATTTTACATTGTACTGAATGCAGTTATCCTGCAGTCTTTGGCAGCCTTCCATTTCACGAGACAGTGGTTTGTTAAACTTTGCCTGCTGTGGCTCAGGAGCTCCACTCTGGCATGGCAATCTCTGCCACATTTGCTGCAGGTGAAGCTGGTGGGCTCAGAATGTGCATGATTCACTGGCCTCTTTTTTTTCCCTCTGGCCTCTGTTCTCGGCCTGCTGAGCTTTCCGTTAAAAACTTGCCTCTTCCAATACTCCTCCAGACAGTTAACTTCAGAGATCATTGACATCGACAGTTGTCTCCCAGCTATCTGTGTCACTGTCTGCCATTTTACGATCTTGCTTGCAAGTGTCTTTGTAGCGGAGGTATGGACGTCCAGCTGGTCGTGACCCAATGGCCGGCTCACTGTAGTGAGGGCCTTTGGGCATATGGCCGTCATCCAAATAAACGTGGCTGAGCCAGCACACTGTTGGCTTAGCAATGAGTGTATGTTGATGGAATCAGCATCTTCCAGGACCTCGGAGTTGGTGACCTTGACCTGCCAGGAGATGGCACGGATATGTCTGAGACAACAAAGGCATATGCCTCGCGTATATTGTCAGCACTGTAGAAGAGTGCACTGAGGCTTGGTAAACTCACAATTTGGTGTTCTCGGTCAGGTTGCTGTTGTTCCACGCTCTTACTCATCTGGACATAGCTGTAGCTTTTGCAATCTGTGTTGATTTTCACATCAAGTGACAGATTGCTGGTGATTGTGGAGCCTAGATATGGGAAGCTGTCAACAACCTTCAGCGTCACATTGTCAATGCTGATTCGTGGTATGGCTGGCTATGTCCTGGACCATGATATTTTGTATTCCCAATGTTGATGGTGTACTGCAGCTGGTGTAAATATCGTGTGATGTAAACTTGAGGCACTTTACATCTTATTTGCTACAAAGTACATTTTTCTTAGTTTGGTAACTTTGCATCCAAGTGACACTACACAATTAGTGTTGCTGAAAATGGTGTTGTGTGTAGCTATCCTACCAAAATCAGAACCCTCACAAATAGTGGACTGTACAGAATAAGAGTTGTAAAATCTTGCTGGGATGCAACATAGGTCAACGAGCACAGGGGTGTTGGGGACTTGGACTTAGTGTGAGTTAAGACATAGGCAGCAGACTTTTAGTTGACCTCAAGTTCGTGGAGGGTAGAATGTGAGAGAGCAGCCTGGAGTGCACTAGAACAGTTGGGTCTAGAGGTAGTGCAGGCATGAATGAAGTTCTCAGCAGCAAATGAGCTGAGGCAGGGGTGAAGTTGGGAGGAGTTACGAGGTGGAAATAGGTGGTAGAGATGGCATGAGTGTGAGGCCAAAGGCTCATCTTGGGATCAAATGTGACATCAAGGTTGTGAATAACCTGGCTTAATCTCAGACTTGCCAAGGAGAGGGATGGAGCCGGTAGTTAGGAAATGGGCAAATTTAGAATTGGACCAAACAATGGGGCAAACATTGCAACACCAGGAGATCCTATCTCCAATATTTGTTTCTGTCAATTGCCCGATATGCTATTCAGGAAACTAATCGTTGCATGTCTTTTCCATTCATTTTGCTGGTTCTGTACAGACTCTGCTGCTCACACTCCATGCTTAAAGCAGCTAATATATGGCTGTAAGATTTCTGCTCGTTTCAAGATACACTACACTGTGAATTCAAAAATATTTAGTATTGTCAGTGAGTTGATTAGTTTAATAAGGTTCAGTACAGGTACTGAAATGCTGTTAAGAAAAATAAATCACACTTAAGGAATTTGTTGTGTAATATTCTTTGTTCATTGCCTCAAATTACTCATTACTACCACCAAAGGTAAGAGACATGGACCTCAGTGGTTTACAGTGACAGACCAGTCCTCATCATTTCTATACCCCAGTCTCATACAGTGTCAGTTGTGGGCCCACCAGTCCGACCCCAGAGTTATACGCTGACACGCCTGTGCTGACTAATACTGTCCCTAGTGTTATACAGTGACAGACCTGTCCCCACCAGTACTGTACCCCAGTGTTATACAATGACAGACCTGTCCCCACCAGTACTGTACCCCAGTGTTGTACAGTGACAGACCTGTCCCCACCAGTACTGTACTCCAGTGTTATACAGTGACACCTGTCCCCACCAGTACTGTACCCCAGTGCCATACAGTGATGGAGCTGCACCCATCAGTACTGTACCCAGTGTTATACAGTGACAGACCTGTACCTAATCCTGAAGCTGTGTAGCACAAAGTGGCACAAGTCTCCTTTGGCGATCTTCCCTCCACAGCTTCTAACTTCAGTCTCTCAACCCCGCACAGCCCGCTTCTTCCTCCTCCCAAAATCCACAAACAGGACTGTCCTGTGAGACCCATTGTGTCAGCCTGTTCCTGCCCCCCGGAACTCTTCTTCCTATCTTGATTCTATCCTCTCTCCTCTTGTCCAGTCTCTTCCCATCTACATTCACGATTCCTCTGATGCCCCATATATCAACAATTTCCAGTTTCCTGGCCCTAACCACCACCTCTTCACCACAGACTGTCCAATCCCTCTACACCTCCATACCCCACCAGGATGGTCTGAGGGCTCTGCGCTTCTTCCTTGAACAGAGGCCCGAACAATCCCCATCCACCACTACTCTCCTCTGTCTGGCAAAACTTGTTCTCTCACTGAACAATTTCTCCTTTAACTTGTCTTACTTCCTTCAAATAAAAGGTATAGCTATGGTTACTCGAATGGGCCGCAGTTATGCCTGTCTTTTTATGGGGTATGTGGAACATTCCTTGTTCCTGTCCTACTTTGGCCCCCTTTCACAACACACTTTTTTGGTACATTGATGACAGTATCTATGCCGCTCTGTGCTCACGTCTGTACCTAGAAAAAATTGTCATTTGTTTTTTGCTTCCAATTTCCACCCCTCCTCTTCTCATGGTCCACCTCCGACGCTTCCCTTCCCCGCCTTGACCTCTGTATCCATTTCTGGTGATAGACTGTCTACCAATATTCATTATAAGTTCACTGACTTGCACAGATACCTTGACTAGAGCTCCTCACATCCTGCTTCCTGTAAGGACTCCATCCCATTCTCTCAGTTCCTCCGCCTCCACCACCAGATGATGCCACCTTCCAAAACGGCACTTCTGACATGTCTTCCATTTTCCTTAACCGAGGCTTCCCTCCCCTCCACTGTGGTTTACATGTCCCTCAATCGTGCCTGACCCATCTCCTGCACCTCTGTCCTCACCCACATCCCTCCACCCCAGAACCATAAAAGGGTCGCCCTTGTCCTCACTTTTCATCCCATCAGCCTCTGCATTCAAAGAATTAGTCACCGCCATTTCCACCAACTCTAGTCGGATTCCACCACCAAACACATCTTTCCCTCACTTCCCCCCACCACGCCCCCATCAGCATTCCGTTCCCTCCATGACACCCTGGTCCACTCCTCCATCACCCCCAACTCCTCATCCCCTTCCCACGCAATCGCAGAAGGCGCAACACCTGCCCCTTTTATCTCTTTCCTCTCACCGTCCAAGGGCCCAAACATTCCTTTACTTAGACCTTCAATTTGGTCTACTGAATTCGCTGCTCCTAATGCGGTCAGCTCTACATTGGGGAGACTTAACGCAGACTCGGTGACCACTTTGCGGAACACCTTTGTTCAGTCCGAAAGCATGACCAGGACCTTCCTGCCTGCCATTTCGACACACCATCTTGCTTTCATGCCCACATGTCAATCCTCGGCCTGCGACAATGTTCCAGTGAAGCCCAAGACAAACAGGAGCAACAGCCCTCATCTTCCAGTTAGGCACTTCACAGCCTTCTGGACTAAACATTGACTTCAACAACTGAAGACCATGAACTCTCTTCTCTATCTTCACGCCTTTTTTAATCCATGTGAAAATTTAATAATTTTTTTTTAAATTTATTCCCCTTTTACCCTAAACTCCCACAGGTACTGCGGATGCTGGCAATCTGAAATAAAAACAGAAAACACTGGAGAAACTCAGGTCTGACAGCATCTGTGGAGAGAGAAACAGTTTAATTCTGTTTCTCTCTCCACAAATGCTGTCAGACCTGCTGAGTTTTTCCAGCATTTTCTGTTTTTATCACCCCCACAGGGCTATCTGTCACTGGTTTCTATGTTGTGCTTTCAGAGCGTTGACCCTTGTTCTGCTATTAACATTCTGCTATCTTACCTTTATGCCACTATCAGCACCTTCTTTAGTCTTTATCACTACCATTAACATTACCTTTGCCTTGTGTCCATGACATCATTGTCATTCTCTCCTTAGCTCCCACCTATCCTTGACCCCCTATCTTGCACCACCTGCTCCACCCACTCTTAACCAGTATAAAATCCATCACATTTCTACTTCTCTAGCTCTGAAGAAGAGTCATACGGACTCAAAATGTTAAACTCTGTTTCTCTTCATGGATGCTGCTAGACCTGCTGAGTTTTTCCAGTATTTTCAGTTTTTAGTTCAGATTTCTAGCATCCGCAGTATTTTGCTTTCACGTTGTTATGGCACAAAGTACACACTTGAGCACAATGTAAGTTTGAAAGAACAATATCTAATTGTGCTGCTTGGTCCACGGTTCAAATGGAGAATGTATGAGAATTCCATACACCCAGCACTATACCTCACTGAAATTCAACTGACAGTGCTGATAAATTGTCGTCATCTTTGGTGCCTCAGCTGGTCAAATTTTATTGTGTGGTGTACAATTTGTTGTGTGCGCGAGTACCTACTTTGCTTAGCTTTGTGACTGTATATTAAAACGCTTACTAAGAATGAGGTGTTGTCTTTCTCAGGTGTGTTAGACAGCAGCGCTGCTGATTTTGAATCCGTTGATGAGATTTTTGAAGCAATTGGTGACGTTCTCCAAGAGGTGTCAGTCTCGAAAAATGAAGATGACGTACGAGAGATTTGTCAAAAAATGTTTAACACCCTTAAACTGTGAGTAAATATTTTCATTCAAACTTTTTGGGTTATGAATGTTTTGTCAGCAAGAAGAAAGTGGTTGGAAATGGAACGCTTTTCAAACACCCACTGTCAAAACCTGTGTCAGATATAGCAGGGCAAAGCCATCTACTCCAGCAGCACACAAAGCAATGCAGACATGCCATGCTTGTGCCTTGCTCAGTGGGCATGGTGTGTCACTGAAAATTGGTGAGTGAGAGTGTTTTAATGGCTAATTTCTACATAAAGTCTATTTTTTTTTCTTTAATTTAACAACTAACTAAAAACTACTCAATTTTATTCCAGCCTTAAAACAAGGGTATTCAAACTCCCTGAGAGCAGCTGCAGCTAGTTAATTAGGTAGCTAGCTTAAATTAGTCGCTTTTCATGGAGGCCTTCCTCAGTGCTGTTTTGGTCCACACTGAGTATGCTGCTTTGGGTGCATAGAGTGTAAAGTGAGAGTTCAGTGAGGGTGGTGCTTCCTCTTCCTTTTTTTAGCCTCCAGTAGTTGGCTCTTTCTTTGGTACAGAGGGAGAAGCTTGATTGGTGAGTAACTGGTAAGTTATTCTACTTATTCTAATTGTCATAAATATTTTTGTAAGTTATGGTATGGCAGGTCACAGTTGTGCATCTGCAAGACAGAGAACTATGTGGATAGCATGTTTAGGGAGGTGGTCACACAGCAGGCAGAGGGAATGGGTGACCGCCAGGCAATCTTAAGAGAACCAGGCAGGTAGTGCATGAGTCCCCTGAGTCTCTCTTGCTTGCTAATCGGGTTTCCATTTTGGATACTGGTGAGGCCGATGGTTCCTCAGGTGAGTGCAGCTGGAGCCAGGTCTGTGGCACCACGGATGGCTCAGCTGCACAGGAGGGGAGGAAGAAGAGTGGAAGAGAACAGTGATAGGGGATTCCGTAGTCAGGCAATCAGACAGGCGTTTCTGTGGTCCTAAACATTAGTCCAGGATGGTGTGTTGCCTCTGTGGTGCCAGGGTCAAGGATGTCACAGAGCGGCTGCAGTACATTCTCCTGGGGGAGAGTGAACAGCCAGAGGTCATGGTCCCCATTAGTACCAACAACAAAAGTAGGAAGAGGGATGAAGTCCTGAAAGCAGACTTTAAAGAGTTAGGAAGGAAATTAAAAAGCAGGACCTCAATGGCAATAACCTCAGGATTACTCCGAGTGCCACGTGCTAGTGAGCATAGGAATAGGAGGATTGATCGATTGAACACGTGGCTGGAGAATTGGTGCAGGAGGGAGGGCATCAGATTTCTGAGGTATTGGGACTAGTTCTGGCACAAATGGAACCTGGATGGGTTGCACCTTAACAGGAACAGGACTAACGTCCTTACAGGGAGATTCAGTAGTGCTGTTGCAGAGGGTTTAAACTCACTTGTCAGGGAATGGAAACCTGAGAGGTAGTTCAAATTGGAAGAAAGTAAAGCTGGTAACAGGAAGTAGAAAAGTAACAAGTGAAATTAGAAGGCAGGCAAGCATCAACTAAGCTTAGAATGTGGAATAATGTCAAAAAGACAAAGTTAAGGGCATTGAATGCTTCGCAACAAGGTTATGATTTAAAGGCAGAAAGAGGATCTTTCTCTTAGTATGATCTAATTGCCATTACGGGCACATGGCTGCAGGGTGACCAAGACTGGGAACTGAATATTCAAGGATATTTGACATTTAGGAAGGACAAATAAAAAGGAAAAGGAGGTGGTGTTGTGCTCATAACAGATGGGATCAGTACCTTAGTAAGGGAGGATCTCTGATCGGAAGAACAAAAAGTAGAATCTGCTTGGGTGGAGCTAAGAAATAGCAAGGCACAACAAACATTAGTAGGAGTTGTTTATAGGCCACCAAATAGTAGTGGTCGTGTGGGGCATGGTATTAATCAGGCGATTAGAGAAACATGTAGCATGGGTAATACAGTGAACATGGGTGACATCAATCTGCATATAGACTGAATAAACCTAAAATGCACTAATGCTGTGGAGGATAAGCTTCTCAAGTGTGTTAGGGGTGGCTTTCTAGAGCAGTATGTTGAGAAACAGACTCTTTTGGATCTAGTATTATGTAATGAAAAAGGGCTAATTAATAATATTGTTGTCAAGCAACCTTTATGGATGAGTGACCATAATATAGTAGAATTTTACATTATGTTTGAAAGTGAGGTAATTCAATCTGAAGCCCGATGTTAAATTTGAACAAAGGAAATTATGAAGATGTGAGGGACAAATTGGCTGAGGTGGATTGGGAAAATACAGTAAAAGGTATGACAGTACACAGGCAATGGATAGCCTTTAAACAATTATTATATAGTTTACAGCAACTATACATTCCTTCAAGGCAGAAAAACACCAAAAATGTCAGTCAGCCGTGGCTAACAAAGGAAGTTAAGGATTGTATAAGAGTAAAAGAAAAAGCATATAAAATTGCCAGAAATAGTAATAAACCTGAGGATTGGGAGCATTTTAAAATACAGCAAAGGAGGATCAAAAAACTGAAAGAAAGGGAGAATAGAATATGGATGTACACTAGCAAGAAACAAAAGCGGACTGTAAAAGTTGCTATAGGTACAAAAAGGAAAAGTTTGGCTAAGATAAATGTGGGTCCATTACAGGCAGAGTCAGGAAAATTCATAATGGGGAAATAGGGAAATGGCAGAGAAGCTAAATGATTACTTCGTGTCTGTCTTAACTGAGGAAGATGCAAGTAAGCTCCCAGAATTAGAGATCCAAGGGACTAGGGAGAATGGCTATTCGTAAGAAGGTCGTATTGGAAAAATTAATGGGACTGAAGGTTGATAAGTCCCCAGGACCTGATATACTACATCCCAGACTGTCGAAAGAGCTAACTATGGCGATAGTGGATGCTTTGGTGATCATCTTCCAAAATTCTAACGATTCTGGAATGGTTCCTGCAGATTGGAAGGCAGCAAATATCACCCCACTATTTAAGAAGGGAAGGAGAGAGAAAACAGGGAACTACGGACCTGTTAGCCTGACATCAGTAGTAGGGAAAATGCTAGAATCTATTCTAAAGGATGTGATAAATGGACACTTGGATAACAATGATCTGATTGGGCGTAGTCAACATGGATTTATGAATGGGAAATTATGTATAATGAACCAGTTGGAGTTTTTTTGAGGATGTTACTAACAATTGATAAAGGGAAGTCGGTGGATGTACTTTCTTTGGATTTTCAGAAGGCTTTTGATAAAGTAAACAGGATGTTGGTTAGCAAAATTAAAGGACATGAGATAGGCGGTAATATATTGCCATGGATTAAGGATTGGTTAACAGGCAGAAAAGAGAGTAGGAATAAACGGGTCTTTCTTATGTTGGCAGGCTGTGACTAGTGGAGTACTGCAGGCATCAGTACTTGGGGCCATTTAAATAGACTGCCATTCTGTTTTCCCTACCAAAGTGGATACTTCACACTTATCCACGTTATACTGCATCAGCCATGTATTTGCCCACTCACTCAACCTGTCTAAATCACCTTAAAGCCTCTTAACACCCTTCTCATTGCTCATATTCCCATCAATTTTTGTGTCGTCAGCAAACTTGGAAATATTACATTTGGTTCCCTCATCCAAACCATTGATATATATTCTGAATAGCTGGGGTCCAAGCACTGATCCCTGCGGTACCCGACTAGTCACTGGCTGCCACTCCGAAAAAGACCCATTTATTCCTACTCTGTTTCCTGTCTGCTAACCAGTTCTCAATCCATGCCAATATATTACCCCCAATCCCATGTGCTTTAATTTTACACACTAGCCTCTTATGTGGGACTTTATCAAAAGCTTCTGAAAACCCAAATACATCATATCTGCTGGTTCTCCCTTATGTATTCTGCTGGTTGTGTCCTCAAAAAAACTCCAGTAGTTTCGTCAAACATGATTTCCCTTTCATAAATCCTTGCTGACTTTGTCTAATCCCATTGATATTTTCTACGTGTTCTGTTATCACATCCTTTATAATTGACTCTAGCATTTTCTCTACTACTGATGTCAGGCTAACCGATCTGTAATTTGCTGTTTTCTCCCTTTTTTAAACAGTGGGGTTACATTTGCCTCCCTCCAATCTGCTGGGACTGTTCCAGAATCTACAGAATTTTGGAAGATGATAACTAACACATCCACTATTTCCATGGCCACCTCTTAGTACCCTGGACTGTAGATTATCGAGCCCTGGCAATTTATCCGCTTCAGTCCCATTAATTTCTTCAGAACTACTGTCCTAGTATTACTAATTTCCTTCAATTCCTCCTTCTCACTAGACCCTCGCTTCCCTAGTGTTTCTGGGATGTTATTTGTATCTTCCTCTGTGAAGACAGAACTAAAGTAGTTGTTTAATTGCTCTGCCATTTTCTTCTCCTATATTAGAAATTCTCCTGTTTTGGACTATAAGGGGTCTACATTTGTCTTCACTAATCTTTTTCTTTTTACATACTTATAAAAGCTTTTATAGTCTTTTATATTCCTTGCAAGTTTACTCTTATGCTCTATTTTTCCTCTCAATCAGTCTCTTGGTGCTCCTTTGCTGAACCCTAAACTGCTCCCAATCCTCAGGTTGGCTACTTTTTCTAGCAGCTTTATATGGCTCCTCTTTGGATCTAATACTATTGTTAGCTCGATGGTTGAACCACTTTTCCGATTGTGTTTTTGTGCCAGAGAGGAATGTATAACCGTTGCAATATGTACATTTGTTCCTTAAATATTAGCCATTGCCTATCCACCATCATGCCTTTTAATGAAGTTCCCCAATCTATCGTAGCCAACTCATGCCTCATACCTTCGTAGTTTCCTTTAAGATTTAGGACCCTAGTTTCAGACTGGACGACTTCACTTTGCATCCTAATGAAGAATTCTGTCATGTTCGGGTCACTGTTCCTTAAAAGACCCAGCACAACAAGATTATTAATTAACCCCTTTTCATTGCACAATACCAAATCTAGGATAGCCTGTCCCCTAGTCGGTTCCTCAACATACTGGTCTAAAAAAAACATTTTGTGCACACTCTAGGAATTCATCTGCCACAGTGTTATTGCCAATTTGGATTTCCCAGTCTATATGTAGATTAAAATCACCCGTGATTACTGTAGCACCCTTGTTACATGCATCTCTAATTTCCTGTTATATGCTGTCCCCTACCTTATCACTACTGTTTGGAGGCCTATAGACAACTCCCACTAATGTTTTCTGCCCCTTGTTGCTTCTTAGCTCCACCCAGACTGAATCTACATTGAGATTTTCTGAGTAAATATCCTCTCTCACTATCACTATCATCCTTAACTAACAATGCCACTCCAGCTCCTTTTCTTTTTTGCCTGTCCGTCCTAAATATTGAGTACCTGTGGATATTCAGTTCCCAGCCTCGGTCACCCTGCAGCCATGTCTCCATAATCACAATTATATCGTACCCGTTTACATCTATTTGCGCTGTTAATTCATCTATCATATTGTGAATGCTCCGTGCATTCAGATACAGTGCCTTTCAACTTTTCTTTTTAACATTTTTACACATTTTCTTTGTACTATGGCCCTATTTGCTGCTAGCCCTTGTTTCCTCTGCCTTCCACTTTTGCTTTTTATTTTTCTGTCTTTCATTCCTATCTTTGGTTCCCTCTCTTGTACCTCTCTGCTCAGGTTCCCACCCCACTGCCAATCTAGTTTAAACCCTCCCCCATAGTACTAGCAAATACCCCTGTAACGATATTGGTCCTGGTCCTGCTGGGGTGCAACCTGCCCAGCTTGTGCAGGTCCCATCTTCCCCAGAATCAGTCCCAATGCCTCAGGAATCTAAACCCCTCCCTCCTACACCATCTCTCCTGCCACGCATTCATCTGGTCTATTCTCCTATTCATGATCTCGCTAGCACATGGCACTGGGAGTAATCCTGAGATTGCTACCTTTGAGGTCCTGCTTTTTAATTTATTTTCTTGCTTCCTAGATTCTGCCTTCAGGACCTCATCTCCCTCTTTACCTATGTCATTGGTACCGATATGGACCACAACCTCTGGCTGTTCACCCTGCCCCTTCAGAATGTCCTGCAACCACTCAGTGACATCCTTGACCCTGGCACCAGGGAGGCAACATACCATCCTGGTGTCACATCTGCAGCCGCAGAAATGCCTATCTGTTCCCCTTACATAGAATCCCCTATCACTATTGCTCTCCCGCTCTTCTTTCTCCCCCCACTCTGTGCAGCTGAGCCATTCAGGGTGCCACAGACTTGGCCCTTGTTACATTCCCCCGAGAAACCATCTCCCCCAGCAGTATTCAAAATGGAAAATATGTTGGAGGGGGAGAGGGACCCAGGGGACTCCTGCACTACCTGCCTAGTGTTTTTACTATGTCTGGCAGTCACCCATTCCCTTTCTGCCCGTGTATTCTTTATCTGTGGTGTGACCACCTCACTGTATGTGCTATCCATGAAAATCTCATCCTGCAGATGCTCCACAGTAGCTGCAGCTCCAGCTCTGAAATGTGTATTTCAAGGAACTGCAGCTGGAGACACTTGGTGAACACATTGTCATCCTAGACATTGGAAGTGTCCCTGACTTCCCACATCGTAGAGGAGGATCGTTCCACTTGGCCGAGCTGCCCTGCCATGACTTACCCTTAAATTGCTCCCTTTACTTTTACTTCATCTATTTTAGAGAATATTAAGGACAGAAGAAATAATTACCAGGTCCTATTTACAGTGGCCGCTGTTCTTCTTACTGAGGAAAGGTAGAAAATGAAAGGATCCCTCTTCACTAAACTCCAATTGAAGCACTCTAATGCAGCCCAAAGCAGCACTGTAGATGGTTTGCTTTTATGCTGTCTGAACCTAGCCTCTGAAAACCTGTTTAAGCCAGTTATCTAATTAACTAGCAGTTGCAAGCAGAGCCTGTATAACCCCTGTTTTGAGGTGTCAGCTGTGGCTCAGTTCATAGCACCCTCGCCTTTGAATCAGAGGGTTGTGGGTTCATGTCCCACTCCCGGAAACCAAGAACTGTGATTGTACTCAAAGAGTTGCAATCTGTGACTGTTGATAACTCGAAAGAGTATAACCCTTGTTTTGAGGTGTCAGCTGTGGCTCAGTCCATAGCACCCTCGCCTTTGAATCAGAAGGTTGTGGGTTCATGTCCCACTCCTGGAAACCAAGAACTGTGATTGTACTCAAAAGAGTTGCAATCTGTGACTGTTGATAACTCGAAAGAGTATAACCCCTGTTTTGAGGTGTCAGCTGTGGCTCAGTCCATAGCACCCTCGCCTTTGAATCAGAAGGTTGTGGGTTCATGTCCCACTCCTGGAAACCAAGAACTGTGATTGTACTCAAAAGAGTTGCAATCTGTGACTGTTGATAACTCGAAAGAATTTATAACCCCTGTTTTAAAGCTGGACTAAAACTCACCTCCAATCCAAAGAGCAACTTTTAGTTGCTAAATTAAAGAACAATTAGACTTTAGATAGAAATTAATCCTTAAAAGTCTCTCTCTCACCAAACTCCAACTGATGCACTCTAATGCAGACCAAAGCAGCACTCCAGTGCAGATGAAATAGTGATGAGATTGTGGAAATTGTTGCTACAGGGATTGGTTCAAGCACAGAAAATTGATGCATTGATGGGGAGGCTTGATGCACATGTGAGGGAAAAGGTGACAGGGAGAACAGATAGGTAGAATGGGAGGAGACTTTTGTGGAGGACAAACACCAGTGCACAGAGTGACCTGTTCATATGCAGTACATTCTCAAGGGCAAAAAATGCTGGCCTAGCCATTGACACCCACATCCCATGAAGGAAAAAAAAGTATGCAATTATATGTAACTGTGAGGTGGCAGCCAGAAAGAACCTGGAGCCAACACCTGAGGTGTGTCAATGTTTGCAAAGCTGAACAGGCTGGCTTCAGTTTGGCAAACAGTAAACTTGAGGGTTTTTTCTTCCTTTCATAGGATGTGGGCATCACTGGCAGGGCCAGAATTTGTTGCTCACCCCTAATTTGCTCTTGAACTGAGTGGCGTGCTCAGTCATTTCAGAGGGCTGTTTAAAGTCACCCACGTTGTCGTGGGTCTGGAGTCACATGTAGGCCAGATTGGGTCAGGATGGCAGATTCTCTTCGCTAAAGGACGTTAGTGAACCAGATCGGTTTTTACAGGAATCAATGATGAGTCATGGTGACCATGAAACTGAGACTAGCTTTCAATTCCAGATTTATTAATTGAATTTAAATTCAACCAGCTGCCATGATGGGATTTAAACCGGTGTCCCCAGAACATTAGCCTGGGCCTCTGGATTACTGGTCCAGTGATATTACCACCACCTCGAGGTAAAGTCACACTAATCCGTTTGTCTCAGTAACGCCACTTTATTTTCCTTTCTGAACAGAGTGCCGTGACCCCAGTTTGACCTCATGACCAGAGAGATTATGAATGAAAGCCTTAGAAGCTCATGGATTTTGTTATGGGTGAAGAGGCAATTCGCGACAAATGGGCCTCACTCATAAAAGGAGCTGCTGTGTGCAACATTGAAACTTTGTTGAATTCTTACGTTTATGATTCTGTCTAAACATTATGATTCATTGTGTAATTATTTAAGAAATTCTACATGCTTGTGTATGAACAGTTCAGGCCAGAAGCGTATTACATCTACCGTTAGTGCCACCCAGACTCACAGCTAATGTAACTCTTTGCTTTTACTTGGCAGCAATACATCCAACTCCTCAAAATCAAATGTGCTGCTGCAAGCTCCTATACAGCTGTCGAAGATGACTGGCCATTCTGGTGAGCAACATGTTTGAGTGCTCTAATTTCTTGTGTGTTGTGGAATTTGTATTATTTGAGCCAATCTTCTAAATCACCAATTTCTGTAATCATTTCCTTCCTTTACATGACCACAATGCTGCTCCCCTCCCTGAGCTTCCTCCATTCCTGCAAGCTTCGACTTGACTGTTGCCAAGCTGCGGTTTTCAGATTTCAGGTGGCCTACATTATCTAACCTAAGTGACCGTTTTTTCTGTACAATCTTAATTTTGGAGTGTCGTCAAGCTTTTCTGTTGCTGGAGCATCACAGAGAAGCCTGATCCCATCTTCAACCCCAAGTCCACGCATGGACTTCCAGTAAGGTTTACTGGATGAGCATCGGGAGCACAATCCGTTGCTGATTGTTTTCCCTTTCTATCCGAGGGACTCGGAAGCCATTTGTCGAACCCAGTTGCTGTCACGTGTGAGATCAGCTGACCCAACAAACCTGGGACCTTTCTACCTGATCATTGCCAAACAGCTCAAACCATTTATTGTTATCTCAAAAGTTAAACCTATTCTTAGGTTATCTCTGTGTTATTGAGCTATACAGACCAAGAAGTTGTTCAGCACATGTGCTTGTTCAGTTGGAGTTAAATCATCTCATTTCTTTCATGGGAGGATTCACAAGAGGTTCACAGCTCTTGGCAGAGTGTTATGACCGAGATGCAAGGAGTGTACTGTCTGTCTCTAGTTCCCCTACTCCATGGGTCACAACATATATTTAAATGCTTTCTCCAGCTAGCTATACAGCCAGATATGTGCTGTATGTATGTGCTTTAGATAAGGCTGAAGCATTTGTAACAATCTTCAGCAGAAGTGCCGAGTGGATGATCCATCTTGGCCTCCCCTGGAGGTCTCCAGCATCACAGATGCCAGTCTTCAGTCAATTCAATTCACTCCACATGATATCAAGAAATGGCTGAAGGCACTGGATACTGCAAAGGCTATGGGCCCTGACAACATTCCGGCAATAGTACTGAAGGCTTGTGCTCCAGGACTTGTTGCGCCCCTGACCAAGCTGTTCCAGTACAGCTACAACACCGGCATCTACCCGGCAATTGGAAAACTGCTCAGGTATGTCCTGTACACAAAAAGCAGGACAAATCCAACCCGACCAATTACCGCCCCATCAGTCTACTCTTGGTCATCAGTGAAGTGATGGAAGGGGTCATCAACACTGTTTTCTCCAGACCCACAGCAATGTGGTTGACTCTTAAATGCCATCTGAACAAGGGCAATTAAGGATGGGCAATAAATGCTGGCCTAGCCAGCGACACCCACATCCGGTGAATTAATTTTTAAAAATAGCAATCGGGAGGAGATCCCTGCTTGACCATGTTTCTGTCCATGGCCCAGTGTACCAGTTTGAAGATATCTACTGCTGCTTTGGCAGATTTTGATTTGACTGTCATGAAAACCCATCTGGTTGACTAATGGTCCTTTAGGGAAGGAAATCTGCCATCCTCACCTGTCTGGCCTCCAGGCATCTCCAGACCCACAGCAATGTGGTTGACTCTTAAAAATGCCTTCTGAACAAGGGCACTAAGGATGGGCAATAAATGCTGGCCTAGCCAGCAAAGCCCACATCCCATAAATGAATTTTTTAAAAAAGTACAGAAGGGGACTTGAACTCAGGGTCTGTACAGTCTGTAGCGCTAAACGCCACATTCAGATATGCACATTTTAACTGAGAAATGGAGCTTTCAACTTTGTAGTTTAAAATCTGTTATCTTAACCCATCACTCTACTTCATTGGACTTTGTTTAAAAGAGCAAAATGTGAGTAGTTTCAGGGAGTCAAGCTCGACATTTCCAGAACCATTTATAGAGCTTGAGTCATTTACTGCACAGGAGGAGGCCATTTGGCCCATCAAATCCATGCTTTCTCTGGAGCAAATCCATCTGCCCCATTCCCTGGCTCTTCCCATTGTCCTGCATGTTACTTCCCTCAAGTGCCTATCCAGTTTGCTTTTGAAATCATTAATTTCCTCTGCTTCCACCACCCTTGTGGGCAGAGCGTTCCGGGACATTACCACTTGCTGTGTAAAAAAGGTTCTTACTCACATGCCCTCTGCATCTCATTCCCAAAACCTTAAACTGTGTCACTTAGTATTTGTACCATAAGCTAATGGTAACAGTTTTTCTTTGTCTCCTGTATCCAAACCTGTAATAATCTTCTACACCTCTATTATATCTCCCCTCAATCAACTTTGTTCCAAGGAGAACAACCCCTAACCTTGTCGCTGAAGTCTCCCATACCTGGATCCATTCTGGTTAATCTCCTCTGCACCCTCTCAAGGACACTCTCATCTTTCCTAAAGTATGGTGACCAGAAATGGATGCAATATTCTGGTTGTGGCCTAACCGAAGCTTTATAAATGTTCAGCATAACTTCTCTGTTATTTCCCTGCAATTTTCTCTTACCTTTCTCTCTCTCTCTCTGCTATTTTGAGACCTGTAAAATATCCCTAGCAGCGTGATCATACTTTACTTCTCAGCTTTAACCACATGGATTCTGTCCTTGCCCCCTCGAGGACATCTCTTTCTAACACTACAATATCTTCCTTGATCAGTGCTGCAATTCGTAACTCCCTTTTTCCTTCCTTATCTTTTCTGAACACTGCATCCTTTCATATGAAGCGCCAGTCCTTACCATTTTTAAGCCACATTTCCATTATTGTAGCTGCCTCATATTCTCACATGGCTTGCAGCTCACCAGACTTGCTCAAGGCACTTTGTGCATTTACGTGCATACATTCATTCTAAACCTATCTAGGAAATGCCAAACAATTATAGGCCAGTTAGTCTTACATCGGTGGTGAGCAAATTAGTAGAATCAATTCTGAGAGATAGGATTAACTGTCATGTGGAAAGGCATGGACTAGTCAGGGATGGTCAGCATAGATTTGTTAAAGGAAGGTCTTGCCTCACAAATTTGATTGAATTCTTTGAGGAAGTGACAAGAAGGGTTGATGAAGGTAGTGCAGTGGATGTTGTGTACATGGATTTTAGCAAGGCAATTGACAAGGTCCCACATGGCAGATTGGTCAGGAAAGTAAAAGCCCATGGGATTCAGGCAAACTGGATAAAAGGTTGGCTTTGTAACAGGAAACAAAGGGTAATGGTTGATGGATGCCCTTGCGAGTGGAAAGTTGTGGTGTTCCACAGTGCTCGGTGTTGGGACCCTTGCTGTTTGTGTTATATATTAACAATTTGGACGTGAACGTGGGGGGCACGATTGGGAAATTTGCAGATGACACAAAGATTGTCCGAGTGGTGGATAGTGTAGAGGATATCCATAATCTCCAAAACAATATAGATGTGTTGGTGGAGTGGGCGGTAAAGTGGCAGATGGATTTTAACATAAAGAAGTGTGAGGTCATACATTTAGGGAGGTCAAATAGTTACAGGGATTACAAAATAAATGGGAATATACTAAGAGAGGTAGATGAAGTGAGAGATCTTGGTGTACAAGCACACAGGTCCATGAAGGCAGCAGTTCAAGTAGACAAGGTTGTAAAGAAGGCATATGGAATGCTCTCCTTCATTGCAGAGGTATAGAATATAAAAGTAAGGATATAATGTTGTAATTGTATAAAACACTGGTGAGGCCACAACTGGAGTATTGTGCAGCTCTGGTCACCACATTACAGGAAGGACATAATAGCCCTGGAGAGAGTACAGAGGAACGTTTACAAGAATGTTGCCAGGGTTAGAAAAGTGTAGCTACGAGGAGAGATTGGATAGGTTGGGGTTATTTTCCTTGGAACAAAGAAGGCTGAGAGGTGACTCGATTGAGGTGTACAAAATTATGAGGGGAATAGATAGAGTGGACAGGATAAAATTGTTTCCCTTGATGGAGAATTCTAGAACCAGGGGACATAGATTCAAGATAAGTGGCAGAAGGTGTAGGGTGGACATGAAGAAGACCTTTTTTACGCAGAGGTTAGTGGGTGTCTGGAATTCACTGCCCAAGTTGGTGGTAGAGGCAGAAACTCTAAACTATTTTAAAAAGTACCTGGATCTGCACCTAAAGTGCTGTAAGCTGCAGGGCTATGGGCCGAGTGCAGGAAGGTGGGATTAGAAGGGGCACCTGGGTGTCCTCGGGCTGGCATGGACAAGATGGGCTGAATGGCCTCCTTCTGTGCTATAAGTTTTCTATGGTTCTATGGCCCTGTGGGTTTTTGTTTACATGCAGTTCTGCAGCTGAGAAGAGGCTGACAGTGTAGAAAACAAAAAAATGTGATGCCTGATTGCATTGAAGCCCAAACAGAGAGCGACTCCCCCTCCCATTGCTCACCCCTCCGCCCGCAAGAGATTGTCTCACCTCTTGCCAAAGTGTACTTGTGCTGAAGCTGCACCATATCGCACTTTTCAATGTGCGTGATGAGTTCACAGGAAAAAAATGGACTAATGTTGTTTTCTTGTTTTTTTTTAATATATGCTGGATGCAGACTACAAGACCGAAGATGTCAAAGGAATCTGGATGATGAGAAGGGATTTAGGCACAGTGAGTGAAGACTTACTAAGATTAGACTACCTGCTAAGTTAATACACCTTGGGCAAAATATTTACCTTGGCGAGCTAGCATACACCCGACACGCTCGAGCGTAAAATGATGCATGTTGGGTGAGCACTCTGACGTCAATGTGCAATCACGTGATATTTTGGTTGGCAGGTATGCACCAGAGTTGGCATCGTGCTTGCCTACAATTAAAAGGCCTATTAAGGCCATTTACAAGGTAATACATTTTTCGCTGTCTGTCCAACCTGACGGTTGGCTGGCTGGCAGGCGAAAAAGCCAAGTGGCTTTTGTACTTGTTAGGAAACCTCATCCACGGATGAATTTTGGAAAATTAACGCAGCTACTACCTCATTATCCACTTCTTAGAAGACCCTAGAATGAAGCCCATCAGGGCCTGGAGACCTGTCAGCCCGCAGCTCCAACATTTTGCTCAGTAAGGCCTCCCTCGCTGTTGTACTTTCACCAAACTCCCCTCTCCCTTCCACCTCTTGATTCATGGCTATTACTGGAATTTTTTTTGTATCTTCTATAGGGAAGAGGGAAGCAAAATATTTGTTCATTTCATCCACCATTTCCTTATTATTACCATTAACTCCCCATTCTCACTCACTTTACTTACTCTTTTCCTTTTTAAGTACCTGCAGAAGCTCTTGCTATCTGTTTATGCATTTCTGGCGAGTTTCCTCTCGTCGTCAAATTTCTTTCTCCTGGTTAATATTTTAGTCATTCTCTGCCATTCTTTATATTCTGACCGATCACCTGACCTGCCACTCATCTTTGCACAGGTATACGCTTTTTCCTTAAGTTTATTGCTTTCCTTAACTTCTTTAGTTAACCATGGATGGTGGATCCTTCTCTTAGAATATTTCTTTATGGTAGGAATATACTTATTCTGAATATTCCTAACTGTCCCCTTAAATGCCTGTCACTGCTCCTCTATTGCTGTATCCTCTAACCTAGTATCCTAGTTCACTTCAGCTAACTCAGCTCTCATGCCCACATAGTTACCTTTATTTATGTTTAAAATACTAGTCTTAGACCCATTCTTCCCCCTTTCAAACTGGATGTAAAATTCAATCATGTTGTGGCTGCTGCTACCTCCGGGTGCCTTCACTCTGAGGTCATTAATCTTGTCACATTGCATAATACCAAGTTTAATATAACCTGCTCTCTGGTTGGGTCCAGATCATGCTGCTCTAAGAAACTATCTCAAAAACATCGTATGAATTCCTAATCCAGGCTACTACTGCCAATCTGATTTTTCCAGTTTATATGTAGATTGAAATCGCCCGTGATTATTGCCGTCCCTTTATCACAAGCACCCAGTATTTCTTATATAATTTTTCCTTTGTTGTGGTTACTGCTTGGGGGCCTGTAGGTCATTGCCACTGGTGACTTCTTCCCCTACTGTTTCTCATCTCCACACATTGATTCTATAATCATGATTCTACAAACTGATCTCCTGAACCAGTGTCATCTTTAACTATTGCACCAATGCCATCTTTAATTAACAGTGCTACCCCTCCACCTTTACCTAGCTTCCTATTCTTCTTGATTGTTGTATCCCCCTCCGTATATTGAGGATCCTTGTCATCCTGCAGCCATGTCTCCATTACGGCTATCATCATATTTATTTACTTCAATGTAATTTACTTTATTCTGAATGCTACACACATTCAGATACGGAGCCTTTAGTTTTGTCTTTTTGTTATCTTAATAACATCTAGTCTTGATTATTGGTGTATTCTTAGGTTTTAGCTATCTGTCCCTTCCTCTATTCCATGACCCTCCATGTCCCATATTACTACTATGGTCCCCTGTTTTGAATCTACCACTTGATTTGCCACATCTACCCAAGCTTGGTCCCTCACTCCCCTTGTTTAGTTTAAAGCCCTCTCTGCTACCCTAGTTATGCAGCTCGTGAGAACATTGGTCCCCGCACGGTTCAGGTGTAGACCATCCCAACGGTTCAGACCCCACTTTTCCCAGTAATGATGCCAGTGTCCCACGAACTGGAACCCACTTCTCCGACACCTGTCTTTGAGCCACACTTTAGAACCATAGAATCATAGAAAAGTTACTGAGCAGAAAGAGGCCATTCAGCCCATAATGTCTGCCAGCCAGAAAAAGATGAAAAAGAAACTAATCACAGAATCACAGTGCAGAAGAGGCCCTTCGGCCCATCGGGTCTGCACTGACATGTGAGAAACACCTGACCTACCTACCTAATCCCATTTACCAGGACTTGGCCCATAGCCTTGAATGTTATGACGTGCCAAATGCTCATCCAGGTACTTTTTAAAGGATGTGAGGCAACCTGCCTCCACCATCCTCCCAGGCAGTGCATTCCAGACCGTCACCACTCTCTGGGTAAAAAAGTTTTTCCTCACATCCCCCCTCTAAACCTCCTGCCTCTCACCTTGAACTTACGCCCTCTTGCGACTGATCCTTCAAATAAGGGGAACAGCTGCTCCCTATCCACCCTGCCCATGCCCCTCATAATCTTGTACACCTCGATCAGGTCGCCCCTCAGTCTTCTCTGCTCCAACGAAAACAGCTCAAGTCTATCCAACCTCTCTTCATAACTTAAATGTTTCATCCCAGGCAACATCCTGGTGAATCTCCTCTGCACCCCCTCCAGTGCAATCACATCCTTCCTATAATGTGGCGACCAGAACTGCACACAGTACTCCAGCTGTGGCCTCACCAAGATTCTATACAACTCCAACATGACCTCCTGACTTTTGTAATCTATGCCTTGATTGATAAAGGCAAGTGTCCCATATGCCTTTTTCACCACCCCACTGACATGCCCCTCCACCTTCAGAGATCTATGGACACACACGCCAAGGTCCCTTTGTTCCTCAGAACTTCCTAGTGCCATGCCGTTCGTTGAATACTTCCTTGTCAAATTACTCCTTCCAAAGTGTATCACCTCACACTTTTCAGGGTTAAATTCCATCTGCCACTTATCTGCCCATTTGACTATCCCGTTTATATCATCCTGTAGCCCAAGACACTTAATCTCACTGTTAACCACTTGGTCAATCTTTGTGTGATCCGTAAACTTACTAATCCTACCCCCCACATAGTCATCTATGTTGTTTGTATAAATGACAAATAATAGGGGACCGAGCACAGATCCCTGTGGTATGCCACTGGACACTGGCTTCCAGTCACTAAAGCATCCTTCTGTCATCACCCTCTGCCTCCTACAACTAAGCCAATTTTGAATCCACCTTATCAAATTACCCTGTATCCCATGTGCCTTTGCCTTCTTTATAAGTCTCCCATGTGGGACCTTGTCAAAGGCTTTGATGAAACCCATATAAACTACATCAACTGCACTACCCTCATCTACACACCTGGTCACTTCCTCAAAAAATTCAATCAAATTTGTTAGGCATGACCTCCCTCTGACAAAGCCATGCTGACTATCCCTGATCAAAACATTGCCTCTCCAAGTGGAGATAGATACTCTCCTTCAGAAATTTCTCCAATAGTTTCCCTACCACTGACGTGAGACTCACTGGCCTGTAGTTGCCTGGCTTATCTCTACAACCGTTCTTAAATTGCGGAACCACATTAGCTGTTCTCCAGTCCTCTGGCACCTCTCCCGTGGCCAGAGAGGAATTAAAAATTTGGGTCAGAGCCCCTGCAATCTCCTCCCTTGCCACCGTCAGCAGTCTGGGATACAAATCATCCGAACCTGGAGATTTGTCCACTTTTAAGCCTGCCAACACCTCCAATACCTTGTCACTCTCTATATCAATTTGCTGAAGAACCTTGCAGTCTCTCTCCCCGAGTTCAATACCTTCATCCTCATTCTCTTGGGTGAAGACGGACGTGAAGTATTCATTTAACACTCTAGCGATGTCCCCTGGCTCCACCCATAGATTGCCCCCTTGGTTCCTTATGGGCCCTACAGAAATGGTCCCAGTGATCCAGGAATCTAAAACCCTCCCTCCTGCACCAACTCTTAAGCCACTTATTCATCTGTGCTATTCTCCTATTTCTGAGCTCGCTAGCACATGGCACTGGGAGTATTCCAGAGATTACAACCCGAGAGGTCTTGCTTTTCAGTATACTGCCTAATTCCCTGAATTCTTGATGCAAGACCCCATCCCTCTTTCTACCTATGTCATTGGTACCAACATGTACCATGACCTCTGCCTTATCACCCTTCCCCTTCAGGATGCCCTGCAGCCGTTCAGTGACATCCCGGACCCTGGCAGCAGGGAGGCAACATACCATCCTGGAGTCATGTTGACGGCCACAGTAGCGCCTACCTGTTCCCCTGACTATAGAATCCCCTATTACTATTGCTGTTCCTCTCTTCCTCCCCTCCTGTACAAACAGGCTGCTTATGGTGCCAGAAGCCTGGCTCTGTCCGCACTCCCTGGAGGAACCAGCGCCCTCATCAGCCTCCAAAATGGAATACCGATTTGCGAGCGGGACCCCAGGGGACTCCTGAACTACTTGCCTGTTTCTCTTGGACTGCCTGGTGGTTACCCATTCCCTTCCTTCCTCAAGTCCCTTCATCTGCGGTGTGACCACCTCTCTAAACGTACTATTCATGATGCTTTCAGACTCGCGGATGCTCCACAGTGTCCCCAGCCGCCGTTCCAGCTCTGAAACCCGAGCTTCCAGGAGCTGCAGCTGGACACACTTCCTGCACACATGCTGGTCCCGGGTACTGGAAATGTCCCCGGCTTCCCACATGGAGCACGAGGAGCACACCACGGCTTTGAGCGCTGCTGCCATGACTTATCCCTTTAAATTAAACCTTTTAAGTCAATTACTCTAGCGCCCTTCCTTCCTGATCCTCCTTACTGTAGAGTATACAAACTCTAAACCACAAAAAGACCTTAAACTATAAGCAATTAAAGTAGTAAATACCTTACCCAGTACTTACCAGTGATTCCTTTCCCTTGTAGCCTCTATAGCTGCAGCATGCTCTGAAGGTTTAAGGAAGTTGGATAGCAAGGAAAAAACGCAAGAGCACCTCGTCCCCTGTGCACCGAATTCCCGCTTTGCACCAAATTCCGAATACCCACTCTGGCTGTGCCCCACTCAGGATGTGCTCGCTCTCCTGTTCGTGTGCAAGCACACTAGCTGCTCATTTTAATCCTGCTTTCCAGCACCTGGTCCGTAGCCTTGCAGGTTACTGCGCTTCAGATGCAGATCCAAGTACCTTTTAAATGCTTTGAGCATTTCAACCTCAACCACCAGCTTAGGCAGTGAAATTCCTGACACCCACCACCCTCTGGGTGAAAAAGTTTTTCCTCGTCCCCTCTAATCCTTCTACCAATCACCTTAAATCTATGCCCCCTGGTAATTGATCCCTCAGCTAAGGGAAACAAGTCTTTACTGTTTGCCCTATCTAGGACCCTCACAATTTTGCACCCCTCAATTAAGTCACCCCTCAGCCACCTCTGTTCTAAGGGAAACATCCCTAACCTATCCAATCCTTCCTCATAACTGCAATTTTCAAGCCCTGGGAGCATTCTTGTAAATCTTCTCTGTACTCTCTGTAGAGCAATTATGCCCTTCCTGTAATGTGGTGATCAGAACTGTACACAAAATTTCAGCTATGGCCTAACCAGCACTTTTTACAATTCCAGCATCACATCCCTGCTTTTGTATTCAATACCTCACCCAATAAAGGGAAGCGTTCCATATGCTTTATTTACACCTTATCCACCTGTTTTGCCACCTCCAGGGACCTGTGGACATGTACTCCGAGGTCACTCACTTCCTCAACCCCTTTCAATATCCTCCTGTTTATTGAGCATCTCTTGCTTTGTTTGCCCTCCCCAAATGCATTACCTCACAATTTTCCGGATTGAATTCTATTTCTACTTTTCTGTCCACTCAACCAAACCATTAATATCATTCTGGAGACAACAGCTATCCTCTTCATTATCAGCTACAAGACCAATTTTTGTGTCATCTGCAAATTTCCCAATCATACCTCCCACTTTATGTCCAAATCATTAATACATACAGCAAACAGCAAGGGCCCCAACACTCAGCCCTGTGGAACACTATCGGAAACAGTTTTCCATTCGTAAAAACATCTATCGACTATTACCCTTTGTTTCCTGTCGCTGAGCCAATTTTGGATCCAACTTGCCACCTTCCCCTGTATCCCATTGGATCTCACTTTTCTGATCAGTCTGCCTTGTCTTACTAAAATCTACGTAGACCACATCCACTGCACTACCCTCATCAACCCTCCTTGTTATTTCCTCAACAAACTCCATTATGTTAGTAAGACATGATCTTCCCCCAACAAAACCATGCTGACTGTCCCTGATCAATCTGTGCCTTTCTAAGTGACAGTTTACCTGTGTCTCAGAATTAATTCCAATAATTTGCCCGCCACTGAAGGTACACTGACCAGTCTGTAGTTTTCTGGCTTATCCCTCGCACCCTTTTAAATAATGGTACAATATTTGCAGACCTCCAATCCTCTGGTACCTTGCCTATATCTAGTGAGGATTGGAAAATGATCCTCAGAGCATCCACTATTTCCTCCCTGGCTTCCTTTAACAGCCTGGGATATAACCCATCCGGCCCTGGTGACTTATGCCCCTTCAAGGATGTCAATTGCTCCAGGACTTCCTCTCTCTTGCTTGTTGTATCTAATGTTTCACATTCCTCCTCGTGAACTAGAATGTCTGCAACATCCCCCTCCTTCGTGAAGACAGAGACAAAGTACTCATTGAGAACTCTGCCACATCTTCGGCATCAACGCACAAGTTCGCATGTACATCTCTGATAGGCCCGACCCTTTCCTCAGTTATTCTATTGCTCTTAACATATTGGTAAAACATCTTATGATTTTCTTTGATATTACCTGCCAATATTTTTTTGTATCCTTGCTTTGCTTTCCTAATTTCCATTTTCACTTCACCTTTGTACTTTCTATACTCCTCTCGGCTTTTTACAGCATTAAGTCTTTTGTGACTGTCATAAGCTTTCTTTTTCTGCTTTATCTTGGCCTGTATGCTTCTAGATAATCAGGGGGCTCCAGATTTGGCAGTACCACCCATTTTTTTTTGTTGGGACACGCCTACACTGTGCCCATAGAATCTCACTTTCAAATGCCTCCCACTGATTTGACACAGTTTTTCCTTCTAATAGCTCTATCCAGTCCACTCTTGCCAGTTCACCTCTGAGCTTCATAAAATTTAACTTCCACCAATTTAGAACTTTCTCTCCTGTCCTATCTATGTCCTTCACCACAATGATGCTAAATCTAACTGTATTATGGTCACTATCTCCAAAATGGTCCCCCACTGCTACTTCATCCACTTGCCCAGCTTCATTCCCTAAGACTAGATCTAGAGTTGCATCCCAACTGATATTAGGGTAGTTGAAGTCCCCAACTATTACTGCCCTATTGTTTTTGCACTCAGAAACCTGCCGACATATTTGCTCTTAAGAAAGCTTATGACAGTCACAAAAGACTTAATGCTGTAAAAAGCCTAGAGGAGTATAGAAAGTACAAAGGTGAAGTGAAAATGGAAATTAGGGAAGCAAAGCAAGGATACAAAAAAATATTGGCAGGAAATATCAAATAAAATCGTAAGATGTTTTACCAATACGTTAAGAGCATATCTCTTCCAATATTGGGGGGTCTGGAGTACACTCCTAGCATGTGTCTGCCTCTTTTTTATTCCTGAGCTCAACCCAGATGGCCTCATTTGACACCTCATTTAGTATATCATCCCTCCTCACAGCTGTAGTTGATTCTTTAACTGATAATGCTACACCCCCACCTTTTCTATCCCCCTCCCTTATCCTGTCTGAAAACCCTCTATCCAGGGAGGTTGAGCTGCCATTTTTGCACCTCCTTAGCTAAGTTTCCAATATAGCAATGATATCATGCTGCCATGTGTCTATCTGTGCCCTCAGCTCATTGGCTTTATTTGCTGTACGCCTTGCATTTATATATATATATATATATATATATATATAGATATACCTTTTAACACTGCCACATTCCTGTGCTGTACACTTTTTAACCTGTGCTTCTGTCTTTCAGAGTCACTCACTAACTCTCCATCTCCTGTTCCCGGCCCTGACTTTGCCCTCATGTTCCCATCCCCCTGCCAATCTAGTTTAAACTCACCCACCCCCACCGCCACTGCAACAGTACTAGCAAATCTCCCTGTGAGGATATTCACCCCAGTCCTGTTCAGGTGTAGACCATCCAGCTTGTACAGTTCCCAGCTTTCCCATAACCGGTCCCAATGCCCTGGAAGTCTGGTGCCCTCTCTCCTACACCAGTTTTCCAGCGATGCAGTTAATCACTCATTTCTCCTATTTCTATACTCACTTGCACGTGGGACTAGAAGTAATCCTGAGATTACTGTTTTAGACGTCCTGCTTTTCATTCTCCTTCCTTCCTAGCTCCCTAAAGTCTGCTTTCAGGACTTCATCCCCTTTCCTATCTAAATCATTGGCACCAACGTGGACCACGACCACTGGCTGATCACCCACCCCAGAAGAATGTCCTTTAGCTGCTCCGTGACATCCTTGACCCTGGCACCAGGGAGGCAACATACCATCCTGGAGTCATGGCTACGGCCACAAACGCCTGCCTGTTCCCCTAACTAACAAAACCGCTATCACTATAGCTCTTCCTTTCCTTTTCCTCCCCTCGAGTACAGCTGAGCCACTCGTGGTGCCACAAACCTGGCTCTGACTGCACTCATCTGAGGAACCAGTGCCCTCACCAGCTTCCAAAACAGAAAACCGATTTGTGAGCGGGACCACAGGGACTCCTGCACTACCTGCCCAGTTTTCTTGGACTGACTGTTGATCACCCATTCCCTTTCTGCCCCCAGGCTCCTAAACTGTGGAGTGACTGCCACTCTGAACGTGCTATCCACATAGCTCTCAGCCTTGCCGATGTGCCACAGTGACTCCAGCCGCTGCCGAGCTCTGAAAGCTGGAGCACAAGGTTCTGGGGCTGGTGACACTCCCTGTACATGTGGTCATCTAGGACATCAGGAGCGCCCGTGACTTCTCCCATATTACAGGACATGCATTCCACACGACTGAGCTGTCCTGCCATGGCTTCAATTTATTTCTTTCTCTTTTACTTTATTTTACTTTGGTTTACTTCTATTAACTTTATATTACTTGGTTCTACTTAATAAACCTTACCAAAAGTACTGTTCCTACTTTATTTTAAACCGTAGGAATAGAATGAACCTTAAACACTTACTAGATGCTCACTGGAAGCCAAACAGCTAGCTCCTCCAACCAATCAAATTGCTTATTTCCTGTGATGTCACATTCATCTCTCTAATCTTATTTGCCCTATGCCACTTTTTACATAGCTCAGGTAATAACCTGGAAATTATTACCTTTGAGGTTCTGCGTCTTAATTTGGTACCTAGCTCCTCATACTGACTACGCAGAACCTCTTTCCTAGTTCTGCCTATGTCATTGGTACCTACGTGGACCACGACAACTGGATCCTCCCCCTCCCACTGCAAGTTTCTCTCCAGTCCTGAGCATATGTCCCGAACCTTGGCATCGGGCAGGCAACACAGCTTTTGTGGCAGAGAATTGTGTAAATCCCCCTCACTATACTATCATCAGGAATTGCTTTGAGTTTTCAAAGATCCAATTCATTACCATAAGACATAGGAGCAGAAATTAGGCCATTCGGCCCATCGAGTCTGCTCCGCCATTCAATCATGGCTGATAAGTTTCTCAACCCCATTCTCCCACCTTCTCCCCATAACCTTTGATCCCCTTACCAATCAAGAACCTATCTATCTCGGTCTTAAATACACTTAATGACCTGGCCTCCACAGCCTTCTGTGGCAATGAGTTCCATAGATTCACCACTCTCTGGCTAAAGAAGTTTCTCCTCATCGCTGTTCTAAAAGGTCTTCCCTTTACTTTGAGGCTGTGCCCTCGGGTCCTAGTCTCTCCTACTAATGGAAACATCTTCCCCACGTCCAATCTATCCAGGCCTTTCAGTATTCTGTAAGTTTCAATCAGATCCCCACTCATCCTTCTAAACTCCATTGAGTAGAGACCCAGAGTCCTCAAACGTTCCTCATATGTTAAGCCTTTCATTCCTGGGATCATTCTCGTGAACCTCCTCTGGACCCTCTCCAGGGCCAGCACATCCTTCCTGAGATACGGGGCCCAAAATTGCTCACAATATTTTAAATGTGGTCTGACCAGAGCCCTTTTAAGCCTCAGCAGCACATCCCTGCTTTTATATTCTAGTCCTCTCGAAATAAATGCCAACATTGCATTTGCCTTCCTAACTACCGACTCAACCTGCAAGTTAACCTTAAGAGAATCCTGGACTAGGACTCCCAAGTCCCTTTGCACTCCAGATTTCTGAATTCTCTCCCCATTTAGAAAATAGTCTATGCCTCTATTCTTCCTACCAAAGTGCATGACCTCACACTTCCCCACGTTGTATTTGATCTGCAACTTCTTTGCCCATTCTCCTAACCTGTTTAAATCCTTCTGCAGCCTCCCCGCCTCCTTAATACTACCTGTCCCTCCATCCATCTTTGTATCATCTGCAAACTTAGCCAGGATGCCCTCAGTTCCTTCATCTAGATCATTAATGTATAAAGTGAAAAGTTGTGGTCTCAACACTGACCCCTGTGGAACTCCACTAGTCACCAGCCGCCATCCTGAGATGGACCCCCTTATCCCCACTCTCTGCCTCCTGCCAGACAGCCAATCTTCTATCCATGTGGTTTTGTTTTTGTTCGAGCCCAGTTCTTTCAAAGCTGCCAGAAGAAACCACTGAATGATGGGTTTGGCAACTCTAGTTTGATATATTCTTGATTGGATATATTTCTGGAGGGTTCAGCATATGACCTGCTTCCAACAGCCCCTCTCAGTAAAACAGCCTATCCGGTCTTTTTATAATTAATAGACAAAAATAATTAATGAAAATGAAAAATAACAGACAATACTTTTTTATTGTCCCAATGTTTTTTTCAGGATGCTCACAGCAGTCAATGAGATTATTCTTTAATTTCTGAAGAGTCAAGGATATTCCTGGAGTTGGCAACTCTACTAAGTGGGAGGCCACAGCTTTAGATCCTGTACCTCATGTGTAAGGCGCTGGATGGGAGGACGCCTGTGTAGATTATAAACATCAGCAGAGACTTGTTGGGCCAAATGACATGTTCCTGTGCTGTCTGTGAACATGATGTAACAATATAATTAAGCCACAAGCACCAACATGAGACCCTGATCTGTGTTGTTGCAATTCTTTCCATTGCTTGTTACAACTTTGGCCACTTTGTGTTCTTTGTGCATGGCTTTGCAGGGCACCACTGTATGCTAATGGTTTCTTTTAGTTCAAAGAGCAAGTAAATCAGATGGGCTTGCAGTAGCCTGGAAGCGATCCTTTGAATAGGATGCTACTATTAGCTAGATATAGGAACATAGAACTTAGGAGGAGGAGTAGGCCATTCGGTCCTTCGAGCTTGTTCTCCCATTCAATAAGATCATGGCCGATCTGGTTATGGTGTGAATTCCACTTTTTCCTGTATGCCCCCTTAAGCCTTGACTCCCTTTTCCATCAAAAATCCACCTAACATTGAATAAATTTAATGACCCAGTCTCCACTGCTCTTCTGAACAGAATTCCACATATTAACAACCCCCAGAGGAAAAATTTCTCCTCATCTCAGTCTTAAAAAGGGAGACCTCTTATTTTTAAACTATGTCCCGTACTCTTAGTCTCCCCCACAAGAGGAAACATCCTCCCAGTATCCACTCTATCAAGTCCCCTCAGGATCTTATATGTTTCAATAAAATCACGTCTAAATTTGCCGATGACACCATGCATTTGGTTCCTTCTTCCAAGTCATTGATATTGATTGTAAGTAGTTGAGGCTCCAGCACTGACCCCTGTGACAATCCAGTGGTTACAGCTTTGCTAACCCGAAAAAGACACATTTATCCCCATGCTCTGTTTCCTGTCAGTCTACCAATTTATTTATCCATGTTAATATGTCCCAGATCACATTATAGCAGGATGCTGAGAAAATCAATACCCTCCCTTAATTATGGATTCTAGCCTGTACTGAGTTATCCAATCCAAGTTTGAGTGCTTAAGCTGGCCTTAGTGCCCAGCGTTAGGGAGGAAAAAAATACAGTCAAGATTCTTGCTTGCTCTCCTCATGGGTTCATGGGGAGTGTCAGTGAGGACACTGTTGGACATGATTGAGTTGTCCTGTCCCAGCCCCTCCTAGTCAAATAACCTGTCAACATCCAATGCCCAGAGCAGGGCGTGAAAAATGGCTACTTGGTCGAGGGTTGAATGCAGTTATGTATCCAAGAGAGGAGATCAACATCTACAAGGGAGCAGGGGGAAAACTTTAGGGTTAGGGGGAGAAGAGTTGGGGAGGGAGTAAAACATTTGGGTTATCCCATTTTCAAATGGTAACATCACTGAGATTTAGATATTCTTCTTGAGTTAAGAATTTCACTTTCTCCTGTTTTCATGTCATGTGATTTCAGACAGTAGATGCTAAGAAGCTGGAAAAAGCTGAAGCCCGACTAAAAGCAAAGCAAGAAAAGAGGACAGAGAAGAGTTCGCAGAAGACAGCAAGTCCTCTGTAAGTACATGAATTATTGTGCGCTTGTTTGCTGTAACTGAGGAAGTGGGCTGTGTACAAAGCAGAGCTTTGCTAATATTGAGTGTATATGGAGTAGGGGAAGAGATTTTTTAATAAGCTCAGATTCTTCAATCTTGAAAAAGTTATCTCTGTTTTCTGCTCCTTATTAGTTGCAGTTCAGCCATAATATATTTCAGTTCTGGAAAATACTAAACCTAAAACATCAACTGACTCTTATTCTAAGATGATAGGAACAGAAGAAGGTAAGTCAGTCCTCAAGCCTGTTCTGCCATTCAATTAGATCATGACTGTTTTGTACCTCGATTCCATTTACATGCCTTTTCTGCATCTTTCCTGAATCCCTTAGCCAACAAAAGTCCTGAAGATTTGAATTGCCCCACAGTCCACAGCCTTTTGGGGGAGAGAGTTTCAGCTTTCCACCATCCTTCGTGTGAAAAATTGCCTCCTGATTTCACTCCTGAATGGCCACGCTCCAATTGTAAGATTATGCTGTCCTGTTCTGGATTCCCACATTAGAAGGAATAGCTTCTCTGCATTTACCCTATTGAATTCTTTTCAAATTAAGTATCTGGATTTGAAGCATCCCTCAACCTCCTAAACTATAGGGAATACAAGCCAAATATACACTAAGCTGTCCCCCTGATTTAACCCTTTAGGAATTGTTACCATTCTGGTGAATTTGTACTTTACCCTTTCAAAAGCCAATACATCCATCTAAAGTTGGGTGTCCAAAACTGAATCCAGTACTCCAGATGGAGTCTGACTAAGGTTCTGCATAACTGAAGCATTGCTCACTTGGGTATTCAAGCCCCCTTGAGCCAACATTTCATTTGCCTTTTCAGTTACTTTTAGGAACATAGGAACATATTTTGTGTCTCTGTAAGAGCTTTGTTATTTGTAATGGACACCCAATTCCATTGGCTTCTTTACAGTTCCGAGTTTCTCACCATGAAGAAAATATTCAACCTGTTTTTCCCAAGATTCAAAGTAGACGATCTTCCCATTTCTCTACATTGAGCTACAGTGCTATATTTTGGTCCAGTCACTTAATCTGTGTCCCTTTTGTAACTCTTGTTGCCATCCACACAACTCACTGTGCCTCCTCATTTAATGTAACCTGCAAATTTCGGCATATAATTCTTTATTCATAAGTAGTAGCATGGGAACAATTAACAAGTGATCTCGCACCAATTGCTATTTGAGGAAGAGAGTTTCACCTTTCTAACTTCCACTACCCTTTTGTGTAAAAGTGTTCCCCAACTTCATTCCTGAAAGCCCTGGTTCTAATTTTAAATTATGCTCCCCAGCCAGCAGAAGTAGTTTCTTTGTCTAACCTATCTGTTTCCCTTATAATCTTGAAAACTTTGATCAAATCACCCTTATCTTTGTAGATCCCAGGGAATACAACCCCAGCTTGTGGAATCGCTTCTCATAACATAGCTCTTGGAGTCAATGTTTAATTCTGGTAAAACAACACTGCGCTCCCTCCAAGGCTAATATATCCTTCTGAAGGTGTGGTTTCCCATTTCTCACAGTACAAAGTGCTCACAGCGTGGTCTAACCAGGACTTATTATAACTTTTACCTCCTTGTAATCCTCTCCATATAAATGCCAGCGTTCTATTAGTTTTTTTGATTACTCTCTATGCCTAATCAGAAATTTCAAATTATCCATGTATCTGGCCCTCCAAATCTCTTTGAAACTTCTTTTTATTTGTTCTTGGGATATGAGCATTGCTGACAAGGCCAGAATTTCCCTTGAGAATCATAGAATGGTGTAGCACAGAAGGAGGCCATTTGACACATCAGGTCCGTGTCAGCTCTCTCCCCTTTCTCCATAGCCCTGCAATTGCTTCTCTTCAGTGGTTCCAATTTTATCTTTTGAAAATCATGATTGAATCTGCCTCCACTACAATCTCAGGCAGTGCATTCCAGATCCTGACCACTCGCTAATTAGAAAACAAAGTTCTTCCTGTGTCTTCTTTCTCCATTCACATCCACTGATGTCTCCTGGTTCTCCACTCTTCCGCCAACAAGAATAGTTGCTCTCTATCTACTCTGTCTATACCCTTTTATAATCTTGAACACCTCACCTCTCTTCACGAAGGTGAGCAATCCTAGCTTTCTCAGCCTATCCACATAACTAAAGTCCTTTATCCCTGGAGCTATTGGTGTAAATCTTTTCTGTACCATCTCTCAAGCCTTCACATCCTTCCTAAATTGCAATGCCCAGAATTGGACACACTGTTCCAGTTGAGAGTGATGCAGTTTTTTAATTAAAGTTCAACGCAGCTTTTTGCTTTTGTACTCCGTGTCTATTTATAAAACTCAAATACCTTTTTAACCACTGTGCTGATCTGCCTTCTTGAACTGCTGCAGTTTGTGGCTTTGTTACAGTGCAAAAAAACTGACAGTGCTGTTAGGGAGTTCCAGGATTTTGACCCAGCGATTATGATGCAACGGCGACATAGTTCCAAGTCAGAATGGGAGGTGATTTGGAGGCAACAACCTTCGGTGGATGGTCCATCTCGGCTTTCTCTGGCGGGAGAAGGCCAGTCTTCAGCCAAATCGATTCACTCCACGTGATATCAAGAAACGGCTGAAGGCACTGGATACTGCAAAGGCTATGGGCCCTGACAATATTCCAGCAATAGTACTGAAGACTTGTGCTCCAGAACTTGCCACACCCCTAGCCAAGTTGTTCCAGTACAGCTACAACACTGGCTATGTGAAAAATTGCCCAGGTATGTCCTGTACATAAAAAGCAGGACAAATCCAACCCGGCCAATTACTGCCCCATCAATTTCTGCTCAATTACTGCTCAGTTTCGGTTCTGCCAGGATCACTCAGCTCCTGACCTCATTACAGCCTTGGTTCAAATATGGACAAAAGAGCTGAACTCCTCAGGTGAGGCGAGAGTGACTGCCCTTGACATCAGGGCACCATTTGACTGAGTGTAGCATCAAGGAGCCTCAGCAAAACTGGAGTCAATGGGAAACAGGGGGAAAACTCTCTGCTGGTTGTAGTCATACCAAGCATAAAGGAAGATTGTTGTGTTTGTTGGAGGCCAGTCATCTCAGCTCCAGGACATCACTGCAGGAGTTCCTCAGGGTAGTGTCCTCAACCCAAACATCTTCAGTTGCTTCATCAATGACCATCATGAGGTCAGAAGTGGGGATATTCATTGATGATTGCACAATGTTCACCATTCATGACTCCTCAGATACTGAAGCAATCCATGTCCAAATGCAGCAAGACCTGGACGATATCCAGGCTTGGGCTGACAAATAGCAAGTAACATTCGTGCCACATAATTGCCAGGCAATGACCATGTCCAGCAAGAGAGAATCTAACTATTGTCCCTTGGCACTACCATCACTGATTTCCCCCACTATCAACATCCTGGGGGTTACCATTGACCAGAAACTGAACTGGACTAGCCGTATAAATATTGTGGTTATAAGAGCAAGTCAAAGGCTAGGAATCCTGCGGTGCGCAACTCACCTCCTGACTCCCCAAAGCCTGTCCACCATCTACAAGGTACATGTGATGGAATACTCTCCACTTGCCTGGATGAGTGCAGCTCCCACAACACTCAAGAAGCTCGACACCATCCAGGACAAAGCAGCTCGCTTGATTTGTACCCCTTCCACAAATGTTCACTCTCTCCACCACTGATGCACAGTGGCAGCAGTGTGCACCATCTATAAGATACACTGCAGGAACTCACCAAGCCTCCTTAGACAGCACCTTCCAAACCCATGACTGCTCCCATTTAGAAGAATACATCGGAACACCACCACCTGGAAGCTCCCCTCCAAGCCACACACCACCCTGAGTTAGAAATATATTGCCTTTCCTTCACTGTTGCTGGGTCAAAATCCTGGAACTCCCTCCCTAACAGAGCTGTGGGTGTACCTACACCACATGGACTGCAGCGGTTCAAGAAGGCAGCTCACCACCACCACCTCAGGGGAAATTAGAGATGGGCAATAAATGCTGGCCCAGCCAGCAATGCCCACATCACATGAATGAATAAAAAAAAACAAAGTGCTTTTAGGGAGCTCCAGGATTTTGATCCAGCGATAGTGATGAAACGGCGATATAGTTCCAAGTCAGAATGGCGAGTGATTTGGAGGAAAGCATGCAAGTGGTGGTGATCCCCATAAATCTGCTGCTCTTGTCCTTCTAGGTGGTACAGATCATGGGTTTGAAAGATTTCCCACCACTATTTCTAGCTTTTCAACATTTGGAAAGTATCTTCTATCTTTTTAGGTTCAGTGTCTACATTGAATTCCATATGCCATGGTTTTTCCCATTCACTAAATTTATTAACATCGCTGTAATTTTATGCTTCCATCTACACTGCTTACAATGCTGCCTATCTTTGTCATTGGAAAACTTGAATATGTGGCTTTCTATTCCATAATCTAAGTTATATAGTTGAGGCCCCAACATAAATCCTTTCAGGATACCGCTAGTAACATCCTGCCAACTAGAATAGCATTCCACTATCCCTCCCTATCTACTCGACTAGTTTCCTAACTAAATCAATAATTTGCCTTAAATTCTACGAGTTTGATCCATGAGCTTCAACTTTAGCTAACATTCTCTTAATGAGGGATTTTATCCAATGTTCTCTTGGAGTCCATATAAATAACATCCGTAGACATTCTCCTGGCCACTACTTCAATCATATCTTCAAAAATTTAATTCGGATTTGTCAGTTGCGACCTTTAACTTACAAATCCAGGCTGGCTCTCTGCTCAACTAAAAATTTTCCAGGTGTCCAGTCACTCTATTCTTAATTATAGACTCCGCTAATTTCCTGACAACAGATGTTAGGTTAACCGGTCTATAATTCTCTGGTTCCCCTTCTCTTGCCTTCAGCCAAGTTATTAATATATGTTATCAATACGCTGAGACCTCAATACAGATTCCCAGGAAACACCAATAGTCACATCCGCAAATCGTGGAACGGGCCCAAGGGAATGAATGGCCTGCTCACGTTCCTGTGTTATGTTTCCTGCTGCTCCTCATGTTTTACCTGTCAACCAATTACCAGCCCATGTCACATGTCTACCTCCAATTCCTTGCGCTTTTATCTTTGTTACTAACCTGATTAAATGCCATCTTGAAGTCTCTATAGACACTTATCCATCCATTACACTAATAGATAAATCAGACTTGAGCCACCCATTACACTTGCCTGCCATCTTGAGTGTTTCCTGAGCTTAATTTTATTTAAGATATATTTAAAAAATTACAAAAACTGTGAAATGTCAAAGCAGCAGGTTCAGAACATCAAGACAAGTTTACAACAGACACCAAACAGGCTCTGGAAGGCTGGAATGGCTTATCAGCAAGATGGGTGAGGCCGGGGCACTGGGCCCTGGGTAGATGTTGTGATGGGAAGGTGGTTGGGTTGGTATTCTGTAAAAGCAGTGATCACATTTATATGATGCTGTATCACATGGCCAATATATCTGAATTATTTACCCACTGAATTGTTTTAATGTGCAGTGATTGCAAATTAAGCAAAATGTGGTCAAATAGGTCCGAGTGCCTTTTCATCTGAACTAATCTTGTGTAATGTTCCCCCACCACCTCCACTCCCCATACATTAAGTTTCTCGTCACGTGCCTCTAACACAACCATGCAACATTGCAAACAAATTGTAAAAATGTTATTAACAGGCCTAGCTGCATTGTGTGATTGATTCTAACTAGTCAGTGTCACAGGTGCCAGTTCTCAATGTTGAGTCACTTATTTCAGCCCTGCTGTTGTGGCAAGACAGCAAACCAGAAACAGGCACTGCTTACAGGGGAAGGAAAAGTTGACTTGGTGTCAGCTCCAGGTTGTGCTTATTCACCTGTCAAAGAGTAACATTGATGCAGTGTTGTGAGGAAGTGCACAGCACAGGGAGTATAGTGCCTTTTTAAAAAATTTTGTTTTCTCACCAAAAATAAATAAACCATGGCCTTATTTCAGCTCCTCTAAGCACATGTTCTGCCTCTTTGAAATCACCCAGCAGGGATCTCATTTGTGCTTTGCCTGCTTCCCATTCCCACTGTTGCTGGCAGGCAGACTGACTCCACTGTTCCAGAAAGAAGCAGCGGAACATTTTGGTCAGAAGCCTTGTCTGTGATATTGGGCATGAGGATCTGGAATCCTCCTGAACTGATTAAGGGACTTGTAAGATATGGTGTTCTCCTTCACTGACTCTCACTCATCTGTGGAAAGTCAGTTTGCCTTGCTAAAACTTCATTTATATTGGTATTTAAAATGAATAGATAAGTGGTTGTATTTGCTTTGAGCATCTCAAGGGCAGTTAGGGATGGGCAATGAATGCTGACCTACCAGAGACGCCCATATCCCATAAATAAATGAATAAAACTTTGTATGCTGTTCCTTAATGCTGGCTGAAATTGTCACTTTGTTTTCAAGTGACGTATATAATATAAAATTAAAATATCTGGAAGATTTGAATGCTGAAAATGTGCAGTCTCCCACACATTGTTTCATTTTCCTCTCTTAGATGGACTGTTCAAATGCGTTTCTCCCCTAGAAACTGTCAAATCGCACTGGGTTAATGGATAAACTTCAAAGACTCCTTTGAAGTGTGTTTTTTCCTGGAGCTGCTGGCTTTGATGTGGCTTCTGAGCTGACAATTTCGAAGCTTTTTTGCACGAGATATTGGAAAAACATTCCTGTTCTAATATGTTGATGTTTCTTTTTGTTCTTTATTTTAAGCAAGTAAGATTGTTGATTACTCGTGGTGCCAAATTCTGGGATTATTTCTGGGGCACGGGGAAGTTCGAGACTTGCCCGAGTTGCAGCATTCTTTGAACTTTTCAAAATAGGGTGTTTGTTCCATTAATCAGAGCTGGAATCAGTCGCAAATCTCCAAGATGAAAGGACAGTGTGGTAAACTAATAACCGTAAGTGAATATCTGGTACTTCCTGTGGCTCAGTGTTTGAATGTGTTGCCTGATGTGGTACAGAGCCATGCAGTCCAAATTAGACATCCTGCACTGTTTGACTTTAGGCTTTTGCCAGATATTTTTCTCATGGTCAGCACCAACAGCAATTCCCAGTCCCATGAGCCAAATTGTGTGACTTCATACACACACTAACTGCTGACCCAGTCGTAGAAGAGATAAACTTGATACTCTCATTAGTTCACTGAATTAGCATGCACTCTCTATTGTCGGGTAGCAAAAAATAAACATGGACAGATCTCATAATTTAACCTATAAACTACAGATAGCTTTATTAAAGGAGAGATCAGCTCCAGGCAGGGTAACCAGGAAATCTGGAGCGAACAATCTGACAGCGCAGATGCAAGCGAGGTAGATCGCAATATCCTTAGCATACCTGTGGAAGCTGACCCCATGGCACAGGGCGAAGGATGGATCTGTGTAGGAAGGGAAGCCATTGCTCGAGATTGGTAAGTGTGCTACCAAGCAACGGCAGTCACATGGGGCTGGATGATGACTGTGAGTCGATAGAAGAGGATGGTGTCAGCCAACATGTCAAATGCTGCAGAGATGATGAGGAAGGATAATCCACCACAGCGATAGTGCATGTTGCTCATGACTTCTGTTGGGGCTCTTGGTGCTGTGGAAGCTGGATCTTTAATAATTCATTTATGGGATGCGGGGATCGCTGGCTAAGTCAGCATTTATTGTCCACCCCTAATTGCCCTTGAGAAGATGGTGATATGCTGCCTTCTTGAACTACTGCAGGATTGGACAGCTTTGAACAGAGTTTTGAGGGAGATTGTTATGGAGCAGGGAGGGAACAAAAATTTAAAGAACACCGGAGATTGACAATAGGGTAGCTGTTAACGGGCTTAGTGTGGTTTTCTTGAGGGGGGGTTATAACAGTGATGATGACAATGGCAATAAGCATGGGGTAGTAAGAGGAAGGTCGGTGATCAAGCATCAAATATCCAAGACATATAAGGCCATTATCTCAAAATAAGCACTCAATAAAGGGGAAAACTGGAAAAAACTTGTTTCTACAAAGAGCTATTGGAATGTGGAATGCCTTGCCACAAATTGTAGTCGATGCTAAATCAGCTGTAGGACTCAAAGGGGCCTTTGATAATGATTTAATTATGAAGAATATGAAAATCATGTGGGGACTGCAAGATAGGTTCATTGTTGGCAGTAAGGACCAAATGACCATCTCTTGTACTAGTGGGATACCAGATATTCACTTAGGAGGAATAGAAGAATATTTAGATTCGTAATACATGTTTACCGCACTGACCTTTTATCTTGGCGATCTGCGACTGATTCCAGCTCAGATTGATGGAACAAACACCCTATGTTGAAACCTTGGGCAAGTATCAAACTTCCCGTGTCCCAGAAATAATCCAAAAATGTGGTGCCATGGGTAACCAAGAATCTTACTCTTTTAAAATAAAGATCACAACCAGAACATAAGAAAACAGCAAAATCCTAAAGCAGGAACGTATTTCCAATATCTCGTACAAGAAAGCTTCTATTTGTCTAGGACAATTGACAGCTATTCAAAAACTGCTCTGGTGGTATAGGTGAGGTCAGCATTTTGTAGTGTCGGGAATTGCAGGCATCAACACATCACTTCCAAGAGTGGCCCATTGACAAGATCCTACTTGTGATTGTAGCCTATGACAAATAATTCAGTGAATGATGCTCGGCTAGTAATGGCTTTTCTGTTGTGTTAGCCTTTGGACGTAAGGTTATACTCTAATTTGTTCCAGGGTTCTTGAGGAAGCCTCAGCCAGCCAAGCTTCCAATAAGAAGGAAAGCCGCTTGGAAGCTTCAGGAAAGAACAAGTCGTACGATATTAAAATCGAGAATTTCGATGTCTCCTATGGAGACAGGTGAGTATCGCTGCTGCTGAACACTGAACATATTTGGTTCTAATTGATAGAGATTGATTGTCATGTTATCCAACCATTGTTGTATCAGATGGTAGAAGGTGAACTAGATGGACCTTGATTTATTTTTGTCCAGCAATTCCTACGTACTATATATAATGGCCATTGTGTGAGAGATGCTCTGATACCTTTCCTTTGACCATTGGGTGATGGAAGAGGTACCTCTCTTGTCCTGGCCTCCCATGTTTATACAGCAACAGTAATAACTTGTATTTATTTGGGACCTTCAACATACCTAAGTAGCATTTTGGGATGCCTTATTATGTTATAAAGCAAAATTTGACACTGATCCATGTAAGGTAGATGGTCAAAACCTTGGTCAAAGAGGTAAGTTTCTAAGGATTGTCTTAAAAGAGGAAAGAGCGCTAGTGAGGTGGAAAGGTTTAGGGGCAAATTTTTTAGCTTATGGCCTAGACAGCCGAAGGTTCAACGATCTATCGTGGAGCAATTAAAATTTGTCTTGTTCAAGAAGCCAGATTTATATTAGCAGAGACATCCCGAAGGATATCTGGAGAAGCTTGCAGAGATAGGGAGGGTGAGGCAATGGAGGGATTTAAAAAGCAGGATGGGGATTTTAAAATCGAGACATTGCTTGACTGGGACGTGAGCACGGGGGTGATAGGGGAACAGGACTTGATGCAATTAAGGTCTGGATAACCTCAAGTTTATGGAAGGTAGAATGTGGGAGGCAGACCAGGACTGCATTGGAATAGTCAAACCAAGAAAGAATGAAGGCATGGATGAGGTTTTCAGCAGCAGATGAGCTGAGGCATTGGTAGAGTTGGTTGACATTCTGGAGGGAGAAATGGGTAGTCTTGGTGATATTCTGAACCTTTATAAAGCTCTGGTTAGGCCCCAACTGGAGCATTACATCCCGTTCTGGTCATCACATTTTAGGGAAGACATGGAAGCTCTTGAGATGGTGCTGAGGAGATTTAGCAAAACAGTTGCAGGAATATGGGGTTTTAGCTACAAGATTAGGTTGGAAAGGCTGGGGTTGTTCCCCTTGAAGTGAAAGAGATTGAGAGGACATTTGGTAGAGGTATACAAAAATTATGACAGGCTTAGGTAAGATAGACCAGGAGAAACTCTTCCTATTATCTGGTGGTACAAAGACTAGGGGCCACAGATTTGAGGTTTTGGGCAAGAGATGCAGAAGGAATATAAAGAGGAATTTATTTATGAGACGAGTAGTAATGACCTGGAAAACTCTTACCCACCTGGGTGGTAGAAGCAGAAACAATCAAATATTATAAAAGGAAATTGGTGAGCACTTGAAGGAAATAAACTTGCAGGGCTACGGGGATGGAATGGGAGGGTAGGACTGACTCTGTGATGCGGACGAGTGTTTGAAAGGCCATCTTGGAGTCAAATGTGACACCAAGTTTTCAAAGAGTCAGATTCAGCCTCAGACAGTTGTCAGAGTGGAGTCAGCAGCTGGACAGTGGAGTTTATGATGATGGCCTTGGTCTTCCCGGTTTTTAATTTGAAGAAATTTCTGCTTGTACAGTGCTGAATGCCAGATAAGCAGTCTGACAATTTAGCAACAGTGGAGTGGTCAAGAGCAGTGTTTCTGCTGTCCTATAGGTCAGTAGTTCTTGAGCATTTTTGGTTGAAGGAAACCTCTTTAAATGGATCAGTAATTGCAGATCCCTCCCCTCCCATACAAATGAGAATTCATATTGAGTATTATATTGTAAGTGCTGTATGTAAACAGTGTTTTAATAATACTTATGAAGAATCAGGCATTCAGTGAGATGGGTGAGCCTGCTTCTCATTACAATCTGTCTATCCTTGGTGTGATGTTTGACATTGGCATTCATGAAATCATTCTTCGCACTCTGCTTGCACCAAGCCTGCCCCTGATCACTGCTCATTTTGCTTACTCACTACTCTTGACCATGATGTCCTGGGTGGGCACAAGCACTTTCATATTATTTTGCAGAGGGCCCTGCAAAGTCTCTACAGACCCCACAGTGTCCACAGACCCCAGTTTGATAACTCGCACTTATAGGTGTTGTCAGTCAGCAGGACGTGTAGCATAAAACTGTTCTTTCAGTAGTCCCCATGGATTACAAAATGAGTGTTGGCAGGCCTTGGAGCAGAATGGGCCTGGGAATTCCCACTGTTTCCAGTCCCATGCATCCATATGTTTGACCTGGTCTGTCACTATGTAAACAGGGTGATGGATTACGTGAGAGATAGCACACCTGCTGGCAGGTCACTTACCTTCAAGAACGTTGTTGCTCTCAGGAAAATTGCTTGTCCCTGCTCAATTACACAACATTGAGGTAGTTTGGGGCAGAAACCCTTGCGAAACCTCTTAGCACCCTCCGTATCTGTAGGAAGCCTTTACTGCGACAAATAAGCGAATTATGTTTAGTGGAACTATCATCAGGTGCTTAATTAGTTTTTGAACAAGCAGTTTGATATTGGATATGCTAAAATGCCCTGTGGAGCATTTTAAACCTTGTATTAAGAAGTGAGCACCGCAGGATGGCCAATTACCTTGTAAGTGGTGTATAAAAAGGAATAAATTAACAATGAATATTAATGCCCGGTCAGCCAGTGAGTTAGAAGCAGGGCGAGACTTATTGTTTTAATTTTGAGGCCCTGAACTCATGACCGCAACTGCAGCACTGTCTCCCGAGTACAGCAGGATTATTTCTCCAGCAAAATGCAGTGATTGAAAGATCGTTACATAATGCAACTTGTATGCATAAATACCAATTGCAGTCACTTAGAGTGGTGCGGGCTCCAGGTATGATTAACAGGGGAATTATCCAATCATCTCCATTCGGACTGGGATTTGTGATGTCACTATATGCAGCCATAGACTCATGAAGACACTCGTTGATTAATTTTTAAAAATTCATTTATGGGATTTGGGCGTTGCTGGCTAGGCCAGCATTTATTGCCCATCCCTAATTGGCCTTTTCAAGAGCAGCAGATTGTTGGGCCGTGTAACAACTGACCAGTAATGGTGGGGAAAGCAGAATCCACAACAGCTTCTAAATATTTGAAGGGTCTGGGGAAAAGGCAGGGAAATGGACCTAAGTAGATAGATGTTAGACTCATAGGCGTTTACAGCACAGAAGGAGGCCATTCAGCCTATCATGTCCACGCCGGTCAACAAAGACCTGACTACACTAATCCCATTTTCCAGCGCTTGGCCCATAGCCCTGGAGGCTATGGCAACGCAAGTGAATATCTAAATACTTCTTAAATGTTACGAGAGTTTCTGACTCAACCACCCTTTCAGGCAGAGAGTTCCAGACTCCCACCACCCTCTGGGTGAAAAAATTTCTCCTCAACTCCCCTCTTAGCCCTCTACCTCTTACCTTAAATCTGGGTATTGACCCCTCTACTAATGGAAATTCTAGGGAATTGGCTTGAACACAGTTGACAAAATGGGGAAAATTCAAGGGAATGGGGCTAAATAGCTTGTTTTGATAGCTGTCTTATACACATCGGGCTGAATGGCTTCTTGTGCAGTGCCAGAGCTGAATCAGTTGTTCTATACTAGATGTCTCCCCTGCAAACTTCAGCTTTTCCCAGGTGTATTTCTTTTAGAGCAAAAGCCTCCTGGGTTTTAAGTGCACCAAAATTACATCAGTGTTTGTTTGAATTATCTCACAATTGAACAAAATAAATAAGTTTAGTGCAATTCAATAATAAAGGCAAAGTATGATTTTGGGGGGGAAATTGGGATGTTACTCACAATATTCTTCCAAACCAAAAAGTATCTTTGAAATGGTGAGAAACTATAAAATGCTCATTTTCAAAGGGATTTGAATGCCCTTGTACAGAAACTCAAAGTTAACATGCAGGTGCAGTAAGCAATTAGGAAGACTAATGGTATGTTGGCCTTTATTGCAATGGGGCTGGAGTATAAGATTAAGGAAGCCTTGCCCAAATTGTACAGGGTTTTGGCGAGACCAAACCTGGGGTACTGTGTACATACTTGGCTCCATACCTAAGAAAGGATATATTTGCCGTAGAAAGGGCACAACAAAGGTTCAGTAGATTGATTCCTGGGCTGAGAGGATCTCCGATGATGAGAGATTGAGTAGAATGGCCTATACTCTTGGAGTTTAGAAGAGTAAGAGGTGATCTCATTAAAACATAAAAGATTCTGACGGATTTACAAGGTAGATGATTGCAAGCTGTTTCCCCTGGCTGGAGAGTGCTGAATTAGGGAGCATACTCAGGATAAGAGGTCAACCATTTAGGATTGACTTGAGAAATTTCCTTTCTCAGAAGGTTGAGAGTCTTTGGAATTCTCTACCTCAGAGGCCATGGATGCTCAGTCATTTAGTATATTCAAGGCTTAGATCAATTGACCCTTGGACTCTAAGGAAATTGATGGATGTGGAGATACGAACATACGCATTAGGAGCAGAAGTAGGCCATTAGGCCTGTCTGTCATTCAGTCAGGGCTGATTTGATTGTGGCTTCAACTCCACATTCCACCTACCCCCGATAACCGTTGACTCCCTTGTTAATCAAAGGATGGGTGGGAAAGTCAAGATTCAGCCATGATCTTATTAAATGGTGGAGCAGACTTGTGAGGCCATATGACCTACTCCTGTTTTTTTATGTTTTTAGTCCCCTCCATTTCCCCTGTATCCCTGATGGTTTGCAAAGGGTCCCCTCATTATCCAGTATTGTCTCTCTTTTAGGGAGTTATTTTAAAGGCATTGAGGGAGAGTGCAGTGGTGCATTCTGACCAATCTATACAGATCTAATGGTGGCATTTTCACTCAGTTCCATCCCCTCCTCAACCATTGGCAAAACTCCAACATGTTCAGCATGTTCTTTGTGTTCCTTACTTTTGATTGATGAAGCAATGACACAATTTGCACCCTTGCTAAAGCGTCATTTTAGTAGGGCCGAATTTGGTCAGTAGTTGTATTCAAAATAGTTTTTAAACATTGTTCCAAATGGAAGGCCTTTGATAGAGCAAATAGTTTGCACTGGCAGGACGGTCAGTAACCAGAAATACATTCATCATGATTGGCAAAAGAACCAGGAGGAAAATGAGATGACTTCTGCGCAGTGAGTTGTTTCAATCTGTGCAAGTGAGTACCGAAATAGGAGGATAAGGCAGATGAATGCATGACTGGACAGATGGTGCAGGAGGGAAGGCTTTAGATTCCTGGGACACTGGGACTGGCTCTGGGGAGATGGCACCTGTGCAAGCCGGACGGGTTGCACCTGAACAAAGCCGGGTCTGAGTTCCTTGTGGGGCGTTTTGCTAATGCTCTTGGGGGGGGGGCTTTAAACTAACTTGGCAGGGGTGTGGGAACCAGGAGAGAATATCAAGGTGCACAAAATACTGGGAGAGACAGATAGCACTAGAATAAAGAGTAGGAAGTTAATAGGTGGAGTCAGAGTAAGGGAGAAAGTGTTGAAGTCTAAATCAGGGTTACTATGCATGTATGTGAATGCACGGAGTATAGTAAATAAGATTGGGGAGTTACAGGCGCTGATTGCCATGTGGAAATATGATGTTGTGGCAATAACAGAGACCTGGCTCAAGGAAGGGCAGAACCGGGTGTTAAATGTTCCTGGGTACAAGGTGTTTAGGAAAGATAGGGCAGGTGAAAAGGAGGAGGGGTGGAGGTATTGGTTAAGCAGAGCATTGCAGTACTGGAGAAAGACGATGTCCCAGAGGGTTCAAAGACAGAATCAATTTGGCTAGAGCTAAGGAACAAAAAGGGTGCGATTACATCGCTTGGTGTAGTCTATAGACCACCAAATAGTGGGAAGGATGTAGAGGAACAAATCTGCAGGGAAATTACAGAGATGTGCAAACATTATAGAGTAGCTATAATGGGCGACTTTAGTTACTCGAACATAGACTGCGATAGTGGTAATGTAAAGGGCGAGAGGGGCAAGAGTTCCTAGAGTGTGTTCAGGAAAATTTTCTACAGCAGTATGTGTCCACTCTAACAAGAAAGGAGGCACTGCTAGACCTGGATCTTGGAATTGGTGATCATTGTATCATAAGGTTTAGGATGATGGTAGAAAAGGGAAACGGGTAATCCAAAGTAAGAATAATTAACTGGGGGGGAGCAAACTTCAATGAGGCAAGAACGGAGCTGGACCGGATAGACTGGAACTCAAGGTTGATGGGAAAAACTGTAGCTGAACAATGGGCTACCTTCAAAGAAGAAATGGTTTGGGCACTGTCAAGGTATATTCCCTCAGAGGGGGAAGGTAGGGCAAGCAAATCCAGAGACCCCTGGACGAAAAAGGAGTTAGAAATTAAGATAAAGAAGAAAAAGTGTGCTTATGACAGGTGTCAGGTAGAAAATACAATTGAGAATCAAACTTAATGCAGAAGGTTCAGAGGAGAGGTGAAGAAACAAATAAGAGAAGCAAAGAAGGATTAGGAGAAAAGACTGGCAGCTAAAATAAAGGGGAATCCCAAAGTCTTCTATAGGCACATAAATAGTAAAAGGGTGGTAAAAGGAGGAGTAGGGCCAGTTAGGGACGGATCTGCACATGGAGGCAGAGGGCATGACTGAGGTGTTAAATGAATACTTTGCATCTGTCTTTACCAAGGAAGTAGATGCTATCCAGGCCACGGTGACAGAAGAGGAAACTCTGTCACTACAAAGGCTCAAAATTGATATGGAGGAAGTGTTGGATAAACTGTCGGCACTTAAAGTTGACAAGGCACCGGGACCGGATGAGATGCATCCAAGGACGTTGAAGGAAGTGGGAGTGGAAATTGCAGCCTTCCCTAGACTTGAGGGAGGTGCCAGAGGACTGGAGAATTACAAACATTATGCCCTTGTTCAAAAAAGGTTATAAAGATAAGCCTAGCAATTACAGACCAGTCGGTTTAACATCGGTGGTGGGGAAGCTTCTAGAAACAATTATTCGGGATGGAATTAATTGCCATGTGGAAAAATGTGGGTTGATTAGGAAGAGTTAGCATGGATTTGGAAAGGGGAAATCACGGTTAACTAACTTGCTGGAGCTTTTTTTAAGAGGTAACAGAGAGGGTTAATGAGGGCAATGCTGTTGACATGGTGTACGTGGACTCCCAAAAGGCATTCAACACAGTGCCGCATGACAGACTTGTGCAAAAAGTTATAGCTCTTGGAATAAAAGGGACAGTAGCAACATGGATACAAAATTGGCTGAGTAATAGGAAACAGAGGGTAATGGGTAATTTTTCGTGCTGGAGGAAGGTTTGTAGTGGAGTTCTCCAGGGGTCGGCATTGGGACCCTTGCTTTTCCTGATATATAATAATAATCTAGATCTTGGTGTGCAGGGAACAATTTCAAAGTTTGTAAATGGTACAAAACTTGGAAGCATTGTAAACTGCCAAGGAGGACAGTGTAGAACTTCAAAAGGACATAGACAAGTTGGTGGAGTGGGCAGATAGGTGGCAGATGAAGTTCAATGCAGAGAAGTGTAGGTGATTCATTTTGGTAAGAAGAACATGGTGAGACAGTATAACATAAGGGGTACAACACTATAGGGGGTGCAGGAGCAGAGGGTCCTGGCTGCACATGTGCATAAGTCATTAAAGGTGGCTGGACAGGTGGAGAGCAATTAATAAAGCATACACTTTCCTGGGCTTTATTAATAGGGGCATAGAGTGCAAGAGCAAGGAGGTTGTGCTGAACTTGTAAAGGACAGTCGTGAGACCTTGGTAGGAGTATTGTGTACAGTCCTGGGCGCCACACTTTAGAAAGGGGTGATGCAGAAGAGGTTCACAAGAATGGTTCCAAAGATGAGAAACTTCAGTTATGAAGATAGATTGGAGAAGTTGGGACTGTTGTCCTTGGAGAGAGGATTTGATAGAGGTGCTCAAAATCATGAGGGGGCTGGACAGAATAGATGGGGAGAAACTGTTCCCGCTCGTAAAAGGATTCAGAATGAGAGGGCACAGATTTGAAGTGATTTGCAAAAGAAGCAATGCGATGTGAGGAAAAAAGTTTTTAACACAGCGAGTGCTTTGGGTCTGGAATGCGCTGCCTGGAAGTGTGGTAGAGGCACGTTCAATCAAGGCATTGAAGCGGACATTAGATGATTATTTAAATAGAAACAATGTGCGGGGTTACGGGGAAAAGGCAGGAGAATGGCACTGAGTCATAGTGCTCATTCTGACAGCCGGTGCAGACAAGATGGGCCGAATGACTTCCTCCTGCACTATAACAATTCTGTGGTTGTGACCTGGAATGCACTGCCTGAAAGGACAGGTGGTAGCAGATTCAGTAGCAATTTTTAAGAAGGAATTGGACAAATGCTTCTCCATAGAATCATACAGCACAAAAGGGAGCCCTTTGTGCCCAAGTTGACGCTGTGAAAGAGCAACCCAATTTGCCCTACGCTTCTCTCATTTACAGCTTTGCAAATTTTTCCCCTTCGATTATTTATCCAATTTCCGTTTGGAAGTTATAAAAGTTATTTGAACCTATTAAAATTTTGGGGGAAAGAACTGTATTTAAAATTTGTTCAATCTCTCTTCATTTCAGGAGCTTACTTACTGGTGCTGATTTGCACCTTGCTTATGGCAGACGTTATGGCTTGGTTGGTCGGAATGGCTTGGGGAAAACTACGCTGCTGAAGATGATGTCGGCGCGGAGTCTACGCGTCCCTTCACACATCAGCATCTTGCACGTGGAGCAGGAAGTGGTGGGGGATGAAACACAGGCACTCCAGAGTGTGCTAGAGTGCGACACGGTGCGTGAAAGCCTGCTGAAGGCAGAGAGAGAACTGACTGCAAAGCTGAACAGTGGTGTGTAAGTAAAGACCCGCAGAAAAAAGGCACAAGGGCTCTGTAAACATGCAGCGCTCAGACAACTGGGTTTCTCTCTGAACTACCCTGCTTGATGATTGAGGGCCCTCCCTGATCCAGTCTCATGGCCCATGTGTTGGCCCTTTTATTCTCATATTCCAGAGGTTTTTTTCCTTCGGGTTCAAAACCTCAGAACACACCTGTAGATGAGCTCACGGTTCCAATAGGCTGGTTTGTGCTTCTAACCTGTCTACTATCTGTGTAATTTGATACAAGCCCAATATTTATGCAGAACCTGCATTTCTGTCTTGCCTTTCATGGGTTCAAGATATTCCGAAGTGCTTCAAGCCAATGAGGTACTTGAGAATTATGGTCCCTATCTTGTTCTGGGAAACATGGCAGCCCTTATTTTATTCTTTCACTGTTTGTGGGCTTCACTGTTGGGCCAGCATTTATTGTCCATCACTAATTTCCCTTGAGAAGGTGGTGGTGAGCCACCTTCTTGAATTTGTAAACAGCAGTGAGCCATTGGTTTCATGTTTCATCCAAAAGACAGTGTTGCACTGCTCCCTCAGTACGATGTGAGCCTGCCTGAGTGGTAACACTCTCGACTCTGAAGTCAACAGATTGTGGATTCCAATTTCACTCCAGGGACTTGAGCACAAATTATAGACTGATAATCTGATATATTACTAGGTGCTGCACTATTGCAGGTGTTGTCTTTGGATGAGGTTTTAAACCACGTATGTTATTTCTCCCCAGTGCAGACATAGAGTACAAAAGCAAGTAAGGGTGATGAACCTTTATAAAACACTGCTTTGGCTTCGAATATAATTCAGAGGCCCAAGCTAATGTCATAGGGACACGGGTTCAAATGCCTTCATGGCAGTTGGTGGAATTTAAATTAAATCAGTTAATAAATTTAATTAATAATAAACATCTGGAATTGAAAGCTAACCACAATAATGTTGGCCATGAGATCATCACGATTATTGTAAAAAACCATCTGGTTCACTTATGTCCTTTGGGGAAGGAAATCTACCATCTTTATCTGGTCTGGCCTACATCTGACTCCAGAGACACATCAATGTGGTTGACTTTTAAACTGCCCTCAGAAATGTCCTAGCAAGCTATTCAGTTGTACCAAGCCATTAGCACTGTGGGTGTACCTGCACTGGATAGACTGCAGCGGTTCAAGAAGGCGACTCGCCACCTTCTCAAGGGCAATTGGGGATGGGCAACAAAGGTTGGCTTTCCCAGCGACACCCAAGCCCCATGAAAGAATTTTTTAAGATTTAAAAATTCTGGGCACCACACTGTAGGAAGGATGCAAGGCATTCAATAGGGTACACAAAAGATTCACAAGGATGGTTCCAGGGATGAAGGACTTCTGTTACAAGGTGAAGCTATGTTGTCCTTAGAGAGGAGAAGACTAAGAGGAGATTTGATAGAGGTACTCAGAATCATGAGGGGTCTAAACAGAGTAAATAGAGAAAAACTGTCCACATGGTGGAAGGATCAAGAACCCGGAGTTACCAATTTAAGGTAATTGACAAAAGAACCAATGGCAACATGAAGAACTTTTTTATAACGCAGGGAATGGTTCGAATCTGGAATGCACTGCCCGAGAGTATGGTGGTGGCAGATTCAGTCTTAGCTTTCAAAAGAGAGTTGGGTAAACACCTGAAGAGAAATAATTTGCAGGGCTACAAGGAAAGGGTTGGGGAGTGGGACGAGCAGAGAGCTGGTATGGACATAGTGGGCTGAATAGCCTACTGTGCAGCAACCATTTTATAATTCTATTATTCTATGTCCTGGTCATTATTCATTAGCCGTTATTTATTAGAAAGATATGCTGTTAGGGTTGAATTTGAATTGGGAGGAGGCTCATGTGGAGCACAAATGTCTGTGTAGACCTGTTTCTGTGCTTTAGACTCGAATTTAGAATGCTACGTGATCGGGACTCTGCAGTGAAGTTTGAGCCCACAACCTTCTGACCCTAGCTGAGTGCTACCTCCATGCCAAGGGTAATTAAAACACAAAAGGGAGTCATCACTGTATCTTTGCTTACTGCTTTTATCTCTCAATCTTTCTTAACTTTGAGGCACTCACTGGACGATGATTTGGGCTGTAAACAGCCAAACAGATTTATTAAGCTTTAAATTATTAGTAGCCTCGATACGTTAGATTTACAATAGTTACAGATGTAACGTTGAAGAAAAACTGCATCGGCTGCAGCGGATTTCAGTCAGCGAAAAGATTTCATCCGGTCATTCCCGTTTTGCAGCTCTCATACCAATGAGAAATGAATCACTGCTACAGCAAACATTCTGTTCTAAGGGGATATGAAGTGCTTTATTCACACGGTTTGATTGGTACTCTTCGACTATAGCTGCCCAATACCTGTGTGAGAAGAGCCCTACCAAATTAAGGGCTGCCTTTGCCTCTTTTTTTGGTCCATTCTGTAATCTGGCTCCTCTCAAGCTGTGGTGAGCTTCATGGAACTTGGCATTTTGCCCAGCTTTGCAAACTTCAGAGGAACACATGAATTGAAGTCAGCTATTGCGAACAGAAGAGCCCCAGTTTCTCAGTTGGTCGTCAGTATGAAGCTGCAACATAAAGAGCAGAAAATCCCAAATTTGAACTCCAGTTGGATTGCCTTAGGTGCTAGTACTGATCTAAATGCCACCTGGGCAAGGGAAGGGCAGAGGCACACCAGCTTGGGGTTAATGCTCCAGTGACCCCCTATTTATTATTTATTTGTTCCTGGGATGTGAGCATCACTGGCTAGGCCAGTATTTATTGCCCTTGAGAAGAAGGTGGTGAGCTGCCACCTTGAACAGCTGCATTTCACAAGGTGTAGGTACATCCACAGAGCTGTTTGGGTGAGAGTTCCAGGATTTTGACCCAGCGACAGTGAAGGAATGGCGATTTAGTTTGAAGTCAGCATGGTGTGTAGCATGAAGGGAACTTGTAGGTGGTGGTGTTCCCGCGCTTTTGCTGCCCTTGTCTTTCTTGGTGGAAGAGGTCGTGGGTTTGGACGGTGCTGTCCAGATGAGAAAGTGTGGGTGTGATGGTCAAATGAGTGTGGGATTGGGCTTGGCTTTGTACTGCTTGTCAATGCTCTTGGATGTGAAACACAATCATTAAACTGGAGTGATTAGGGTATCTAGCGCACCACATACTGTATTGCAGTGTAAGTTCTAGTGGAAAGAAAATGGGTAAAGAAAAGATGTACATTACCTTTGAGTTAGTAATGTTGGAGTTCAACTTGTAAGCTGCAAATCTAACTGTTCTTGTGACTTTCTCTTATAGGAGTGACGGTACAGAGAGCGGCAAACTAACAGAAATTTACGCAAAGTTGGAGGAGATCGAGGCAGACAAGGCTCCAGCCAGGTGCGTTTAGAATGAATCCTTTGAAAACGACAGTTTGTTTCAGAGTTTAGGAAGTAAGAGTAATGTATCAGAACACACTGAAGGTAAAAGAACGTTTCTGCAAAGGGAGCAATGGCAACGTCAGTAACCTGTGACCTGGAGAGACGTGAAAATCAACCACAACTTCTCTGACCCAAAGAGCCGGCTGAGAAGTGTGTGTGTTTGGATGACAAATGAGAATGGGATTGGAATTAACTATTGTCTACCCTTGCCTACCCCAGGCACCCTCCCCCAGCCATATAGCCTACTGACACTGCATGTGAAGAACAGGCATTTGGCAGTACCAGAGGGGCTATTTGGGAATCCAGGATTTGGCACCTTTGGGTGATAGATGAAGGAGCAAATGAGAATGCACGATAGAACGTACAAACAGGAGGAGGCAAAGAGCCTTTTGTGTCATTCAGTCAGATCATAGCTAAATTGTCCCTCACAGCTGCATTTACTCACTTAAGCACTTGACACCTTTACTCAACCAAAATATATCTGAACCTCAAACTCTAGTTGCTCCCCAGATTTTTGAGGGACACTTCCCTCTACTGTTTGTATGAAAAAGTGCCTCCTGATTTTCCCTCCTAAATTCTCTAACTCTAATTTTTAAATTATGTCCCCATCATCTTGTTTGCCCCCATCAAAAGAAGTAGTTTCTTCTCTATCTACCCAATCGAGCCCATGTAATGTTTTATACATGTTAAGTCACCCCTGAACCTTCTAAACTCAGAGCAGGGCAAGTTTATGCAACACTTAACTATAACTGAACCCTTTTAGTACAAGTATTCTGTTGGATCTGTGCTGCATCTCCTCCAAGTCAAAGTAACCTTCCTGAGCTATGGTGCTCAGAACTGAACCCCAGATGGGGTCTGCCAGGACCTTTTTGTAAATGCTGCATAATTTCCCACCAACTAGTGAGAAGGATGTAGGTGAACAAATTTGCAAAGAAATTATAGAGAGGTGCATAAATTATGAAGTACTTATAATGGGGGACTTTATCCAAATATAGATTGGGATAGTGGGATAGTTGTTGTGTAAAGGGCAGAGAGGGACAAGAGGTCCCAGAGTGTTTAAATTTTCTTCGGTATGTTCCCAGTTCAACTAGGTTGGAGGCACTGCTAGGCCTGGTTCTTGGAAATGAGGTGTGCTAAGAGTATCAAGTGTCAATAGGAGAACATTTAGGGGACAGTGATCATTGTATCATAAGGCTTAGGCTGACAAAAGGAAAAGAACAAAGAGCAGTCCAGAGTAAGAATAATTAACTGGGGGAAAGCTAACTTCAATGGGTAAGAATGGATCTGGGCCAAATAAATTGGAATCGAAGGTTGGCAGGAAAAATGGTAGCTGATCACTGGGCTTCCTTCAAAGAAGAGATGATTCGGGCAGAGTCAAGGTACATTCCTTCAAAAGGGAAAGGTAGGGTAAACAAATCCAGAGCTCCCCGGATGACAAAGGACATAGCCATTAAGATAAATAAGAAAAAGTTTGCTTCTGATAAGTGTCAGGTCAAAAGTAGAATTGAAAACCAAGCTGAATACAGAAGGTTCAGAGCAGAGGTGACGAAGCAAAGAGAGAGTATGAAAAGAGACTGGCAGCTAGCATAAAAGGGAATCCCAAAGTCTTGTACAGGCATATAAATAATAAAAAGAAGAGAAGGGCCTATTAGGGACCAAAAAAGGGATTTACACATGGAAGCAGAGGGCATTGCTGAGATACTAAATGCTTTGTATGTGTCTTTACCAAGTAAGAGGATTCCAGCCAGGCCATGCTGAAAGAGGATGTAATTCAGACGCTATATGGATTTATGGATTCTTTTGAAAAGAAGGTGGTATTGGATATGTTATCTGTACTTAAAGCTGATAAGGCACCGGGACTGGATGAGATGTCTCCAAGGAAACTGAGAGAAGTGAGTGGGAATTGCAGAGGCACTGGCCATAATTTTTCAGTCTTCCTGAGATTCAGGTAGTCCTGGAGGACTGGAGAATTGCTAACATTACATCCTTGTTCAAAAAAGGGTGTAAAGATAAGCCCAGCAACTACAGGCCAGTCAGTTTAACTTTGGTAGTGGGGAAACTTCTAGAAACAATAATTAGGGACAAAATTAATAGACACATGGGCAAATGCTGGATAATTAAGGAAAGCATGGATTTCTTAAGAGAAAATCATGTTTAACTAATTTGCTGGAGTAGTTTGAAGAGTTGACAGAGAGGGTTCATGAAGGCAATGCTGTTGACTTCCAAAAGGCGTTTGATACATTGCCACACTACAGACTTGTGAGCAAAGTTAGAGCTCCTGGAATAAAAGAGACAGTAACAGTATGGTACAGAATCGGCTGAGTGATAGGAAACAAAGAGTAATGGTTAATGGATGTTTTCATGCTGGAGGAAGGTTTGTTATGAATTTCCCTAAAGGTCAGTGTTGGGACTCTTGCTTTTCCTGAGGACACAATTTCAAAGTTTGCGGATGATACAAAACTTGGAAGCATTGTTAATTGTGAGGAGGATAATGTAGAACTTCAAAGGGGCATAGGTTGGTGGAATGGGCTGGCAGGTGGTAGATGAAGTTCAATGCAGAGAAGTGCGAATTGATTCATTTTGGTAGGAAGTACATGGAGAGTCAATATAAAATAAAAGGTACAACTCCAAATGAGGTGTATATGTGGAAAAGTCATTAAAGGTAAACTTTCTTAAACAGTGAGTGGTTAGGGTTTGGAATGCACTGCCCTAGAGTGTGGTGGAGGCAGGTTTAATTGAAGCATACAAAAGAGAATTAGACTGTTATCTGAAAAGGAAGAATGTGCAGGGTTACATAGAGAAGTTGGGAATGGTAGTAGGTGAGTTGCTCATTCAGAGAGCCGGTGCAGACATGATGAGCCAAATGGCGGCCTCCTGCACCGTAATGATTCTGTGATTTCTACTCCTTTTGTATCCTAGCGTCCTTGAGGTAATTTGACACATTGCATTTTTTTTACCTGTCTACAAGTTTTGTGATTTGTGTACAGGTGGACACAATGCCACAGGTCCTCACCTAATTGAGGAAATGCTGCAGTAGCAGAGATGTTATCTATTGAATAGGGCATTAAAAATGCTTGCCTCCTGTACAGGAACATAGGAACAGGAATAGGCCATTCAGCCCACTGAGCCTGCTCCACCTTCAATGGCTGATCATCCACTTCAATGCCTATTTCCCACATTACCTCCACATTCATTTGTCATTGGTATTTAGAAATCTGTTAAACTCTGCTTTAAACGTATTCAATAACTGAGCTTCCACAGCCCTCTGAGGTGGGGAATTCCAAAGATTCACAACCTTCTGAGTAAAAGAATTTCACCTCATCTTAATCCTAAGTGGCTTCCCCCTTATTTTGAAATTGTGTCCCCTGGTTCTAGATCAGGGCAAATACCTGCATCTACCCTGTCTATCCCTTTAAGCATTTTGTAGGTTTCAATGAGATCACCTCTTATTCTTCAAAACTCTAGAGAATACTGGCCCAGTTTCCCCAATCTCTCTTCATAGGACAGCCCCGCCATCCCGGGAACAAGTCTGGTGAACCTTCACTGCACTCTCTCTATGGCAATAATATCCTTTCTGAGATAAGGGGACCAAAACTGCACACAGTACTCCAGGTGTGGTCCAACCAAGTTTCTGTACAATTGAAGCAAGACTTCACTACTCCTGTACTCAAATTCTCTTGAGATAAAGGCTAACATACCATCAACCTTTCTAATTGCTTGCTGCACCTGCATGTTTGCCTTCAATGACTTATTGACGAGAACACCCTTACCCCTTTGGGCATTTACACTTTCTAATCTCTTACCATTTAAGAAATACCTGTGCATCTGTTCCTCCTACCAAAATGGATAACCTCACATTTTCCACATTATATTCCATCTGCCATGTTCTTGCCCACTTACTGAGCCTGTCCAAATCCCCTTGAAGCAGCCTTGCACCTTCCTCACAACTCACATTCCCATATAGCTTTATGTCATCTGCGAACTTGGAAATAGTACATTTGGCCCCACATCCAAATCATTGATATATATTGTGAACAGCTGGAGCCCAAGTACTGATCCATGCGGTACCCCACTGTTCACAGCCTGTCAATGCGAGAATGACCCCTTTATTCCTAATCAGTTTTCTGCCTGTTAGTCAATCCTTAATCCATGTTGGGGAAGGAAGCAGTTAACTCACAAAGAGTTCAATTGCTAATTGTCAGTTAACAACCTAAGTACCCAGGGTGAATTCTCTCTGTAGACAGTATTGTGCTTGCGCTTTATCCGTGCGGAATCGATATCAAGAGATTTTGAAAGCACAATTTTTATTTCTTGGAGCTGCTGGTGATCATTTGTCTCGGCGCTCCGAAAAAAAACTCAGGAAAAAAAAAAAGGAGTCAGTCTTGGTCTCGGTCTTTATTTTTAACAGCCATTGGAGTTTAACAGCGGTAGCAGAGGATGGTTACTGATTGTAAGTAAAAAAAGATTAGAAACCATGCTTTCTTCGGACAAAAGACTGTATTTGGAGTTAATTTTAAGAGCAGAGTGGTTTGGAGTCACTCAAAAATGGCTGAATCAAAATGTAGAGTGTTGGGGTATGATTGCCCACCAATGTTTTCTGAGCGCCAGCCATATGGCCAGTGGAAGAATGAAGTAACCATGTGGACACGGGTTACGTCCTCGCCCAATAAAAAAACAGCGAATCGCCTTGGCACTTAGGCTACCGTATGAAAGCAAAATAAGATGCAAAGTATTTTCTGAGTTGGAGCTTGAGCATTTTGACATGGATAAAGGTTTCGATACATTATTAGATTTTATGGATAAGATCTATCAAAAGGATGATTTATTAAGTGCTTATGAAGCGTGGTCAGATTTTGACAAATTTAGGAAGTTGGAGGATTACATAATGGAATTCAGTGGAGTATATGAAAGATTGCAAAAATTCCGTCTAGAAACTCCCCAATCAGTGCTGACATTGAAGTTATCGGCTTCTGTTAAGCCAGAAAATGGAGGATACAATGTTAACGGGATGGCAAGGTCGTCTAGAAACAGGATGCAGACGTCAGTACGAAAGGAGATTTGTAACTAGAAAAATGAAGACAGAAACACCTTTAACAATTGTGGCAGGAGAAAAGAATTGGGGAATTACAACAAGAGAATGATTCTTGGAAATGCACAGGGTGTGGTCAGTCGGTGTTTGAGATGTGATTCAAAATAGCATTATGCAATGAACCGCCCTAAGTGATATAATAAGATGTTCGAAATTAAACATGAGACAGAAGACCCAGAAGAAGAAGATGGAGATATTGGCCAAAGAGAGAGCATTGTATTAGTTACAAAAAGTTTCAGCCCAGTGCTGAATGTCTTGGTTGCAGAGTCCTTCAATTGTGCAGTGTTAGATAGTGGATGCACATCTACTGTGTGTGGAATAGATTGCTTAAAATACTACATGGCCTCCTTAAATGACAAGGACCACAATAAGGTTAAAGAATTTGGGAATGCCACCCGTTTTAGATTTGGAGATGATAATTTCCTAAAATCTTTAAAAAGGGTATTAATTCCCTGTAAGATAATTGGAGCCAATCATTTCATCAGCATGGGCATAGTGTCTAGCAAAGCACAGTTACTGTTGAGTAGGCCATCGATGAAAAAACGTAGAAACTGGAAATGGAAAATTACAAGGCCATTGTATTTGGAAATCCTGTGGATTTACAATTTACGCAATATGGACACTACTGCATTCCTTTAATGAAACCTAACTTTTCTACTAAGGAAATTAAAGAAGTGCTATTAGCATCAGGAGATAGGAATTTGCAGGAGGAAAAAGCTTACTGTGTTAAAATTGCATTGGCAGTTCGCCTACCTTTCTCCCCAAAGATTAAAAATTTTGCTAAGGGATTCAGGGATAAGGGATAGAGAGTACACTAAACTTAGAGAAGATAAGCGATAGGTATGATATATGTAAGAAATACAAAAGGACACAGTCACGGCTGATTGTGAGTCTGTCCTTAGTGAGAGATTTCAATGAAGTTGTGGCGATGGATTTAGAGATGTGGTTTAAAGAAAAGAACATTTTTATTTTACTTTTTGTAGATTTGGCAACAAGGTTCAGTCAGTCGACAATCATATACAGTAAAGAAAATAATTGTGAACCAGGTTATGGAAAAGTGGATTGTGACCACCGGCAAAATTCCTCACTGGTAATGGAGGGGAATTTGCTAACGATAAGTTTGGGGATATGTGGGAAAACATGAATATAATAGTTATGAATACAGCAGCAGAAAGCCGTTTTAGTAACGGAGCGTGTGAAAGGAACCACGCGGTGATAGATGAAATGTTTCGTAAGATTTTAGCAAATCGACCAAGCTGTAAGTTAACATCTGCTCTAGCATGGGCTGTCCATGCCAAGAATTCACTACAGATGGTGGATGGCTATAGTCCATATCAGTTGGTTTTTGGTAGAAATCCAAAAATTCCTTCAGTCCTGAGTGATCATCCCCCAGCTTGGGAGGGACTTACGATTAGCTCTACTTTTTCTGAGCATTTAAATGCACTCCCATGGGCAGAAGAGCATTCCTTAAAGCCGAAGTTTCAGAGAGAATTCGGCGAGCTTTAAGACATAATGTACCATCATCAAATGATTTTCAATCAGGGAGACATGATATACCATAAAAGAGAATGGGCTTAACGAGTGGAAAGGCCCGGGAAAAGTTATAGGATGGTAAAACAGTCATTTTACAGCATGGGAACCAGACTATTTGGGTACACTCATCGAGGTTAGTTGGTGCAGATTACAAATTTGCGGCTCTGGAAAGAATTATAGGAAGTGATGAGCAACTATGTACTTCTCATACCCATATGTTGTATGATTGTAAGAACCAAGTTGCTGAAGTTGACAGGGTATCTGAAGATGGGCACAGCAATTTGGATGAGCAAGATGAGGCTATTGGCCCCAGAGGACAACTGTCAAAAGCTGGCACTAAAGTTACATACTTGCCAGAAGGGGCCAGTCAATGGAGGGATGTGACGATTGTAGGTAGAGCAGGGAAGGCCACTGGAAAATATAAAAACTGGTTAAATGTAAGAGATAAAGGACAGGTTAGGCCTATGGATTGGGAACATGAAGTAAAAAAAAATGAAAACGCAATATCAGTTCAGACAGTGGGTCTGGCAGTGAACGTGCCTCTTGGAAGAGATTGCCAACTATTGAAAGAACATCCATAAATAGGAGAGGGAGATTAAGCAGTAATAGCCTGGAGCGTGGATAAGAGGGCAGTATAGAGGGCGTAGCTTACAAGGTCAAGGAATATGGCATAGACTAGTAATGCTTCAAGGAGCAGAGCCCATGTGATCATGAAGTCTTAATAGCTTCAAACAAATTAGTTGATAAATTAATAAAGGATGCCAACTGCAAGAACTGCATAGTTGGAAAGAATTTGGGGTATACACTGAGGTGGCAGATAGGGTACAACCAGCTCTATTGCAGATGGATATGCACAGAAAAGGTGCTTCCTTTTGGGACTTATAAAGCTAAAGCCAAGTGAGTGGCACGAGGTTTTGAAGGAAAATTGGGTGACCAGGATATGAATAGATTCACCTATGGCAGAAAAAATTATTCTGAAGATGTTTTTGGCTCTGTTTAATCAGTATTAAAGCTGCTTTTTTGTGGGGACACCAACTTCAAAGGAAAGTTTTTCTTCATCCACTAAAAGAGGCGCCAAAAGCAGAAGGGACTCTGGAAGCTAAATAAATGTGTATACAGTTTAAATGACACCTCCAGAGTTTGGTATTTCTCAGTGAGGTCAGTTTTGTTCAAGTTGGGCTGTCTTCAGATGATGGCAGATCAGCAATGTTTTATTGGCACCATGGAGAGAAGCTTGCAGACATCTTTATGATGCATGTAGATGATTTTTTGTGGGGTAGTGGTAGCAAATTTGAAACGGTTGTCATTAATGAGCGCAGAACCGAGTTCAAAATTGGAAGTCAGGCTTCCGGTGCATTTAAATGCATTGGATTGGAAATCAGGCAGAGTGGATCACATGTCATTTTATATCAGCAAGCTACTTAGAGAGTGTCAATCCCATTGCAACTAGTCGGCGTAGGGCCTCCCAGAAAGATACAGTGGCTTCTGAAATAGATAAAGAGGAACTCGGAAGTCTAACTGGGCAACTCAGTAGGCTAGGCAAACAAGGCCAGACGTCAGTTTTGACATTTTGGAATTGAGCACTAAAGTGAATGATCCCGAGGTTGAAGAAATAACTTGGGGCAAACAAAACATTGACAAAATTAAAAATGGAGCAGTGTGTTTTGAAATTCCCATCTTTAGGTGACCTTAGGAAAATGAAACTGTGTTTAGTGGCGCGTCTTATGCAAATCTATGTGATGGATTTTTGAGAGCAGGAGGATTTATGATATTTCTCATAAAGGAAATGGTAAATGTCACCCTTTGGCATGGGAATTTAAAAAGATACGACGAGTCGTAAAAAGTGCGTTTGCAGCGGAGACTCTCGCTCTTGTTGAGATGGCAGATGTGGCATTCTTTGTATCAAAGATGCTGGCAGAAATTTTAAATGGATAAGGGTATTCGGGAACGATACCTATCAAATGTCTTACAGACAGGTCACTATGGGAAAATGTTCAGTTTACAAAGTGTGTTAATGAAAAGAGATTGCGAATTGACATTGCAAGCTTAAAACAGATGCTAGAGAATAAGAAGATTGCCAAGATCAGATGGATTGGTAGCAGCTACCAATTGTGCAAATGTTTCACGAAAAGAGGAGTGAGCTCCAAAATGTTACTGGAGATCCTCAAAGAGGGATGGACGTCATTTTCTTTGAGAAGACAAAAAGAAACATTTTTTTTGTGTAGACATTTCTGTACACGTGTTTTTTTTTAAAGAAGGGGGAAGTAAAGCTTTCTGTCAGAAGTTTGTACAGTGCTGGAGCAATGAGATTTTCCAGAGCAATATATTGACACATTTTGGTATTTAGTGTAATTGAGAACGCTGGAAATGTTTAGAGAGTTTTAAGATAATTTGGCTGTTTGGATTGGAACGTGTGGAGAGTTGGCCTTGCAAAATTGTATTGCCCTAAACCATTTTTGCCCTAGATCATTTTTTACCCCTTCACCTCTCCCTTCCTTAATGAAATTCACTGGACATATTTGTTTCTCTCTCGTGTTCCCCTGCTTTCACCTCTCACTTAGAACAATTCCAATTGTTGAGCAATAGAGATATTTTAAGTAAGTTATATTTGTGTTTGTCGGTTGTAGGAATGAAGTTTGATTTATATTTATGTATTTGTGTGTAAGAAAGGGAGAATTTGAGTTTTTGAGTTTTAGCTTCACTTTAAAAGATGCCTGCATTGTAATGCGATTTTATGACTCTTGAAGGGAAGGTAAGACAAACAAGGTAGAAAAAAACTACTGTTGCCAAGCAACAGGAGCCCCCCGCAGAGACAGAAAAATAGTTTCAGTTCAGTTTGAGTGCAGTTGGTCGGTGTGCTCCAAGGTTGAAAGGAGTTGCTAGCAGAAGCAGCACAAGAGAGGGACAGATAGCAAGTCCCAAACTAAAGTTGAAGCCAGTTGCCAGGAGAAGCAGGACAGGAGAGGGAACTGCAAGAAACAGGTTCCCAAAAGAAGAAGAAAGTCCCCAAACCCGGGGCAGTGGAATAGGAAAGGTCCCAAGAGGACAGTTAAGTCGAAGGCAAGGACAGGAATCTGGAAAAGGCCCTGTTTAATGAAGTTGAGTGATGAGCAATGAAAGGTTCCAAGCTTAAAGGGAGAAAGCTGCAGGACACAGATTTAAAGCATTGTAAGCTTGTGAGAAGCCAGAAGATCCAAGGGGACAGCCAAAGGCCTGTAACTCTTTTCCATGAGCATGTGAAGCGGTGGTGTTCTGTTGGCATGGCTGAGTCAGTGAGAGAGAGTGCATGGAAGGAAGCTTGAATGCACGTGGCGATCTGGGGAGAGGAGCATCGGAAGGAGAGTTCAAAACCCTGGAGGTAGACCCTTGTGGAAGGTGTCTAAGAGAAAGCGTCGTTTGGGAGAAGATTCCAAGCAAGTTGTTTGAGAGTGGAATTTGGAAGCCCTCGGATGGAGTTCATTGAGACCAGTTGGCTCACAGTGTGATAAGTGTCTGGGAGTGGGTGGGGGGAGTTGTGGAAAGGTCCATAGCAGCTGTTTATGGTGGCATCTGTCACTTGGTTTCAATGTGTAATGTGTCTGACCACAGGTCACCTCTTGGTTTACATGGACTGTGTACTTACTGTGAATAGTAGGGCATAAGATAGCTTTTGTAACTTGTGTTATCCTTACAAATCTTTACATATCTGTAAAGGTATAGATGTGGGTGAATGAGTATTATAATATAGTTCATGTTTAATAATGTTTTATCCTTTTGTTAAAAGCTCATCAGATGACTCCAGCAACTCTGTTCAGCAGCCACACTCAAAAAAAATCTAAATAAAAAATAGTTAGGATCTATCAAGCCAGGTTCCATCCCGGGATTTGGCTTGTCCAGTAGTAACATCAGCATGGATCATAACACAATACAAAAATCTACATCTGTCTGATTTGACGGTCTCTTTCTCTATTTTAGGGCCTCGGTAATTCTGGCTGGTTTGGGGTTCAGTTCCAAGATGCAGCAACAGATGACCAGGTGAGACAACGCACAAAAAAAGCTTCTTTTGAGTCAGCTGCTGATGTAGTATTTGTGGCAGAATGCCAGGCAAACACTATATTATCAATGAGAACAAGTATCACAAGGCTGTATAATATCAGGAGCACAATCAATGCTGGGCTCTACCTAGGTTAATTATTGCCTGGTGCAACCTCCAATGCAACCTCTTCCCTGTTTTGCTTCATACTTAGTAGCCATTTAGACAATAGTAAAAAGAAAATCTTGCATTTCTGTAACCCCTTTCATGACCTCAGGAGGTCCCAAAGTGCTTTACAATGAATGAAGTACCTTTGAATTGTAATCGCTAGTGATATAGTGTCAGAATTTCAAGGGCATCAAATTTTGATACCACTTGGTCCCAGCAAATTTTTTATTGGCACATAGCAGTGTCCAGGCAGTAATTTACAGTTCCAAAATGATCATATATCATCTATTAGGCCACTGGTCAGAGTAACACGTTTGTGTCTTGAGCTTCTTTCGCCAGATAGGTGTTGGATTCCTGCCAGCCACCCATGTAAGCTAGGTGCCACTGCCTTGTTTTCTAACTCTGTACTGTTCCTGAAAATCCTATCTCTAATTTCCTTGAGCATATCACTATTTTCCACATGGGGTCCTTTGCTCTGCTTAGACCCTCTGCACAGTAAATATCCCATCTTCCCTTTGCCCAATGAGCATCTTGCAGAGCCACCCTGTTCTTCCTCCATCTTATGTCCCTGCTCTGTCCAATTCAGCGGTCACCAAGCCACCTACCTCATTGTTAAATTGCGAACTTTGTCACATACAATGGCAGTTGTCACTCTAGCTTGCAATTTCAAACATTCATAAGCACTTTCATCATCTTGAGGAAAAATAATTCTTCCGTTGCATGACGTTGATTTTGCATCAATTCCTTCATGACAGGATACAGCTGTCCTCAGCCCTGCATTTTGCAGGCTTTTACAATTTAGCTTATACATGTACACGTTATTGTTAAACACACGTTATTGGAAATAATAGTTTAAAGAAGAGAAAGCTCATTCTATTCCCTCACAGTCAGTCACCCATTGTTACGTTTATTAAATTAACTCATTGACCCATCAGGACCTTAAAGATTGCAACACTATGTCAGCAGATTAATCCATGATCTTATAGTAGAAAATATTAAATTACTATCTACCCAGAGTTACAAACATATGAATTAGGAGGAGTAGGCCACTTGGCTCTTTGAGCCCGCTCCGCCATTTAGTAAGATCATAGCTGATCTGATTGTAACCTCAACCCCACATTCCTGCCTTCCCAGATAACCTTTCACCCTTTTGTTAATCAAGAATCTATCTAGCTCTGCTTTAAAAATATTCAAAGACCCTGCTTCCATCGCCTTTTGAGGAAGAGTTCCGAACACTGTCAACTTTCAGAAAAAATTTCTCCTCCCCTGTCTTAAATGGCGACCCCTTATTTTTAAACATTGAGCCCTAGTTCTAGATCCTCCCACAAGAGGAAACATCGTCTCCATATCCACCCTATCAAGACCCCTAAGAACCTTAAAGGTTTCAATCAAGTTTCCTTTTACTCTTCTAAACTCCAGTGGATACAAGCCTAACCTGTCAACCTTCCCTCATAAGACAACCTGCCATTCCTGGTATTAGTCTAGTAAATCTTCTCTGAACTGCTAATGCATGTACATCTGTACATCTTTCCTTAAATAAGGTGACCAATACTGTGCACAATCCTCCAGACATGGCCTCACCAATGCCCTGTACAACTGAAGCATAACCTCTCTACTTTTGTAATCAATTCCCCTCACAATAAATGATAACATTCTATTAGCTTTCCTAATTACTTGCTGTACCTGCTTACTAGCTTTTTGTGATTCATACACTCTGACACCCAGATCCCTCTGAATCTTAAAGAGCTCTGGAATCTCTCACCATTTAGATAATATGCTTCCTTTTTCCTTCAGACTTTAAGTAAGTTTCATTTCACTTGTGCAGCCCTGCCCTTTTTAATCATCTTGAAGTAATTGTTAAGTTTTCTTTTCAAGTCTCAGTGTTAACTTTGTGTTTCTGTTTCAGAGAGTTCTCTGGAGGCTGGAGGATGAGGCTGGCTTTGGCCAGGGCACTGTTTGCCAAGTAAGTGGCTGATTTGCCATGGCGCCCAGTCTGTGTTTTCTTTTAAAGCCGGGAATTCAGTTAGTTTTAGTACGTCAAGCGTTGCATAGGGCTGTGAAAGAAAGGGAGGTAAATTGTGTTAAGATATGGATGAGCCTTGACCTCAGTTGAGTGGTGGAACAGACTCAAGGTGCTTGAATGGTCTACACCTGTTCCTGTGTTATCCTGAAGCTAGCTTCAATTTAGAATAATTTTAAACTCATTTTCTTATGTCTAAATTTGTTTATGAAGTCAGTCAAAGTTTGATTCTGGGATTGAACTCAAAGGAGAAAGCTTTCTAAACACTATGGAGTATGCTATACCTAAGCTACAAGGGCTAAAACATCAAACAGTGCAGCAGAGAAAGAGGCTATTCGGCCCATCGATTTCCCATCAGCTCTTTTGAAGAGCCGTCTATCAGTCCCATTCCCATGCTCTTTCCCCATATCCCTACCCTTTTTCCTCCTCCAAGTATTTATCCAGTCGTCTTTAGAAAGCTACTATGGAATCTGTAGTTGTCACCATCCTCTCAGACAGTTCATTCCAAATCCAAACCACTCATTGCATAAAAATGTTTTACCTCATGTCACTTCTGGTTCTTTTGCCAATCATCTTGAATCTGGTTGATCTGGTTATCGATCCTTCAGCTACTGGAAGCAATTTCTCTTTATTTACTTTACCTAAACGTTTCATTTTAAACACCTCTGTCAAATCTCCACTTAGTCTCTAAAGAGAACAATCCCAGTTTTTCCAGCCTATCCATGTAACAGTAACCCCTCATCCCTGGAACCATTCTCATAAATCTCTTCTGTATCATTTCCAAAGCTCCTCATCCTTCCTCAAGTGTGACGCCTAGAATTGAGTGCCATATTCCAGCTAGAGCCAGGTTACTTTGTTCTGTAGGTTTAGCATAATTTCCTGGCTTTTGTACTCTGTGCGTCTTTAAAGCCCAGGATATCATGTTTTATTAACCGCTCTGTTAACCTGTCCTGCCGCCTTCAAAGGTTTGTGCATAAACACTCCCGGGTTTCTCTCTTTTGAACCCCCTTTAAAATTACAACCTTTAGTGTATATTGTGTCTCGTTATTCTTCCTTTCAGAATGCATCACTTGACACTTTGCGTGGAGTTTCATCTATCATGTGACTGCCCATTTCTCATTGTGTTTACTGCACCTACAAGTTCCTACACCTACACGTTCCATGTAATGTGCAAATTTTGAAATAATACTCTGTCCTCAAGTTTGAGTCATTAATGTATATCAAGAACAGCAATTGTTCAAATACTGAACCTTGGGGAACACTGCTGGATACCTCCCTCCATTCCAAAAAAACAGCCCTTAGCCAATGTTGTATCTATGCTGCTACTGCCCCTTTTATTCCATTGGCTTCAGTTCTTCTTAAAAAGTGATGATGGACTTAATCAAACGCCTTTTGAAAGTCCATATCCACAGCATCAAGTGTATCTGCTGGCTTCATCTGTGAATGTCGGCAGATTTTTATACTATTGTCTTGGGGTTTCTCTGATATTGGACAGCAATCTGACCCACCAGACAAAAGAGCAATTCACAGGCTTGAGTTACACTGGCACTGTCATATTGATTCAAAGAGTATCAGCATGGAAGTGGCAATGCCAATCCAGAGTCAGTCCCGAATAGATTAACGCAAGCACCCTTATTATTGTGGGCTGTAACTCCTATGTACACTGGAACATATGACAAGGTCTGTCGATCCTGTCTGGTCCCATTGGTATAATCTTCTCTCATTGTTAAGCCCATCCTATCCCCACACACCCCAAGGCAAAGAAAAAATCAATGGATAAAACTGGGAAATTTCCTCTTGTCCCCACAGTAAACTTCAGGAGACCTTGGGAACCAACTTCACTATGCCCATCAACCCACCTGCCCTCCAGAATGCGAGATGTGTTCCAACCATAGGATAGTGCCCAGCTCCCAGCTGCATATAGTGGTAATTTGCTCTAAATAATACATTAACTGGCCATATTTAAATAGTCCTGGGACATCTTTTGGATTCAGACACTCTAAACTGCTGGAGAATCTCTCAAGAGCGGGCACTGCTACCCAGTCTTTTTCTAACAGAAGAGAATTAATGGCAGAACAGAGCACTATGGTACATAGGCATCGATGCATCATGCTCTTTCCAGGCTGAGTCCCAAACTAGTGTACTTCAAGGCGGGAGGTTTGATCAGGTAACCTCTGTATCAGATGCTGTTATCAGACACTAAGCAGGGTCACAGTACTCCAGGCACCATATGAGTGATGGAACTTGGAGAAATAGACTGGTCGCTAAGCACAGCTTGGCTTCTGAGACCTTCACGATCAGATTGCTCGTAGCTGGATAAGTAGCAGGAAGATTAGCAGTGCTGTGTGGAGCACAGAAGGCAGAGAAAACAAAAGCTAGAAAATAGACAACAACGGTGTTGCTCAGCAATGAATGGTAAATGTTGTGATACGAGGTACATGTAGCTTTCAGGGCGAGACTCACTACCGCCTCGACAGGACGTGATGTATCAGTCCCATGACTTTTATGCAGTCTGCAAGCAGCAGTAGAGATTAGACCCTTGGCTTCCTAGTTAAAATTTTGTATATAGTCTTATCTTCAAATATAGAACCCACATTATTGTTTCACCAATCCTTGTCACGTGATTGGTACATTTACTTCAAATGGAAGAACGTAACAGTAAAAACTTCAGTACAAAGAATCCAGTGAATGAAGCAGATGAGCTGAGGGTGCAACTCGACATTTGGAAGCTATCATAGCTATTATTGAAGCATGGCTTGAAGAAAGGCAGGAATAACAGCTCAAGATCCCTAATTACAGGGTTTTCAGATGCGATAGAAAGGGGCATTAAAAGAAAAGGGGACATTGTAATATTGGTTAAAGAATCAATTACAGCCATGAGGAAAAAGCTAAAAGGGAAGACTTAATTTATCGAGTACTTTCTGCAACCACCAGATGTCTCAAAGCACTTTACAGCCAATTAAGTACTTCTGAAATGTAATCACTGTTGTAATGTAGCCAGTCAGCAGTAAGATCCCACAAACAGCAATTTGATCATGATCAAGTCACCTGTTTTTCTGATATTGATTGAGGGATAAAAATTGATGAGGACACTGGGGATATACCCCCTGCTGCTCTTGAAATAGTATCACAAGATCTTTCACATCCACCTGAGCATGCAGATAAGACCTCGGTTTAGTGTTTCCTCCAAAAGGCAACACCTCCTATAGCATGGCGCTCCCTCAGTACTGCACTGAGAGTCAGCCTAGATCTCTGTGCTCAAGTTCTGAAGTGGGACTTTGAAGCCAGAGCCTTGTGACTCAGAGGCGAGAATGCTACCAACTGAGCCACAGCTGACACCTGAGGGATGATATGCTAGAAGGAGCATCAAATAAGGCCATATGGATTGAACTGAGAAACAAAAAAAGGCGAAATCACACTGCTGGGAATATATTATAGACCCAACAGTCAGATGGAGATAGAAGAGCAAATATATAGATAGATTTCTGAGAAAGGCAGAAACAACAGGCCAGTAATAGTAGAGGATTTCAACTACCCTATTGTTAACTGGAATAAGAGCATTGTAAATGGTCTAGAGGGTGCAAAATTCTGAAGATGCATTCAGGAGAATTTTTTTATATAACCAGTGCATTGCAAGGCCAAAGGAATGAGCAGTTCTAGGGAATGAAACTAGCCAAGTGGAGGGGGGTATCACTGACAAAGAATTTTAATAGTAGCAAGCATAATGGAGTCACATTTAGCATAGATGTGGCAACTGATAAAGGCAGACAAAGTGTAAAAGTTTCACACTGGCGAAAGGCCAATTTTACTAAGCTGAGATGAGATTTGCGAAAAGTGAACTGGAAACAGCTACTTGAATGTAAATAACTTGCTGAGCAGTGATAGTTATTCAAGGAGGAAATAGCCACCGGAATAAATATGCTTCTACAAACAAAAAGGGTGGGATTCCCAAACCTAAATTCCTTTCTGCATGTCAAGGTCTGTACAGTGTAAGATAAGGCAAAGAAGACAAGCTTATATAAGATACAGAAAGCCTAAAGAAGTAAGCGTAGGGGTGAAATTAAAGTTCCACTACCCCTATACCCTTTGACTGCCTTGTCAATGAAGAATCCATCATACTTGGCCTTAAAAATATTCAAAAAACCTCGCCTCCACTACTCTCTGGGGAGGAGAAATCCATAGACTAACAACCCTCAGAGAAAATATTTCTCCTCCTGTCCACCTTAAATGAGAGACCCCTTATTTTTAAACTGTCCCCTTGTTCTTGTCTCTCTCTCACAAGGAGAAATATCTTCACAGCATCCACCTTGTCAAGCCCCCTCAGGATCCTGTATGTTTCAATAAGATCAGATCTAAACTCCAATGGATAATGGCCCAACCTGTCCAACATTTCTTCCTAATAAGGTAACCTCTTTATCCCAGAAATCAGTCGAGTGAACATTCTCTGAACTGCTTCTAATGCATTATATTGTTTCTCAAGTAAAGAGACCAAAACTGTACAGTACTCCAGATGTGGTATCACCAATGCCCTGTACAATTGTAGCAAAGCTTCCCGACTTGTATATTCCATTCCTCTTGCGATAAATGATAACATCCCATTTAGCTTCTCATCACTTGCTGTACCGCAGAGTTTTGTAATCTTTCTCAGTTTAAATAATATACTGTTTTTCTATTCTTCCTGCCAAAGTGAACAAGTTTACATGAAATTCCATCTGCCAATTTTTCGCCCAGTTGCTTAATTCCCTTTGGAGACTATGCACTCCTCACACTTTACTTTCCTACTTATCTTTGCATCAACAGCAAATTTAGCAACCGTACATTCGTTCCCTTCATCCAAGTCATTGATGTAGATTGTAAATAGTTGAGGCCCTGGCACTGATCCCTGTGGCACTCTGCTAGCTAAAGTTTGCCAACCCAAAAATGACCCATTTATCTCTACACTCTGCTTCCTGTTAGCTAACCAATTCTGTATCCATGATGTTACCCCCTACGCCTTGAGCTCTTATTTTGTGTAGTAACCTTTGATGTGGCACCTCATCACTTATTACTTCCTCAAAGATCTCTAAGAAGTTAGTCAAATGTGAATTCCCTTTCACAAAACCATGTTGATAAATTGGAAAAATTTGAGGCAGTATTAATCGTCATTTAGAAGGCACTAATTAACCAAGTATTTTGCATGAATTTTTTAGGCAAGGTTGCGCCTAACTAACTTGATTTGAGTTTCTGAGAAGATAACAAGGAGGGTAGTGTTACGATCCCAGCTGATGTTAATACTCATAGTCATAGAGGTCTACAGCGCAGAAAAAGGCCCTTCGGCCCATCGCGTTTACACCGGTCAAACAATCACCTAACTATTCTAATCCCATTTTCCAGCACTAGGCCCATAGCCTTGTATGCCATGGCATCGCAAGTGCACATCCAAATACTTCTTAAGTGTTATGAGGGTTTCTGCCTCTACCACCCTTTCAGGCAGTGAGTTCCAGATTCCCACCACATGCTGGGTGAAAAAATTCTTCCTCTCATCCCCTCTAAACCTTCTGCCCCTTACCTTAAATCTATGCCCCCTGGTTATTGATCCCTCCACCAGGGGGAAAAGTTCCTTCCTGTTTACCCTATCTATGCCCCTCATAATTTTATACACTTCAACCATGTGCCCCCTCAATCTCCTCTGCTCCAAGGAAAATAACCCCAGTCTATCCAATCTCTCCTCATAACTAAAACTCTCCAGCCCAGGCGACATCCTGGTAAATCTCCTCTTTCAATAAGATTATTTCTCGTGCATCTAAACTCCAATGGATAATGGCCCAACCTGTCCAACATTTCTTCCTAATAAGGTAACCTCTTTATCCCAGAAATCAGTTGAATGAACATTCTCTGAACTGCTTCTAATGCATTATATTGTTTCTCAAGTAAAGAGACCAAAACTGTACAGTACTCCAGATGTGATCTTCTCCCCAATGCAGTCACATCCTTCCTATAATGCGGATTCCAGAACAGCACACAACACTCTAGCTGTGGCCTAACCAGCGTTTTATACAGTTCCAGCATAACCTCCTTGCTCTTATATTCTATGCCTCAGCTAATAAAGGCAAGTATCCCATATGCCTTCTTAACCACCTTATCTCCTGTCCCGCTACCTTAAAAGACAGGTGGACATGCACACCAAGATCCCTCTGATCCTCGATACTTCCCAGGTTCCTACCATTCGTTGTGTATTCCCATGCCTCGTTTGTCCTGCCCCAGTGCATCATGCCACACTTATCCGGATTATGTTCCATTTGCCACTGATCAGCGCATCTGACCAACCCGTCTATATCCTCCTGTAATCTAAGGCTAACCTCCTCTATTTACCACCCCACCAATTTTTGCGTCATCCTCGAACTTACTGATCAACCCTCCTACATTCAAGTCTAAACTGTTTATATATACCACAAACAGCAAGGGACCCAACACCGATCCCTGTGGAACCCCACTGGACACAGGCATCTAGTTACAAAAACATCCCTCGACCATCACCCTCTGCTTCCTGCCACTCAGTCAATTCTGGATCCAATTTGCCAAATTGTCTTGGATCCCATGGGCTGTTACCTTCGTTATCAGTCTTCCATGCAGGACCTTATCAAAAGCCTTGCTGAAGTCCAAGTAGACTATGTCAAATGCATTGCCCTCATCTACACACCTGGTCACCTCTTCGAAAAATTCAATCAAATTGGGCAGACATGACCTCCCGTTAACAAAACCATGCTGACTGTCCCTTGATTAATCCCTGCCTCTCCAAGTGTAGATTAATTCTGTCCCTCAGAATTGCTTCCAATAGTTTCCCCACCACTGAGGTTAGACTGACTGGCCTGTAGTTCCCTGGTTTATCCCTTCCTCCCTTCTTGAATAACAGTACCACATTGGCTGTCCTCCAGTCCTCTGGCGTCTCTACTGTGGCCAGAGAGGCATTGAAAATTATTGCCAGCGCCCCTGCTATCTCCTCCCTTGCCTCACTCAACAGTCTGGGATACATTGCATCCAGGCCTGGAGATTTATCTACTTTTAAGCCTGCCAGACCATTTAGAACCTCCCCCCTTTCTATGCCAATTTCTTTAATTATATCACAGCCCTTCTGCCTGATTTCCATACCCACGTCATCCCTCTCACTTATGAACACTGACACAAAGTATTCATTTAGAACCCTACCTACATCTTCCGGTTCCACACACAAATTACCACTGTGGGCCCTACTCTTTTCCCTAGTTACCTTCTTACTCTTAATGTACTTGTAAAATAACTTTGGATTTTCCTTTATTTTACCTACCAATGTTTTTTCATGCCCCCTTTTTGCTCTCCTAATTTCCTTTTTAAGTTCCCCCTACACATTCTATACTCCTCTAGGGCTTCCGCTGTTTTGAGTCCTCAGTCTCTGCCATAAGCCTCCCTTTTTCTCTTTATCCAATCCTGTATATCCCTCGACATCCAGGGTTCCCTGGATTTGTTGGTCCCACCCTTTGTCTTTACTGGAATATGTTGGCCCTCTACTCTCCCTGTTTCCTTCTTGAATGAGTCCCACTGCTATGACGCAGATTTACCTAAAAGTAGCTGCTCCCAGTCCACTCTGGCCAAATCATACCTGATCTTTTTAAAATCGGCCTTCCCCCAATTTAGAACTCTGATTTCTGGTCCATCCTTGTCCCTTTCCATAAAAACCTTGAATCTAACGAAGTTGTGATCACTATCTGCAAAATGCTCCCCCACTGATACCTCTACCACTTGCCCGGCTTCATTCTCTAAAATTAAGTCCAGGACCACCCCCTCTCTTGTAGGACCTTCTATGTACTGGCTTAAAAAGCTCTCCTGGATGCATTTTAAGAATTCTGGTCCCTCTTAACCTATCACACTATGACTAACCCAGTTAACGTTGGGGAAGTTGAAATCCCCCACTATTACTACCTTATTATTTTTACACTTCTCTGAAATTTGCCTACATATCTGCTCTTCTATTTCTCTTTGACTGTTTGGGAGCTTATAGTACACTCCCTGCAATGTGATTGCTCCTTTTTCGTTTTCGTTTTTCAGTTCTACCCATATGGTTTCATTTGAGGAGCCTTCTAAGATGTCATCTCTCCTTACTGCTGTAATTGATTCCTTAATCAATATTGCGATACCCCCTCCTCTTTTACCTCCTTCCCTGTCTCGCCTGAAGACCCCATATCCTGGAATATTGAGCTGCCAATCCTGCCCCTCTCTCAACCATGTCTCTGTGACAGAAATGACATCATACTTCCATGTGTTAATTTGTGCCCTCAACTCACCTGCCTTATTCGTCAGATTTCTTGCATTAACATAAATACCATCCAACCTTGCCAAACTCCCTTGTGCTTTAACTGGCCTATAATTTCTATGCCTTCCAAACTCACTTGCTCTCTCCTAATTTTGGCCGTGCATCTCCCCCTGCTGAACCTCCTCTCAGGATCCCATCCCCCTGCCAAGTTAGTTTGAACCCTCCCCAACAGCATTAGCAAACCTCCCCACAAGGATATTGGTCCCATTCCGGTTCAGGTGCAACCCGTCCGCCTTGTACAGAAGTACAGAAGTAATCCAGAGATTACTACCTTTTGAGGTCCTGTTTTTAAATCTGTTTCCTAACTCTCTAAATTCTGCTTGCAGGACCTCATCCCTCTTTCTACCTATGTCGTTTTGCCCTCCCCCTTTAGAATGCCCTGTAGCCGTTCAGTGACATCCTTGACCCTGGCTCCAGGGAGGCTACATACCATCCTGGAGTCACGTCTACAGCCGCACAAACGCCTGCCTATTCCCCTTACTATTGAGTCTCCTACCACTATTTCTCTTCCCCTCTTTTTCCTCCCCCCCTGTGCAGCTGAGCCACGCACAGTACCACGAGCGTGGCTGCACTCCCCAGAGCAACCGTCGATCTCACCATTTTCCAACACAGAAAAACGGCTCTTGAGCAAGATGCATCCTGGGGATTTCCTGACTACCTGCCTGACACCTTTCTTCTGACTGATGGTCACCTATTCTCTCCCTGTCTGCACTACCGTAAACTGTGGGGTGACCACGTCTAATAACGTGCTATCCACGAAACTCTCAGCCTCGCGGATGTACCTCAGTGCCTTCAGCTGCTGCTCAAGCTCTGAAACACGGAGCTCAAGTAGCTGCAGCTGGTGGCACTTCCTGCACACATGGTCGATCAGAGCGCAAGGAGTGCCTAGGACCTCCCACATATTGCAGGTGGTACATAACACTTGACTGAGCTGCCCTGCCATGCCTATAGTTGGAAAAAAAAACCCTTTAAGTTAAATACAGTAAAAAAAAGTTAAATTATTTATCTACTTTAAATAAAAACTAGAACCCTTACCTTTCCTTTGCTTAATCTATTTTAAACTGGAGAAAAAAACTGGTGAAAAACACTTACCCACTACTTACCAATTGGCACTCACCTTTGTGTTGACGTCACTTTTTGAGGCTTCCCCACACTCGCGCTGGTTCTGATCTCTCCGCCGCTCTCGCGCTGTCTTGTCCTGTCACTCTTGTTATTTTCAACAAGAACTGATTGCAGGACACTCTTCCCAGACTGCTTCACCGCAATGCTGACTGCAGGACACGCTTCCCAGACTGCTTCACTGCAATGCTGACTGCAGGACACTCTTTCCAGACTCCTGGAGAAGTCAGATCCCAGAGTGAAACCTGGCTTGATAAATCTTAACTTTTTTTTAGAAACCGTGGAGGAAGTTACTGAACAAATTCACAGTCGTCTACTGATAAACTTTTAACACACAGAATAAAGTTAATTAATTAAACAAAAAAAACTATATTGCACAGGGCAAAAAGGTTGGAAAGAGCTCAATACAAACACAAGAACACGCTTCAAATTTACACTATTCCTTTACAGACGCACAAACCAGTGAAGAGTTACCACTAGTTTGACACACAAAGGCTTCTCTCTTGGGACTGGCACAGTTGCAAATGGTTTTATTCCAGTGAATTCCTGACCATTCACCTGATGCTTTTCACTCAACTCATGTTTCTCCCTTAGACACCCAAAAACTGCAGTCTAAACTCAGTCTTCCAGTAGCACCTCTGCTAACCTGATCACTTTACTAAGTTCTATAACTGACTATTCTGTGAACTACTGTCCCAGTAGACTTGTAATGTTTCCTTCTCAGCTGAAAATCTCTTTCTTCACTCTCTCACACACACACTAAACACTCTCTTCCGCCTTTCCTGTGTCCCTGGACCACTGTTGCTTGGCAACAGTAAGGTTTTCTTTCTGTATTCCACTAGGCTTTCTACAGTATTAAGTCTTTTGTGACTGTCATAAGCTTTCGTTTTCTACTTTATCTTGGCCTGTATGCTTTCGGATAACCAAAGGGCTCCAGATTTGGCAGCACCACCCTTTTCCTTTGTGGGGACATGTCTGCACTGTGTCCATAGAATCTCACCTTTGAATGCCTCCCACTAAGTTGACACAGTTTTTTCTTCTAATTGCTGTATCCAGTTCCATTTTCTTATTAATTTTTTTCTTCTTCTTTCACGGGATGTGGGTATCACTGGCAAGGCCAGCATTTGTTGCCCATCCCTAATTGCCCTTGAACTGAGTGGCTTACGAGGCCATTTCAGAGGTCATTTCAGAGTCAACCACATTGCTGTGGGTCTGGAGTCACATGTAGGCCAGACCAGGTGAGAATGACAGATTCCCTTCCCTACAGGATGTTAGTGAACCAGATGGATTTTTATGACAATCAATGATAGTTTAATGGCCACCATTACTGAGATTAGCTTTCACTTCCAGATTTATTAACTGGATATAAATTCCACCAGCTGCGATTTGAATCCATCTCCTCAGGGCATTATCCTGGATCTCTGGGTTACTAGTCCAGCAATATTACCACTACACCACTATCCCCCCTGATCTACTATTAACTCCCCATTGTCACACTCAAGAGGACCAACACTCACTTTCCCTTTTTAAATACCTGTAGAAACTCTTGCTATCTGTTTTTACATTTCTAACCAGCTTCCTCTCATACTCTAATTTCTTTCTCCTGATTAACCTTTTAGTCATTCTCTGCCATTCTTTTTATTCTAACCAGTCATATGACCTGCCACTCATCTTTGCATTGTTTATATGCTTTTTCCTTAAGTTTGGTGCTTTTCTTAACTTCTTTAGTTAACCACAGATGGTGGGTCCTCTCCTTAGAATTTCTCCTTATACTAGGAATATACTTATTTTGAGTATTCTGAAATATCCTCTTAAATGTCTGCCACTGTTTCTCTATTGATCTACCTCCTAGCCTAGTACCCCAGTTCACTTCAATGAGCTCAGCTTTCATGCCCACATAGTGGCCCTTATTTATGTTTAAAATACTAGCCTTAGACCCGCTCTTCCTTTCAAACTGGATGTAAAATTCAATCATATTGTGGTCACTGTTACCTAGGTGTGCCTTCACTCTGAGGTCATTAATTAATTAATCCTGTCTCATTACATAATACCAAGTCTAATATAACCTGCTCTCTGATAAAAGCAAATAACTGCGGATGCTGGAAATCCAAAACAAAAATAAAAATACCTGGAAAAACTCAGCAAGTCTGACAGCATCTACGGAGAGGAACACAGTTAACGTTTCAAATCCGTATGACTCTTCAACAGAACTAAGGAAAAGTAGAAAAGAGGTGAAATATAAGCTGGTTTAAGCGGGGGGGTGGGACAGGTAGAGCTGGATAGAGGGCTAGTGATAGGTGGAGATAGCCAAAAGATGTCATAGACAAAAGGACAAAGAGGTGTTGAAGGTGGTGATCTTATCTAAGGAATGTGATAATAGGTGACATTAAGGGTAGAAAGCAGGACGAGCAAGGTACAGATAGCCCAAGTGGGGGTGGGGTGGGGGGAAGGGATCGAAATAGGCTAAAAGGTAGAGATAAAACAATGGATCGAAATACATTTTAAAAATAATGGACATTGGTGGGAAAAGAAAAATCTATATAAATTATTGGAAAAAAGGGGGATCGGAAGCGGGGGTGGGGATGGAGGAGAGAGTTCATGATCTAAAATTGTTGAACTCAATATTCAGTCCAGAAGGCTGTAAAGTGCCTAGTCGGAAGATGAGGTGCTGTTCCTCCAGTTTGTGTTGAGCTTCACCTGCTCTCTGGTTGGTTCCAGAATGTGCTGCTCTAAAAAAAACTATCTCGAAAGCATTCTATGAACTCCTCATCCAGGCTACTACTGCCAATCTGATTTTTCCGGTTTATACGTAGATTGAAATTGCCCATGATTATTGCTGTCTCTTTGTCACAAACACCCAATCTTTCTTCTTGGATACTTTGTCCAACATTGCGATTACGGTTAGGGAGGGCCTGTAAACCACTGCCACCAGTGACTTCTTTCCCTATTCTTCATCTCAACCCAAACTGATTCTACATCCTGATCTCCTGAACCAAAGTCGTCTTTAACTATTGCACCAAATGCCATCCTTGATCAACAGTACTACCCTTCCACCTTTACCTAGCTTCCTGTTCTTCCTCAATGTCATGTATCCTTCAACACTCGGGACCCAATCCTTGCCATGCTGCCATGTCATCGTGATGGTGATCAGATCATATTTATTTACGTCATTGTGCGCTATCAATTCATTTAACTTGTTATGAGGAGAATTTTTTTCTCCAGAGGGTTGTGCGACTCTGAAGCTCTCTACCTCAGAAGGGGGTGGAAGCGGGGCCATTAAATATTTTTAAGGTGGAGGTAGATAGATTCTTGTTAGGCAAGGGAATCAAAAGTTATCGGGTGTAGATAGGAATGCGGACTTCGAAACACAAACAGGTCAATTATGATCTTATTAAATGGCGGATCAGGCTCAAGGGACCGAATGACCTACTTCTATTTCATATGTTCATATGAATTAGGAGCGGGATGGCCATTTGGCCCCATGAGCCTGTTCTGCCATTCATCTAGATCATGGCTAATCATCTACCTCAACAACACTTTCTCGTGCTATCCCCATATCTCTTGATGTCATTAGCATCTAGAAATCTGTCTTGAACATACTCAAGAGCTTCCACAGCCCTCTGGGGTAGAGAATTGCAAAGATTCAGTACCCTTTGAGTGAAGAAATTCCTCCTCATTGCCGTCCTAAATGGCTTGCTCCTTATTCTGAGACTGTGTCACTGGTTCTAGAACCCACAGCCAGGGGAAACATCCTTTTACCCTGTCCAGCCCTTTACTTCTTGTCAAAGTGAAACATTTATGCCTACTCTGTTTCTTGTTAGCTAACCAATCCTCAATCCTTGCTAATATGTTGCCCCCTACACCATGAACTCTTATTTTGTGTAGTAGCCTTTGATGTGGCACTTGTCAAATTCTTTCTGGAAGTCTACAGAATCCCCTTTATCCATGTTGCTTTTTACTTCCTCAAAGCACTCTAATAAACCGGCTGTACAATACAGCCTCTGGCAGTAGAAAGTAGCTGGTGCACTGTGCTACCGTATGGCACATGAAGTAAACACTATCGTGGATCCTTGTGATCTGACATCATGTGCTTTAGTAGTTCACTCAATACCTCAAGTTCACTCTGCCTTTTTTTGTTTTGTTTTGTGATTTTGCTCACAACTCCTCTCACTGCCTGAAGATGCTGAAACTTGGTGTTTTGTCAGCCCTAGGCTATTAGTGAGTGTTGTAGCTCTTCTACTGGTTGTTAGGTTGAGATCAGGATTCCAATCTGGGCCCAACCTTCACTGCAGTGAGCAATTTGATCATCTTTCAGGTAATTGACTGAGTTATTATATTCTGTCTGTCTCCCTCTCTTTCAGGCCTGATCTTCTGTTACTAGATGGTAAGTTGACTGTACTGGTACTCATGTATCGCACCCCTCAGCAGTGCTGCAAAACGCTTGACATTTAACAAAGTGGGTTTAAGTGTTATTGCCCTTAAATAGTTAGTGTTGTATGAACTTAATAGATCTATTTCGACAGTATTTGAAGTAGAAGTGACTTAAAATGTTAGTAGTTTTTCTATGTACTATTATACATCTGATGACACATTAACTTATGCTACCATAACATTAGAACACATGGTTGCACCTGTAGTTCTCATACACATCCAGTTCTTCACTCTAGTTGTGCTGTTAAGGGGCCAGGCCTTCCACACCTCGTCCCAAACTCGAGAAGAAGCTACATCTTCTCTTGCTGCTTTTTGGACTTCTCCCAAGGGGACACGTCGACAGCCCTGATCTGGACAGTATTGTAAATGAGATGGTGTCACAATAGACGGTGAGCAAAGCCCTGCATAGTGGTTTCACTAGGCAGCAGTAAATATAATGGCTGCAGCCAAGCTGGACAGTGAGACAACTTCCTCTTGTTGCTTCCCAGCCATGAAGAAATGAAAGTGCGAATCGCACAACTTCCAAACATCTGCACTTATTGTCCATCCCTAATTGCTCAGTTATTCTTTCAGTGGTTTGACACAATTGTGTGGCTTGCTAGGCCATTCCAGAGGGCAGTTAAGAGTCAAGTACATTGGTGTGGGACTGGAATCACTTAGGCTCAGACCAGATAAGGTCAGCAAGTTTCCTTCCTAAATATAAACATTCAGGAATGTAACTTCAAGGTCAGGAACCTGACACTCTTAGCTGGCCTAGGCTACACATGACTCCAGTCCCACGCTAGGGCTGGCTTTTAATTCTCTTTGGGAGACTAGAGATGGCTAGTGAATGCAGCCTTGCCTACAGTGCCCATCTGGTACACATTTTTGAAAATTTTGTGTTCTAGCCATATACTATCCCCTCTGAGATATTTGAGGGTGAAGAATGAATGAGCTGGGTGTTGCTGTACTTGGTAGAGAGGTTATTGTTCGGATGCAGTATGCAAGCCCTTAGTAACCTTGTGTTGCTAACTTTGTTTTGCTTGTGAAATACTTCACTGGTGCCACTAAGCTTCATCTAAATAAGTTCTCGTTCTTAGAACCTACAAACATGTTGGACGTGCGAGCCATCCTGTGGCTGGAAAACTACCTACAGGTGAGTCCTTGCTCTGTTCCAGAATTGAAAGCTACTCTGTTCTTCCTCACATTCCCTCTAGCGCCGAACATACTGTGTTGAAAATAAAACATTTCATTCTTTATGATTCAGAATTATCGCAGCTGTATTTTGTTGTTGAATTTCCTTACAGTTTTCAAATGTTTTGTAGCCATTTTTACCCCGCCCCCGCACCCCACCACCCCACCAAATCAAGTTTATGGAGGATAGAATGTGAGAGGCTGGCCAAGAGTATTTTAGAATGGTCAAGTCCAAAGGTAACAATGGGAAAGATAAAGGTTTCGGCAACAGATGACCTGATTTGATGTGAATTGGGTGATGTAACAGAGGTTGAAATAGGCAGACTTAGTGATGGTGCGGATATGGTGTTTGGAAACTCAACTTAAAGTCAGATATCGACACCAAGGTTGTGAACAGTCTGGTTCCACCTTAGACAGAGGGATGGGTTGATGACTAGGAATCAGAGTTTGTGGTAGGTGCCAAGGACAGTGGTTTTGGTCTTGCTAATATATAGTTGGAAGAAAGATCTGCTTATTTAGTGCAGGATATTGGACAAGCAGTCTGGCAAATTAGAGATGATGGGGTGTGATTGAGAGAGGTGGTGGTGAGGTAGAGCTAGATGCCATCAGCATATGCGTGAAAAGTAACGTCGTGCTTTCAGATGATTTAAGGACAGCATGTTGATGAGAAAAAGGAGGGGGCCAACAATTGTACCTTGGGGGCACCAAAGGTAATGGTGGAGCAGCAAAAAGAGAAACCATTGTGGATGATTTTCAGGCTAGGACTGGATAGAATAGAATGGAAACGGGTGAGAGCAGTCCGACCTAGCTGGATGTCAGTGGAGAGGCGTTGCAAGAGGATGGTGTGGTCAGTCGTATCAAAGGCTGCAGATGAGAAAGGTGAGGAAGGATGCCATTTCAGACTTTAATAAGAGGCATTCTGGGACTGTTGCTGGGGCACAAGCCGAATTGTAAGAATTCAAAGGTGGAGTTCCTGGAAAGATGGACACTGAGTTGGATAGCGCCAATACGTTCAAAGACTTCGGAGAGGGAATGAAGTTTGGAGATTGTCGTTAGAGAGAGTTTGCAAAGACAGAGGGCTAAGGAGAGGCAGTTTTGAATGAGTGGTGGGCAGTATCTGAGAAAAGAGAACAATCAACAATAGATCGTTCCAGAAAGATCCAGAAAGGCCATTTGGGCGGTCAGTAGTTTAGTGGCCGTGGCTCTGGACCCAGGCCCATTACTTCTGTTTCCCTTCTTTCTCCTCTTAGACTCTTCTGTCCTGTTTCCTCCCCTTCCCATCACCTACTGGATCTGCCTTCCCTTTGGCTGCTGTTCCAGGCTGAAAAAGACTGAACTTTGGTTTCTGTTTTGCAAGCTGCACTCAGTTTCCATTCCTACATCCTTCCTATTTAAAAAAAAACCTCTACTCCTCAACTCGCACCTACTGAAACCCTCATCTGTGTCTTTGTCACCTCCAGACTGGGCTATTCCAATGCCCTCTGCCCAAAATAAGCTTCAGCTCTTAGAAGATTCTGCATCCTTTACCATATCCCATGTCAAGTCCCAAAACCCTGATAGCTCAGATTTAAAATTCTCATCCATGTGTTTAAATTCCTTCATAGCTTCACCCATCCTTACCTTTGTAACCACCTCCAGCTCTACGAAAACCCCCTTCCCACTACCCAGACTCTCTGATCCCCCCTTCCCACTACCCAAACTCTCTGATCCCCCAAGTATCTTCAACTGTCCAAGGTGTGCAATGTGAAATTCCCACCCTACATTTCTTCACCTCCTGTCATCTTAAGTACCACTTCCAAACCCACCTCTGTGCAAGGTTTTGATCGTGCTCCTTAACATCATCTTCAGCTCGACATCCGTTTTCTTCCGAATGCCTGTATGAATGTTTTTCTATGTTAAATACACTGTATAAATGCAAGTTATTGTTGTTTTAAGGCTAATATCTACCCGTTCGAAAGAAAAGCTTGCATTCATATAGCACCTTATCATTCCTGAAGTATTTGAAAGCTTCAAATGTGCAGTCAACTGCTTTGAAGTACAGTGACAATAGAAAAATGAAGTAGATATTTTAGAAAAATGAAGTAGACATTTTACATAAAACCAGCTGTGAGAAGAATGGCAATTAGTTTTTTTGGTGTTCGTTGAAGGAGAATAATTTATTAATTCTGACTACATCGTGGAACTTTTACTCTTTGCTGGAACAAACAGATGGGGCACCGGTTTGTTGTCTCATCCTAAGGCTGGCGTCTATAACAATGTAACACTGTGCTGGAGTCTCTCGGAGTGGGACTTTAACCCCTGGCCAGCCTTGTGACAGAGACAGACTGACAGGACCAGGCAGCGGAGTATGACAGGAAGAAAATGAGAAGCTATAATTGCCAAGCGCATGACCTGCCCACTGGTCCTCCATTGTGTTTGGGCTACTCGGATAGAGAAATCATTTTCCGTCAAGCAAAATCTCTTGAAGCCATATATGCCTGTTATTAGGCATGAAAATTAGGATGAATGAGGTAATATGATGGTGGGGGAAGTGAGAGACTCTGAACCTGGCCTACACAAATATATGCTGAATATGCAAAAGCAGACAATGGAAGCAGTGAAGCTGAATGAGATAGGTTGGGATTGTAATGTTAAGCCTTTGCTGCGTTGTCACTGCTATTTTCTGCTATGTTGCTCATTGCTGTTTGACACGCACCTCCAAATCCGCACCACTCCATGTGTAAGTAAAATACATTTCCTGAATTTCTGAGCTCTTTATTGCTCATATGTTAATGTGATGGCAGGATATTTCATTTTAGAGCTTCAAGGCTATTCTCTCCCTGCAAATAAATTTAAATATTGCATATTGAATCACTCTTCAATAATAAAACACAGCAAGTGTGTAGCTGGCTGTCTGAGGAATGACCATCAATGATAAGGGAATTTGAATGAGAAAGATTTGCATTTATGTAGTGACTTTCATGACCATGGCATTTTCTAGCCAGTGATGCAATTTTGAAGTCGTCACTTGACATCTCCCGATATTACAACCATGTTGGTGTGGCTAATCATTGGCTCAGTGCCAGTGGTTTTCACTTTGCAGAGAGAAATAGATTCACATATTACTTCCCTGAGATTACATGTGAAAATCTTGAGATCTTGTGCACTAAAAATGAAAGTTAACTCTGTCATTGTAAACCAATGGCCTTGATTATAAGAAATGGCAGTCCCTTTATATATTAGAGGCAAGCCATTGGATTTGTATTTTGCTTTTATCGGAGAATTATGGAGTGACAGATGTGGCACTCCAAACCCCTCGGTCTCCTGTGGTGGTACTAATGGATTTTTACTTGTTCAGTCACTGCAGACTAGCAGCTTCATCAGAATAAGAACTCCTGCAGGACAGAACAGGGAAATGATGAAATGGCTGTGGAAGTTTTGCCCTGTCTGCTGTACAGCGTGGTACTGAGGTTTAGGTACCAGGAAAGTTCCAATCTTGATTCTCAGTTTGTGCTGGGTTACACTTAGCCACCCCATGCACTGGGTGAGGGAGGAGTTGGAAGTTAACCAGCATTCCTGCTCCCAATCACCTTCCGGTGACACTCCTTGCTGGAAGGTGTGTGTGTCTGTGGATGTTGATTGAGGACAGCATTGGGCTTGGACTTCATAAGAGTACTGCATATAGTTTTGGTCACCGCATTACAGGAAGAATGGGATCACACGAGTGAGAGTATAGAGGAGATTTACAAAGATGTTGCAAGGAATGGAGAATTTTAACCTTGAGGAAAGGCTGGATAGATTGGAGGAGTTTTCTTTGGAACAGAGGAGACTGAAGGGAGATTCAATTGAGGTGTATAAAATTGAGGGGCCTGGACAGTGGATAGGAGGAACCTATTTCCTTGAGCAGAAGGGTCAATAATTGAGGGCTATATATGTAAAATAATTGGCAAGAGGACGAGAGGAGCATTGAGAATTTATTTCCACCCAGAGGATGGTGGGGCTCACAAAGGTGAATGCAAAAATAATGACTGAAAGCATTGAATTAAATTCTCAACTCCACTCTCCGATCACCAGCCTGACATTCCAGTCATTCGAGGAACTGCAACATGCTTTGCAGTCTCTACATTGTGTAAGGCTGTTCTGCCATGGAGTACTTTTTAAAAATGATTATTAATATCATTGCTTGAATGTTCTGGAACACAATTGAAATGCTCGTTTACTTTTAGAACATATTTCTTCAATTGCTGAGCTTGGTTTGTTTTTCAGAACTGAGTTTTGAAACTCTTACACCTCATCTGCTCCCTACTCACTCTCCATGTAATGCAGATTTGTTAAGAGCAAATTCTGTTTAATTAACTTGGTTGAGTTTTTTGATGAGGTGACTGAAGGTTGATAAGGGTAACACACTTGCTTTTTTTAATTGTTCCTGGAATGTGATCGTCATTAGTTAGGCCAACATGTGTTGCTCATCCCAAATTGCCCTTGGCAAAGTTGTTGTAAGCCGCCTTCTTGAACCCCTGCAGTCCTTGTGGTGTAGGTACACCCACAGTGCTGTTAGGAAGGGAGTTCCAGATTTTTCACCCAGTGACAGTCAAAGAGCATTGACATAGTCCCAAGTCAGGATGATGTGTGGTTTGGCAAGAAAGTTACAGGTGGTGATGTTCTCATGCGCCTGCTGCCCTTGTTCTTCTAAGTGATAACGGTCATGGGTTTGGAAGGTGCTGTCAAAGTAGTCTTGGTGAGTTGCTGCAATGCATCTTGTAGATGGTGCACACTGTTACTACAGTGTATTGGTGATGGAGGGAGTGAAGGTTTATGATGATGAATAATATGCTGTGTGTATATGGACTTACAAAGGCGTTTGCTAAAGTGGCACATAATAGGCTTGCCAACAGAATTGAAGCTCATGGAATAAAAAAGGCAATGGCAGTATGACTACGAAGTTGGATGAGTGAGTGTAGTGGTGAATGGTTGTTTTTCAGATTGGAGAACGATGTATGATGGGCTTTCCCAAGGGTTAGCAGACTTGATGTCAAATTTTGCAGATGACGCAAAACTTAAAAGTATTGTGAACTGTGAGGAAGCTGGTGATAAACATTAAGAGGGCATAGGTTGGTGAAATGGACGGACAAACGGCAGATGAAATGCAGAGAAATGTAAAGTGATACATTTTGATAGAATGAGGGGAGGCAATATCAAATAAAGGGTACAATTCTAAAGGGAATGCAGGAGCAGAGAGCTGGTATATATGTGCGCAAATCATTCAAGGCTGCAAGGCAGAGTGAGAAATTGGTTACAAAGGCATTCGGGATCCTGGGTTTCATAAATAGAGGTATAGAGTACAAAAGCAAGGAAGCAAGATAAACCTTTATGAAACATTGGTTCTGCCTATTCTGGGCACCACACTTTAGGAAAGATTTCGACAGGTTGCAGAAAAGATTTGTGAGGATGGTTCCAGAGGTGAGGGAGTTCAGTTACATGGATAGATTGGAGAAGGTGGGGCTGTTCTCTTTGGAGAAGAAAGGGTTGAGAGGAGATTTGATAGATATGCTCAAAGTCATGAGGAGTTTAGACAAAGTAGATAAAGAGAAACTGTTCCCATTGACAGAATGGTTGAAAGCAGAGGGATGAATGCAAAAAAAATTAACAGCAACATGAGGGAAAACATTTTTATGCAACAAGTGGTTAGGATCTGGAATTCACTACCTGAGAGTATGGTGGAGGTGTATTCAATTGTGGAATTCAAAAGGAATTGGTTAAGCACCAGAAGAGAAGAAATTTGCAGGGTCGGGAAGTGGGGCTAGCTGAGTTGCTGTTGCAGAGAGTCTGCACAGACAGAACTGGCTGAATGGCGGCCTTCTGTGCTGTAACCATTCTATCTGAGTCTCTCAAAACAGTTCATTCTGCGACATCTTATACATCGAAGTAAATTGTTGGCTGAATTGGCTCATGCCTTGCTGCGGACTGTCCTGTTCACACAGGTGTCTCTGTGTTGTGTATTGAATGATCTTTCTGCTAAAATCGGACACTCTTCTTTCAGACCTGGCAATCCACAATCTTGGTCGTGTCCCATGATCGCAACTTCCTAAATGCCGTGGCGACCGACATTGTTTACCTGCACTCACAGCGCCTGGAAACCTACCGGGGCGATTACGAGAACTTTGTAAAGACAAAAGAGGAAAGGCTGAAGAACCAGCAGCGCGAGTACGAAGCTCAGCAGCAGTACAGAGAGCATATACAGGTATATATGTTCACCACAACAGGCAAGGAAGCAGAGGACTGCTGGCTTTGAATTTCCTCCATATTTATGCCCAGAGATCCACCTAACCTTGGGGCAAACCAGTTACATGATTTAAAGATTGCAGGATTTGGGGCACGTGAATTTTTCAGTGTTTTTTATTTATCCTCATTGAGTTGGTTCTGTGTTTTCTATTTTCTAAATATTTTTATTTCATTGGTTTTAGTCACATTAAAAATTGTGAAGTTTCCCTGATTGCAGGTACTTGAACATTTCTGTGCCTGAGGTGCATGAATAATGTTTCATGTGTTGAAACTTAATCTTTTTGAGATTGGGGAATGGGCGTGTTTCTGGGTCTAACTTGTGGGGATGTGCATGTGGGAAATTCAAGACCAGAGTGTGGAACTGTTATCATTTTATAGTTTTTGTTTCACAAATAACTCCTTCAGTGGGCAGTATTTGGGCATCCCAATGTGCTGCTGGTCTGTACACACTGCAAAGGCCCACGTCCAGTCCCCTGGTTTGTGCTGTATCAGCCAATCCTACCCTGGGTAAGCAGTTGGGCTGTTACACTGGCCACAGCGGCCGTGGTCTTGTGCGAGGGATAATGGAGTGGACAGCTCCTGATCACAGACCAGAGACTCCAGTTGAAAATTGTGGAGCCTGGATGATAACAGGATCAGACCACCTGCCCATGATGCCTGTTCAGTTGAATAGCTTGGTAACGGTTGCTATGAGCCTCATGCAAAGAATGGTAAATTGGACAGGATATCGGAGAGCAGCAGGCATCCATCGAACTATATCCCAGTCAACACTTTTGATCAAGGGGGGATATCTGGGGAACAGATGGCCTGTTGGACAGTTCTTTGGCGTGTTGATTTATTTCATTTCCGTTTTCTTCCTGTGAGATTCCAATGTGTAAAACGCTGCCTCAGCAATCTTAAGAGACCATTTAGTTGCAGCACTTGAAGATGGGATTTGCCTGGGAGCAGTCTAGTCAATTGATGTAGAACCATAATTAGCTTTCCTCCACCATAATGATTAAACTTTTACTCTTGGGGACAATACCAGAAGTATTACTGGTGCTCCTAATTTGGAATCTAACTGACCTGTAAAACCTAAACAATACAGAGACTGGTGGGTACAGGTCTATCACTGTATAACACAGTGATAACAGTACTGGTGGCGACAGGTCTGTCAATGTATAACACTGGGGTACAGTACTGGTAGGGACAGGTCTGTCAATGTATAACACTGGGGTACAGTACTGGTGGGGACAGGTCTGTCACTGTATAACACTGGGGTACAGTACTGGTGGGGACAGGCCTGTCACTGTATAACACTGGGGTACAATACTGGTGGGGATAGGCCTGTCAATGTATAACACTGGGGTACAGTACTGGTGGGGACAGGTCTGTCACTGTATAACACTGGGGTACAGTACTGGTGGGGACAGGCCTGTCACTGTATAACACTGGGGTACAATACTGGTGGGGATAGGCCTGTCACTGTATAATGCTTGGACTTTGCAAAAATGAAATGATTCATTGAGGTAGATACAGGGAAACTGTTCCCTCTGCTGGCGAATCGAATATAAAACGCTCTTAAAATTGGAGCTAGGCAATTCATCAGGAAGCACCTTTCACACAAACGGTCATGGAAACCTGGAACTCTGCCACATGACAGTAACTGGGGAATCAGTTGAAATTTTCAAGACTCAGATTGATAAGAGTTTTGATAGAAAAAGGCATCAAGGGATATGGAACAAAAGTGGATAAATGGAGCTGAGGTACAGATCATTCATAATGTACGTGAATGGTAGAATAGAGTCTCAGGGCTCCAGAGCATGCGTACTTCTTGTTCCTTATGCTAACAGATCTGGACAATTTGTAGAGCCAAGAGTTGAACATTTTTTCTTAGAATGACCAATCTTTTTGTATCTGTTAGGTGTTCATAGACAGATTCCGATACAATGCCAACAGAGCTTCACAAGTACAGAGCAAGCTGAAACTGCTGGAGAAACTGTAAGTATTGGGTGCTCACGATAAGGAACATTAGAAAGACTGTTTAAAAATAAGGCACCATTGCTAATCAGGCTTATTGTTCTTTGAGCCATTGAGGCAGTTGTTGAAATGAAAAGCTGGGGGTTGGGCCTTGGAAAGCTGTGAGGGGCACATCTCTTCTCAAGGACTAGTTTGCAAAACACAATAGGCATCGCTGCTTTGATTTGATCCTTCAGTGCTAACACAGTTACCACAGTTCTGTGGATGAGAGGCTGAGCTTAAGTAATGCCCTAATTTATAGTATAATGTGTTGAAGGGCAATTAGCTCAATTTATTTGACTATTCTTTCTTGGGATGTGGGTGTAACTGACAAGGCCAACATTTGCCCATCCCTGATTGCCCTTGATAAAGTCCCAATTAAGAGGTTAGTATGTAAAATTGAAGCACATGGAGTTGGGGGTAATATATTGGCTTGGATTGAGAATTGGTTAGCAGACACAAACAGAGAGTAGGAATAAATGGGTCATCTTCAGAGTGGCAGGCAGTGATTAGTGGGTACTGCAGGGATCAGTGCTTGGGCCCCAGCTATTCACAATATATATCAATGATTTGGATGAGGGAACCAAATGTAATATTTCCAAGTTTGCTGACAACATGAAACTTATTGGGAATGTGAGGGTTAGGAGGGTGTTAAGAGGCTTCAAGGTGATTTAGACGGATTGAGTGAGTGGGCAAATACATGGCAGATGCAGTATAACGTGGATAACTGTGAAGTTATCCACTTCAGTAGGAAAAATAGAATGGCATTTGTTTAAATGGTGATAGATTGGGAAATGTTGATGTACAAAGGGACCTGGATGTCCTTGTACACCAATCACTGAAAGCAAGCATGCAGGTGCAGCAAGCAGTGAAGATGGTATGTTGGCCTTCATTGCGAGAGGACTTGAGTACAGGAGCAAAGATGTCTTACTGCAGCTGTACAAGGCCTTGGTGAGACCACACCTGGAGTATTGTGTGCAGTTTTGGTCTCGTTACCTAAGAAAGGATATACTTGCCATAGAGGGAGTGCAATGAAGTTTCACCAGACTGATTCCTGGAATGGCAGGATTGTTGTATGAGGAGAGATTGGGCTGACGAGGCCTGCATTCAATGCAGTTTAGAAGAATGAGAGGAGGTCTCATTGAAACATATAAAGTCCTGACAGGGATGGACAGACTGGATGCAAGGATGATGTTTCCTCTGGCTGGGGGGGCCTAAAGCAAGGGGTCACAGTCTCAGGATGTGGGGTAGGCCATTTAGGACTGGGATGAGGAGAAACCTCTTCATTCAGATGGTGGTGAACTTATGGAATTCTCTACCACAGAAGGCTTTGAGGCCAGGCCACTGAATATATTTAAGAAGGAAACATTTTTGGACTCTAAAGGCGTAAGAGGTATGGGGAGAGCGCAGGAGTACAACATTGAGATAGAGGATCAGCCATGATCATATTGAACGGCAGAGCAGGCTTGAAGGGCCGAATGACCTACTCCTGCCCCTATTTTCTATGTTTCTATGAACTGAGTGGCATGCCACACCATTTCAGAGGGCAGTTAAGAGTCAACCACATAACTGCGAGTCTGGAGTCACATCTAGGCCAGATCAGGTAAGGATGGTAGTGCTGAAGACTGGTGCTCCAGAACTTGCCACGCCCCTAGCCAAGCTGCTCCAGTACAGCTACAACACTGGCATCTACCCGGCTATGTGGAAAATTGCCCAGGTATATCCTGTACACAAAAAGCAGGACAAATCCAACCCGGCCAATTACCATCCCATCAGTCTATTCTCCATCATCGGTAAAGTAATGGAAAGGGTCATCAACAGTGTTATCAAGCGGCACTTGCTTAACAATAACCTGATGCCCAGTTTGGGTTCCACCAGGGCCACTCAGCTCCTGACCTCATTAAAACCTTGGTTCAAACTTGGACAAAAGAGCTCAGCTGCTGAGGTGAGGTGAGAGTGGCTGCCGTTGACATCAAGGCAGCATTTGACCGAGTGTGGCATCAAGCAGCCCTAGCAAAACTGGAGTCAATGGGAATCGGGGAAAAACTCTCCGCTGGTTGGAGTCATACCTAGCACAAAGGAAGATGGTTGTGATTGTTGGAGGTCAGCCATCTCAGCTCCAGGACATCACTGCAGGAATTCTTCAGGGTATTGTCCTCAGCCCAACCATCTTCAGTTGCTTCATCCTTCCATCATAAGGTCAGAAGTGGGGGATGTTGGCTGATGATTGTACCATGTTCACCATTCGCGACTCCTCAGATGTTGAAGCAATCCATGTCCAACAAGACCTGGACAATGTCCAGGCTTGGGCTGACAAATGGCTGGTACCATTCGTGCCATACAAGTGCCAGGCAATCTAGATGGTTAGAGGATCTAACCATCACCCCTTGACATTCAATGGCATTACCATCACTGAATCCCCCACTATCAACATCCTGGGGATTACCATTGAAACTGAACTGGACTAGCCATCTAAATCCTGTGGCTGCAAGAGCCGGTCAGAGGCTAGGAATCCCACAACGAGTAACTTACCTGCTGCCTACCCAAAGCCTGTCCACCATCTACAAGGCACAGGTCAAGAATTTGATGGAATACTCCCTACTTGCCTGGGTGAGTGCAACTCCCAGAACACCCAAAAACTTGACACCACCCAGGACAAAGCAACCCACTTGATTGGCACCACATCTACAAACATTCACTTTCTCCACCACCAACGCACAGTAGCAGCAGTGTGTACCATCTACAAGATGCAATGCAGGAATTCACCAAGGCTCCTTCGACAGCACCTACCAAACCCACGACTACTACCACCTAGAAGGACAAGGGCAACAGAAACATGGGAACACCACCACCTGGAAGTTCCCATCCAAGTCACTCTCCATTCTGACTAGGAAATATATCACTGTTCCTTCACTGTCGCTGGGTCAAAATCCTGGAACTCCCTTCCTATCAGCACTGTGGATGTACCTACACCACATGGACTGCAGCGGTTCAAGAAGGCAGCTCACCACCACCTTCTCAAGGGCAATTAGGGATGGGCAATAAATGCTGGCCCAGCCAGCGAAGCCCACATCCTGAGAATGAATAATTTTTAAAAAATGAAATGAGCATCTTAAACACATAGGTGATCCAATAGATTTTCAGTCTCTCTGAAGATTTTTTTAATAATCTGTCTTAAACAAAAGGAAAGGAATTTTTAACCTTTAATTGCTTTTCACAGGATGCAATGTTTAAAATTTGATTTTTAAGAATCAAGTTTTACAATTTATTAAAGAAGTACGGTGTCATTTTATGTTCAGTTAGAAACTTCAATCTACAGAATGATGGAGGTGAATCAGATAGTCTGTGAAGGACAGGTTACTCTTTTTGGTGGAATCTCTGACAATCCAAATCAAAGGATCCACCTTCATTGCCAACCTGCCTTTACTCTGAGACACTGACTGTCTTGTTGTAAAGTTCTAGACCTATTTTTGCATTTTGTACTTGAGTTATTTAATTGTTTTTCATGCAGCTTGAACTTGTATCTATTATTTCATTCCTTCAGGCCAGAGCTGAAGCCTCTTGAAAAGGAGCTGGAGGTGACTATAAGGTTAGTGGAGTGCAAAGAAATCATAGAATGATGCAGCACAGAAGGAAGCCATCGGCCCATTGTTTCTGTACTGGTTCTTTAGGAAAAACTATCCAATCATAAAGCCAGTAAAAGTTCTTGCATTGGGCAGAGTTCAAACCCAGGCCTCCTATACGGCAGGCATGAATTCTAACACTGAATCACCAATGCCTGCAGGGCAACTGGCTTCAAACATGCATACCCTAAGATGGCACAAAGTCATTTATAAGCTTAAATAACATAGAAGAGAAAAGATGAAACTTTATGCTTGCATAGAGGATATTACCGCCCTGGGAGTAACAACCCCAATTATAAGCTGGCCAGGGCTTTATATTGTGAAGAAATTTTTAGGTATATTGGGTTTGGCTTCTTTGAGAAAATATTTGCCAAATCAAGTTTCAAAGATTAAGGGCATTGATGAAAATGAACCAGACAAATTGTCCCCTGTGATGAAGGGATCAAATTCTAGAGACAAGGATGAAAAATGAGTCAGTTCGGCGTGAGAAGGAAAGTCATTGGGCTTGGGTGAGGTGCGGAGGGGGGAGCTTTGTAAACCAAAGAGAATTAGGATTTTCTTATGAGGAGAGGTTGAGTAGGTTGGGCCTGTACTCATTGGAGTTTAGAAGAATGAGAGGCGACCTTATTGAAGCATATAAGATTCTTATGGGACTTGACAGGGCAGATGCTGAGAGGTTGTTTCCCCTTGTGGGAGAGTCTAGGACCCGAGGGCATAATCTCAGGGTGAGGGGTCACCCATTTAAGACAGAGATGAGAAGGCGTTTCTTCTCTGAGGGTTGTTAATGTGTGGAGTTCTTTACCACAGAGGGCTGTAGAGGCTGGTTCATTAAGTATATCCAAGGCTGAGATAGACAGATTTTTAATCAGTAAGGGAATCAAAGGTTATGGGGAAAAGGCAGAAAAGTGGAGATGAGCCATGATCTCACTGAATGGCGGAGCAGACTCGATGGGCCAAATGGCCTACTTCTGCTCCTGCGTCTTATGGTCTTAATTGAGTTACAAGATAAATTACCAAGGGCATAGTATAAATGGGATACGACAACTGTGTTTTGGTAAATGCAATAATTGAAGGATACATGGTGGTTAGGTGGGAATGAAGGATATGGTGAGAAGGTTGGTAGGTGGGCTTCAAATCTTTATGAAGGGGCCAGTTGGTAGGACCAAATGGCCTTTCTCTATACCAAAAATTCTTAAGTTTGCAATGTGCTAGTTCAATCAAATAATGAATTGTGCTCTGTTTAGTCCCAGTCTAGGGAGGGGCAGACTTGTAGTGTGGGATATGGTGAATTATCACTGAAGCTTGGAAAAGTGGAGGCTGGGAGAATAGAATGTGTAATATTTTGACTGGCTATTTTTCCCAGAGTATGAAGCTCTACGCTTCAGCTGTGTTTGTGATTTGACACTGTGTTTGTGTTCCCTGTATGTGTAATGATTTGACACTGTGTTTGTGATTTGACACTGTGTTTGTGATTTGACACTGTGTTTGTGATTTGACACTGTGTTTGTGATTTGACACTGTGTTTGTGATTTGACACTGTGTTTGTGATTTGACACTGTGTTTGTGTTCCCTGTATGTGGAATGATTCAACTCCATGCTTTGTGTTCCTTTGCAGGTTTCCTGATAATTTTGAGAAGTTGTCCCCTCCAATATTACAGCTGACTGAAGCGGATTTTAACTACTCCCCTGAGCATCGTATATTCATAAATCTCTCTGTGTCAGCCGATCAGGACTCACGGATTTGTATTGTACGTATGTTTTTTCTCTTGTTTTGTGTCAGACTTGCGATTTGCACTATTTTTGCTTGAGCACAGATAATCTTTTGTTCTGTTAGATTGAATATCCATTGTCCACCTGCAGCCAAGTAATTATATTTCCCCAAATTGTTCACCACACAAATATGCAGAGGAGCTGTTAAATAGACATCTGGAAAGAGCCCTGTATGTTTCCCAGCCTTTGCCAATTTGACTTGCAGCCAGTGCAGTGGTGTAGGTGCAACAACTGACCTCGGCTCCCTGGGCTTAGTGAATGTGGGAAGGAGAAAGACGGGGTGCAGTGATATTGGATAAGGATGTGATTCTTCCCATGGTCAAATAGTATTACTGTCTCGTGTTGGCCATTTAGCCAAAGTACCAGAGGGTGGCTAGTATTCATAGAACAGTAATTCAGAAATGGGAATGATTCTTTTAGGATGAAGAAGAGAAGCCACAAAGATTGCCCATGGGGAGGGGGCGGAAAGGCAGGTAGTGATGGGAACCGGTAATGGAGCAGTGAATGCCTTTCATGGCATTTATTTGCTCAATGCCCTGTGGTCATAAAGTCAGTTTCAATGGGCCTTGGACAGAGTGGTTCCAGTACATAACGTGCACGCACAATGGTGTATTCAAAGGTCTATAGGAGTTGCGTGTGTTATTCAATATACTATGTAAATGAAGAGACATTGCAGAACTCTGTGTTACAGAGGGATCTGGATGTCCTGGTACATGAGTCAAAACTTCATAGGCAGGTGATTAGGAAGGCAAATGAAATATTGGCGGTAGAGAGGGCGTTAAACTAAATGGGTGAGGGGTCAAGTGAAGAAAGATGTGTTAAATTAAAGAGAGGACAAAGCAAGAGAGAGCGGTAGCAATAAGGAAAATGATAATCAGTGTGTGGCAGGAAGAGACAGTGTACACAAACTTAACAGTGCACCAGATAAGGCTAGAGTTTGCGAAAATAATAAAAAGACAGAATTAAAGGCACTGTATCTAAATGCATGCAGCATTCGCAACAAACCAGGTGAATTTATGGCACAAATAGAAGTAAACAGATATGATCTAATTGCTATTCCAAGACATGGCTGCAAGGTGACCAATGCTGGGAACTGAATATTCAAGGATATTCGACATTCGGGAAAGATATGCAAAAAGGAAATGGAGGTGGGTTAGCAGTATTAACAAAGGATTAGATCAATACATTAGTAAGAGAGGATCTTAGATCAGAAGGTGAAGATGTGGAGTCAATTTGGGTGGGGCTAAGTAACAGGAAGGGGCAAGAAGCAATGGGAGGAACAAATACAGAAAATGCTGGCAAAATTCAGCCATCTGGCAGCATCTGTGGAGAGAGAAACAGAGTTAACGTTTCGAGTCCATATGACTTAAGAGCTCTGAAGAAGAGTCATACGGACTCAAAATGTTAACTCGGTTTCTGTTTCCACGATGCTGTCAGACCTGCTGAGCTTTTCCAGCATTTCTGTTTTTATTTCTGATTTCCAGCATCTGCGTATTTTGCTTTTATAACATGGGTAGGAGTTGTTTATAGGCCACCATACAGTAGTGGTAATGTAGTATAAATCAGGAAATTAGAGGTGCATGTGACAAGGGGAATACAGTAATCATGGGGGACTTTAATCTACATATAGACCTAATTAGCAGTCATGCTGTGGAGGATGAATTCCTGGAATGTATACGAGATGGTTTTCTAGAATAATATGTTATGGAACCAACTGGAGAACAGGCTATTTTAGATCTAGTATTGTGCAATTAGAAAGGCTAATTAATCTCATTTTAAAGGAGCCTTTGGGGAAGAGTGATTAATATTATAGAATTTTGCATTAAATATGGAAGTAATGAAGTTCAATCTGAAACCAGAGTCTTGAATCTAAACAAAGGAAACTTTGGTGGTAGGTTGGGAAACTACACTGAAAGGTATGATGGTAGACAGGGAATGGCTGGTGTTTACAACCAATTTACTTTTCTTAGAGGCACAAAAACACAGCAGGATGGGTGATCCAACTAAGGCTAACAAGGAAAATTAAAGATTGTATTAGATCAAAGGAAGAGGCTTATAAAGTTGCCCAAGTAGTAGTAAGCCTGAGGGTTGGGACCATTTTAACATTCGGCAAAGGAGGACCAAAAAACTGATTAAGCAGGAGGAAATAGAAAACGAAAGTAAACTATTGAGAAACATAAAAACAGACTGTAAAAGCTTCTATGGGTATGTAAAAGGAGAGGATTAGCAAAAACAAATGTGGGTCCTCCACAGGCAGAGACAGGAGAATTTATAATGGGGAATAAGGAAATGGCAGAGAAACTAAACAAGTACTTTGCCTGTCTTCACAGGGGATGATACAAAAAACCTCTCAGGAATACTAGAGAACAAAGGGACTAGTGAGAATGAGGAACTGAAAGAATTTAGTATTAGGCAAAAAAAAGACGTAGAAAAATTAATGGGACTGAAAGTTGATAAATCGCCTAGAGCTGATGATCTATATCCTGGAGTGTTGAAAGAGGTGGATGGAGTGAAAGTGGGTGCATTGGTGGTCATCTTCCAAAATTCTATATATTCTCGAGCGGTTCCTGCAGATTGGAAGGTAGCAATTGTAACCCCACCATTTAAGAAAGGAGGGAGAGCAAAAACAGGGGCAGCCTGACATCAGCAACAGGGAAAATGCTAAAATCTATTATAAAGGATATGATAACTGGACACTTTGACTCTGCCCAACCCTACCTTGATTTTCTATGTGGATTTATGAAAGGGAAATCATGCTTGACAAACCTGTTGGAGTTTTTTGAGAATGTAACTTGCAGAATAGATAAGGAAGAGCCAGTGGATATGGTGTATTTGGATTTTCAGAGAGTTTTCAATAAGGTCCCAAACAAGAGGTTAGAAAACAAAATTAGAGCGCGTGTGTTTGGGAGTAATATACCGGCAAGGATTGAGAATTGCTTCAAGGACAGAAAACAGAGATGAAATAAACAGGTCATTTTCGCATTGGCGGGCTGTGTGACATAGGGTCAGTGCTTGGGCCCCAGCTATTCACAATCTATACCAATGATTTGGAGTGTGGAGACCAAATGTAATATCCCCAAGTTTGCTGATGACACAAAACTTGGTGAGAATGTGAGTTGTGAAGAGGGCGCAAAGAGGCTTCAAGGAGATTTAGACAGGCTAAATGACTGGGCAACATGGCAAACAGATTATCATTTGGGAAAATGTGACGTTATCCAGTTTGGTCGGGAGAAACAGAAATGGGGACTGTTTCTTAAATGGTGAGAGATTGGGAAGTATTGATGTCCAAAGGGACCTGGGTGTCCATGTTCATAAGTCACTGAAATCTAATGTGAGATACAGTAAGCAATTAGGAAGGTAAATGGTATGTTGGCTCTTAATTGCAAAAGGATTTGGGGACAGGAGTAGAGCAGTCTTTGTGCAATTGTATAAAGCATTGGTGAGACCGTACTTGGATGGTTGTGTACGGTTTTGGTCTCCTTGCCATAGAGGGAAGGTAACAAAAAGGTTCACAAGACTGATTCCTGGGATGGTGGGATTGTCCATTAGGGGAGGCTGAGGAGACTGGGCCTGTATACTCTAGACTTTTGAGGAATGAGAGGTAATCTCATTGAAGCATACAAAATTCCTACTGGGCTTGACAGGGCAGATGCAGGAAGGATATTTCTCCTGACTGGACGGTCTAGAGCAAGGGGACGTAGTCTCAGCATAAGAGATAGGCCATTTAGGGCTGAGATGAGGAGGAATTTATTCAGTCAGAGGGTGGTGAATCTTTGGAATTCTCTACCTCAAAGGGCTGTGCAAGCTTAGCCATTGAGTATATTCAAAACGGAGATAGATAGATTTCTAGCTATTAAAGATATCAAGGTAGTGCAGGAATGTGGCTTTGAGGTAGAGATCAGTCATGATCTAAAATGGCAGAGCAGGTTAGAGGGGTTGAATGGCCTTCTCTTGTTCCTGTGTTCTTACACATGCTTCAGTAAACTTGCCTTAATGAGTACTTTGGCCTTCTACCCTCCAGACTGTTCTGGTTATTACTATAAAGCCTGTTTTTGTTGTCGATCCCTAACCGCAGTCTTCTGTCAACAGGTTGGAGAGAATGGCGCTGGTAAAACAACACTGTTAAGGATATTGCTCGGGGACCTGGCACCAGTTCAGGGTATCAGACATGCACACAGGTACAGTCTATGGTAACATCTCAAACCTCTTCAGCCAGTCATAAAAGGGTTCAAAGGAAAGCCCTGGGATATATACAGTACTAAAACCATACAATTAAATCAACTATTGAATTAGATCATGGCTGATCATCTGCCTCAAAGCCACTTGAATGCAGTATCCCCATATCCCTTGATGTCGCTAGTATCCAGAAATCTATCAATTACTGTCTTGAACATGCTCAGTGATTGAGTTTCCGCAGCCCCCTAGGGTAGAGAATTCCAAAGATTCACCACCCTCTGAGTGAAGAATTTCCTCCTCATCTCAGTCCTAAAAGGCCTGCCCCTTATTCTGAGACTGTGCCCTCTGGTCTAGACTCACCTGTCAGGGGAACCATTCTATCCACATCCACCCTGTCATGCCCTGTAAGAATTTTGTATGTTTCAATGAGATAACCTCTCATTTTTTGAAACTCTAGAGAATATAGTTTCCTCTTTTTCTTTTCAAGTATTTTTATAATTCCCTTTTAAAGCTACTATTGAATTGCTTGCTGTGTAATAACAAGCTCTCTGTACCTTCCCTGTCACCCTTTTGCCAATTGCTTTAAGTCGGTATTCTCTTAGCAATCTACCTGCCATTGGTAACAGTTTCTTCCCATTTACTCTACAAAATGTCCCTCATAATCTTGTACAGGTTTAAATTTTCCTGTTCTTAAGGAGCATGATCCCAGCTTATGCAGTGTCTAAGTGCATCTCCAAACATCTCAAAAAAATTACTTTATGCTGTAACTGTTATGTAAACAATAATGACAGCCAAGTGTGGACTGCTAAGGGAGACCCCATTCACAGCCAGTGTATTGTGGACCACTAAAGGAGACCCCATTCACAGCCATTGTATAGTGGGCCACTGGGGGAGGAGACCCTGTTCACAGTCAGTCCAAGGCTGCTGCTAATGACTTAAAAGCGTGATTGAACTACAAGGACTAGGAGGTTCCTTGTCCTGTGGTGATTGTCATCGTGCCTTGGGTGGTCATTCAGCTGGATCATGTGGTGTCCTGCAACCCCACATAAATAGCTGGAATATACAAGTCTACGGATGTTGGTTGAAGGTAGGATGGAGCTTAACAGTTGCCTTGGGCTCATCTAAATCTCTGCTGCCTGTAACCCATCACCCCTATGCTCATCAGTCTGCATTGGCTCCCAGCCCAGCAACGTTTCGATTTTAAGATTCTCACCCTTCTTTTCAAATTTCTCCGTGCCCTTATTCCTCCTTATCTCTCTCAACCTCCTCGGCTCTGAAACCCTCTGAGATCTCTGCTCTCCTCCAATTCCGGCCTCTTGTGCATCTTCAGTTTTAATTCCTGCACTGTTGGCAGTTGTGTCTTTAGCTACCTCGGCCATAAGTTCTGGAATTCCCTACATAAACCTCTCCACCTCTTGTTCCTTCTTTAATATGCTCTGTAAAACCTGTCTCATTGGTCAAGCTTCTGGTCACCTGCCCTAATATCTCATTATGTCAAATTTTCTTTCATAATCTTATCTTTATGAAGTGCCTTGGGATGTTTTATTCCTTTAAAGGTGCTGTATGCTAAATGCTGGCTCTGCCTGCAATATGCACATCCCCTGAATGAATAAAAACAATGCAAATTGTTGTGATCTGTGCATGCACAGTGGTCACATGGGTGAGGCACTGGTGAAGTGGGAGTATTGGATACAGAGGTGGATGGACTTCAATGGGCTAAATTGCAGGTAATGTCTAAGTTGTTACAACTGGGATGGGAGGAGTGTGCGGATTACCTAGTCCCACTACTCCACAGGTCGCACCATTAGTTTAAAAGTTTAATTCACTCATCAAAATAGCTAATTATTTACCTTCACTACTGTTAGACCCAGAATAAAAGAGACTTCAACAAGGCTTCTTTCAATAAACTCACAATGATTGATTTATTATAAAACAAAACTTTTTTAAAACAAGTTGCAAGAACTGATTAACACACAATTGTAACTTGGAAGTATAACTATTCCTTTTAAAATTCCTTAGCAAGCCCACGCATGTGCTTTCTCACACACACACACGCACAAAGAACAAACATGGGGGCCTCTGCAGAAATGGGCTTTGGAGAAGACTTTATAGAAAAAAGGATAGGTTCAAAGAGTTTTGACGCTGTCTATCTAGAGCACCCTCATGTGAAGACTGATCATTAGTCCCAGTAGAGGTCTGGAGGTTCTCTCCAACGGAGCTTCGGCATGGAGGAAAATAGAGACGGATCAATCCTCCTCGTCTCAGCCTTTCAGGATTCCAAAGACAGACGGGCTCCACTGAGATTCTTAGCTGGATACTGACAATCACACGGTTTCAGGCAAGGCAAAGAGAATGTGAGCTGGGAGCTATTCCCCTTCTCAGTTCGTTCCCAACTGAATTCAAAAACAAGTTCAAAACTTAAAGTTCATCTCTGTCTTGTGATTTCCAGTAAATCGCTTGCCTTTGCCTTTAAATCAGTCTTTTTTCCCCATCAGTTAAAATAATTGCAGTGCAAACAAGCAAACAGCTCTCCCCCATCAAGTACCATGCTGGTCATGATTTCTTCGAAAAGGTGAACTCATGACCTTTTTTTAAAAAAAAATCCAGGTTAGCTTCAATGTGTCCATATAATGCAATGTCTTTCCATATTTTAAAGTAAAGTATTATGCTGAACGATATGATTCTAACAGAGTTTACCCCAATGTCTGAATTACATTGAGACAGCATCAAAATGTCAGCAAGCAAGTGATGGCACTGATGGGATTCCAGTGTTCCTACCCCTGAGTCTCGGCAATGCTGCTGTGGGAAACTGCTCAAGTGGTGGTGAGCACCCGGCCACATATAAATAAAGAACGTTGTGATAATCTTGAGGTTTAGTGGAGGTCACCTGCACTTCCTCAATCATGGCTCAGGAGGGTGGAAAGAGAGAAGGTAACTCGAAGGATTAACACAACATCAAGGATTGTAGATGCAGTAAACTGGGTGAATAACAAAGATCCTTGGCCCTATCATAGATTCACTTTGCATGTTTGCTATCTGCAACATAGATTAGCAGCTACCTGACTGGGATTTTATTGACGTCTGTCCGTGGAGATTCCCTCTAAACATGCCCTGTTATTTTTAAGATATTATCTAGGTTTTTGTGTCTTCATCTCTCCCTCTCCACCCTGCTCCTTTGCTCTGACTTTCACCCTGCTGCCTTTTTTCCATCCCTCTCCCCCTGTGCTCTGTCCCCCTCTCTGCCTCTCCATTGTCCCCACTTTTCCTTTGTCTCAGGCTGTTTTCTATCAGCATCTGCACCCATGTTTGAAACATTTGTTCTGGTTCATGTTCAGTGTCACATTTTGACACGTGGGTCTGCAGGAGATTGGAATCTGCCCACATTCTCATACTTTGGCAGCACAGTGTTAATTTCAACCTTTCATTATATCATATTCCAAATGAAGACAGAACAGTCTTACAGTCAGAAAAATGAATGTTTCAAATTGGTTCCAGTGCTATGTTATATTTGGTTTAACAGGACAATAATTCCACGTCTATGCTGGATACTTCAGTCAAAATGGCCTTTTGTTATGTAAGTGTTGCTGAAGGTGTTTGAATGAGGGCAGCGAGTGTTAGCAGATTGTTCTTGCCTGAGGTGCTGACAGGAGGGATGGATAAAGCGATGGAATCGCGCCTCAATACAAATCACTGCATCAGGACAAAAGGAAAAAAAATGACAATTCTGTCTGTCACTGCATCCTCCTCATTTCTTTTTTGCTTTCTCTGGACAGGAATTTAAAAATTGGCTATTTTTGTCAGCACCATGTGGACCAGTTAGAAATGAATGTCAGCTCAGTCGAACTCTTGGCATTAAAATTTCCAGGTAAGGAGCACTAAGAATCTGGGGTACGGGTGGTGATAGAGAAGATAACTGAGCATTGCTAAGCTTAATCTTCTGCTTTAAAAAACCCAAGCTGGATACAGTGGCAAAATGCAGAATCCTGGATTGAGGACTCTCTTTTACTGAAAGCCAGGACACACTCATGGGCATTTCTGCCATTAGCTGTCTCTTGATTCCATGTTGGTTTCAGGAGGCCCCAAGATAATTTACATAGAATTACAAAGACAAAACAGCACGGAAAGAGGCCATTCATCCCAACAAGTTTATGCTGGCATTTATGCTCCACTTGAGCTTCCTCTCATCCAGTCATCATAACCTATTTCTTTCTCCAACTTCCCCTTGAATTTTTTTTTTATTCATTCATGGGATGTGGACGTCACTGACTAAGCCAGCATTTACTGCCCATCCCTAATTGCCCTTGGGAAGGTGGTGGTGGGCTGCCTTCTTGAACTGCTGCAGTCCGTGTGGTGCAGGTACACCCACACTGTTGTTAAGGAAGGTGTTCCAGGATTTTGACCCATGCCAGTGAAGGAACGATAATATATTTCCAAGTCAGGATGGTGTGTGGATTGGAGGGGAACTTCGAAGTGGTGGTGTTCCCACGTGTCTGCTACCCTTGTTCTTCTAGGTGTGGTGGTCGTGGGTTTGGAAGGTCCTATCTAAGGAGCCTTGGTGAGTTCCTGCGTTGCATGTTTTGTAGGTGGTACACACTGCTGCTACTGTGTGTCGGTGGTGCAAGGAGTGGATGTTGGAGGTGTTGGTTAGCGTGCTAGTCAAGCGGGCTATTTTGTCCTGGATGGTGTCAAGCTTCTTGAGAATTGTTGGAGCTGCACTCATCCAGTCAGGTGGAAAGTATTCCATCACACTCCTGAGTTGTGTCTTGTGGATGGCAGACAGGCTTTGGGGAGTCAGGAGGTGAGTTCTTTGCCACAGGATTCCTTGCCTCTGATCTGCCCTTGTAGCCACAGTATTTATATGGCTAGTCCAGTTCAGTTTCTGGCCAATGGTAACCCCCCAGGATGTTTACAGTGGGGAATTCAGTGATGGTAATGCCATTGAATGTCAAGGGGCGATGTTTAGATTCTCTCATGTTGGAGATGTTCAATGCCTGGCACTTGTGTGGCACAAATGTTATTTGCTACTTGTCAGCCCAAGCTTGGATATTGTCCAGGTCTTGCTGCTTTTGGACGTGGACTGCTTCAATATCTGAGTCGTCCTGAATGGTGCTGAACATTGATGATTGCACAATGAACATCCCCACTTTTGACCTTATGATGGAAGGAAGAACATTGATGAAGTAGCTCAAGATGGTTGGGCCTAGGTGACTACCCTGAGGAACTCCTGCAGTGATGTCCTGGGGCTGGGATGATTGACCTCCAACAACCACAACCATCTTCCTTTGTGCTAAGTATGACTCCAACCAGTGGAGAGTTTTCCCCGATTCCCATTAACTCCAGTTTTGCTAGGGCTCCTTGATGCCACACGTGGTCAAATGCTGCCTTGATGTCAAGGGCAGTCACTCTCACCTCACCTCACCTCAGGAGTTCAGCTCTTTTGTCCATATTTAAACCAAGGCTGTAATGAGGCCAGGAGCTGAGTGTTATGACCGAGCAGTTGGTAAAGCTGAATTATTTAAAAATCCCAGAGGGAAACTTAAACAATGGTCATGCCCTATATTTTTAAGTGTTATGTTTGAGATGCAACTCTAAACTCAGGAATCAGACCACCAGTTCTCAAGAGGTTTTATATTAAATGAAGCATTCTATTAATTTACACAAGTTAAATATATACACGTGGCTACAAATTATTACTATCATAACTTTTAACAAATTCCCAAACTAAACTCCATTAAGGCAACAGCAACCCATAGACTTAACCAGACACCAGGCAAAGCATTGTCATCGTAGGAATTCAAAATGAGGTTCTTTTCACTTTGGTTCCTGTGGAGATAGTTGTCGGCTTATAGCTGCTTTGATCTTACTTTGCCTCTGCCGTGCACAAACAAAACTGCTATCGGTTGTATCCAACACATCTCATTGAATGTAAATTCTCATTGTATCATCAGCCTCTTTGAACTCCATCTCTTTTAACAATAAAACCTCTTTCATAGTACCAGACTTCTTGAATGCTCTATTCAAAAAAATGCAAATGCACTCTACCCCTCTTACATCTCAAAACTATTACACATCAAAGCACCCAGACTAGCTGGCTTTAATCCATTTAAGACACACCCACAGACTAAACCTCTATTTTAAAAGAAAAATATTTTCCAATAATATTGTATACATGAATAGCTTCATGACATCCCCCTCCCTATCAAAAAATGGACCATCATAATTCTAAAAAGACGGCTTCATTTTAATAACCCATCTCACACTATCTCCTATACTCATTACACTATTACATTACCAGATGCATGTATTATAATATATATATATATATATATATATATACAAGTCCTTGGTATCAACAGAAATCACTCCAGTCAGTGTCCAGGGTTTTTTTTTAAAAATGCCCCATTTTCCTTTAAGCTTCAAACTCTTGATAATGCATCTGCGAACAGATTTTCTCTTCCAATATATATAAAATCCATAGATTAAATGGTTGTAATAATAGACTCCATCTGAAAAGCCTTGCACTTTTGTCTCGATATTTGTCCAAAAAACTTCAAAGGATTAAGGTCTGTATAAACAATTGTTTCTGATGAATTGTTTGTAACATAAATTTCAAAATGCTACAATGCTGACACTAAACCCAAAGTCTCTTTTTCGATCATTGAATATCTTCTCTGTTGTACATTCAGCCTCTGTGAAAAAATACCCTATCGGTTTTTCAATTCCAGTGTCATCATCTTGTAACAGTACAGCCCCAATGCCTGTATCGTTTGCATCAACGGCCAACTTGAATTGCTTGGCATAATTGGACACTGCCAAAACTGGTGTCATAGCTAATACAGTTTTCAAACTATCAAATGAATTCTGACATTCCAGTCTCCATTGAAACTTGTTCTTTTTTAATAATTCAGTCAGTGGAGCAACCACTTGTCTAAAATTTGGTACAAATTTCTGGCAAAACCCACTCATGCCCAGAAATCTCAAAACTTCTCATTTTGTTGTAGGCACGGGGAAATCCATGATAGCCTTGACTTTCGCATCTCTCAGAGCCGCCTTACCATGTCCAATGGTATGGCCTAGATACATAACTTGTACTTTTGTAAATTCACTTTTAGCCAAGTTCCTCACCAAATTAGCTTCTTGTAGTCGAGTAAATAATTCTTCCAGATGCTATAACTGCTCCTCCAGTCTGAGTGAAAATGATTAGATCATCAATATATAAAAGCTTAGACCTGCAATTACTTTGTTTGCCAGTCTTTAAAATGTCACAGGTGCATTCTTCATACCAAATGGCATGACTTTAAACTGATATAGTCCACTTGGCGTTACAAAAGCTGATATCTCCGACAATGGAACCTGCCAATATCCTCTTAGCAAGTCAATCTTTGTGATAAATTTCGATTGCCCCACTTTCTCAATGCAATCTTCCAACCGTGGTATGGGATATGAATCCGCTTTTGTCATCGTATTCACCTTTCGATAGTCCACACACGGTCTTTGTGTTCCATCCGGTTTCGGTACCAGTACAACAGGCTAACTCCAATTACTGCAACTAGACTCAATTATATAATTTTGAAGCATGAAATCAATTTCTTTTTGTACTTGTGATAACTTTGCCGGATTTGATCTATAAGGTTGTTGCCTTATTGAAGATGACATTTTTACACATACATCATGTAAAGCTAAATGCGTCTTTGCCAACTTATTTCCACAAATAAGTTTGTGTGGCTTTTCCAAATCACCGTGATACTTGCTTGGAAGGTAACTTAATATTTCATTTAAATTTTCAAGCACCCCCTCATTATCCAATTTGATTAGAGGAAAATCAATTTCAGAGTCGTGCACTTCTACCTCTTTCTCATCATGCACCATCACTAACACCTCTTGTTCCTCTTCCCTGCCAAAGTACTTTTTAAGCATATTTACACGCCACACCCTCTGCTTCTTTCCTCTATCTGGAGTATTTATTAAATAATTTATTTCACTCAATTTCTTTTCAATCCTGTAAGGCCCACTAAATCTTGCATTTAAGGAATCACCTAGTACTAGTAGCAAAACTAGTACTTTCTCTCCAGAAACAAAACTGTGAATTTTAGCTTTCTTATTTGCTTTCACTTTCATCATTTGATGTGATATCTTTAAATGTTCCCTAGCCAAATCACATGCTTTGTTCAATCTTTCCCTGAAATTTGATATGTAATCCAGGAGAATCGTTTCTGAATTTTGACCAATTTTTCATGAATCAATTTCAGTGGTCCCCTTGTTAATATGGCAATCATCTTGTTAAAACCAGTTGGTAGTTAAACAGGCGATGGGCATTAATTATCCCAACTGAATAGAATAAAAAGGTACAGCTGGAACACTTGGTGTGGAAGCTACTAGGAAGTTAGGAGCACTAAAGAGTTGTCTTGGAAATAAACCAGCTTTAACCAGGAGACCTGCCTGGATTAATTCTTCCACCACAACCTCTTATTGTGAGCAACATGGTAGCAGAGGATGAACTTTAAGCTTTGCTGATTGATTGCTGTATTGATTGCTTTCCGTCTCAGTCCTCTGAGGGAAAAGAAGTGTACTGTTGCTAACAATTTAAGTTATGTAACGGTGGAAGGCCGGTGCAAAATCACAAGCTTTGACTATCCACCAATTTTTTTGTGACTCTGAACCTTATCAGCAATGGAAGGCTGAAGTTGAAATGTGGACCCGAGTTACTGCTATACCCAGGGTGAAGCAAGGTTTGTCTTTGGCGTTATTATTATCAGCCAAAAGTAAGGTAAGGAGTAAAGTATTTTCAGAGTGGGAAGTGGATGATTTGGATCATGAAGAGGGATTAAGCAGTCTGATACAATTTTTGGATAAGTTTTACAATAAGGATGAGTTATTGGAAGCGTATGAAGCTTGGAGGATCTTTGATAGGTTTAGGAAATCAGATGATCAGTCCATGGAAGAATATATCATGGATTTTGATAGATGGTACAGGAGACTACAGAGATTTGAATTTGAAATTTCAGAGTCAGTATTGGCATTTAAATTACTGGACTCGCATTTCCCATGTTGATAGTCTTTTAGTACTAACAGGGGTTCAGTTCCGGGGGAAAGAACCTCTCTTGGATCAAATGGCAGCTGCCCTAAAAAGATTTCTGGGGGAACAGTTGTTCCCTGCCACTTTCTTAGCAAATGTGAACAACTATGCTGTAAAACAAAGGATAGAGGATTTGACGGTGACCGAATTTTACAGTTGACCAAATATTAGGCGAAGATTCCAGTACAAAGATGGGGTTAATGACAAGAGGTCTGAAAATGGTTGTAACCCTAGCCATTTTGAGAGTCAGGACAAAAAGTGTGTCTGGGATGGTGACCGTAGACGCTTAAACCCAAAAAATGCACGGGGAATGGTTAATCGCTGTTTTCGGTGTGATTCCCAGTATCATTACGCAATGAACTGCCCACAACAAAGGAATCGTATTTTTGAAGTGACCCACGAGACGGATTCATCTGAAACTGAAAATGATGATGGTGACTGCCATGAAGGAATTGTATTGATCAATGAGAGTTTGAACCTGGTGATGAGTATCTTGATGGTAGATTCCTTCAACTGTGCAGCTCTGGACAGTGGTTGCACTTCTACGGTGTGCGGCATGGACTGGCCTGACTGCTATCTGGAGTCTCTCGATGAGGCAGACCGGCGGAAGGTTAAGGAGTACGAAAGCTCTACCTGCTTCAGGTTCGGAGATGATAATACATTAACATCCTCCAGACGGGTGGTCCTCTCTTGTAAGATAGCAGGGATCAATCTGTTTATCAGTACTGATGTGGTTTCTAGCGAGATACCGCAATTGTTGAGTTGCTCTACAATGAAGAGGGCCCAGATGATGCTAGATATAAAGAATGATAGAGCAGTCGTGTTTGGAAAAATGTGGATCTACATTTTACTCGGTCAGGCCATTACTGCTTGCCAATAAGGAAGCCAGAGATTTCTCATCAAAAAGTTTTGTTAACTCTTGAGAATGAGAATTTGGTGGACAAAAAGATCATTTGGAAATGACATAGACAGTTTGCACATCTGGCACCACAGAAACTGAAGGCTCTGCTTCGAGATGTGGGAGTGGTCGATAAAGGATACGATGATCTTATTGAGCGAGTCACTGCTCAGTGTGAACTTTACCTTTACTATTGCAAGACACCACCGCGTCCTGTTGTGAGCTGCCACTAGCCAGGGAGTTTAACGATGCAGTGGCGATGGACTTGAAAGTTTGGGACAAGGATAGGGTTATCTTTTTTACTGCACTTCATAGATATGGCAACCATGTTTGACAAAAGGACTGTTGTCGATAAGGTCATGAAGAAATGGGTAGGAACAGGATTAGGAACACCAACGAAGTTCCTCACAGATAATGGTGGGGAATGAGGAATTTTGAGATATGTGTGAAAATTTAAACATCATAGTCATGCACACTGTAGCTGAGAGCCCATTTAGTAATGGTCTTTGTGAAAGAAACCATGCAGTAATAGATGACGTGTTACATAAAATATTAGCTGATCAACCAGGTTGTAAACTGCAAACGGTGCTAGCATGGGCGGTGCACAGAAAGAACTCTCTGCAAATGGTTGGGGAGTACAGTCCGTATCAGTTGGTGTACAGAAGAAATCCGAAGTTACCTTCAGTGTTATCAGATGCTCCCCCTGCTCTAGAAGGGACTAGCATGAGCTCCACTTTTTCTGCTCATCTGAATGCTTTGCACGTGGGCAGAAAAACTCTCATTAAAGCTGAGGTTTCAGATAAAATTCGGCGGGCCCTATGACACTGCATAAGACCGTCAGGAAAACAGTTTAGACTAGGAGACATGGTACATTATAAAAGGGAAGGCCAGGAAGAGTGGAAAGGACCTGGCAAGGTTATAGGGAGTGATGGGAAAGTAGTAATTGTGCAACACGGTAATCAAACTGTTAGGGTATATTCTTCACAGTTAATTGGTACTAACTATACCTTTTACAGGCTCTGAGCACGACATAGAACACGAGGAGGCACCATGCACCTCGCATACACATACACTGGGCAGTTATGAGGAGCAGACAACGGCAGACACAGGGTTGACTGACTATGAACAAAGTAATACTGAGATACAGGACAATGCTATTGGTCCAAAAGGGCAATTGCCCAAAGTAGGAACAAAGGTAACATACATGCCAGAAGGGACCAGTGTGTGGAGGGATGCCCCTATCATAGGGCGAGCAGGAAAGGCCACTGGTAAATACAAACATTGGCTAAATGTGCAGGATGAAGGACAGGAGACAAGACCTATCGATTAGCAAACCGAGGTGAAGATGTGGAAACCCAGAAAGCGCAGTATGAGTTCTGACCGTGGACCAGAAAGTGGTCGTGACCCTAGAAAAAAATCACGGACTTGCAAACGGAGTTCTGTCCGCATGGTGGGGGGACGATCATATAGTAGCAGCCCAGAAAGAGAGAGGAACGTGAGTAGAGGCCGTAGCTTTACAAGGAAGACTAGAGAGCAAGCTAGCAATCTCAGTAGAAGTACAAATCCTTATTTGACAGAGATTCTAGTTGCTGCTAATAAATTGGAAAGTAAGCTGATAAAGGAAGCCAAATGGAAAGAGTTAGAAAGTTGGAAGGAATTTGGGGTGTATTCTGAAATACCTGACAGAGGACAGCCAGCTTTATCTCACAGATGGACCTGTACAGAAAAGGTACTCCCAGACGGCACATATAAGGCCAAAGTGAGATTAGTAGCCCAAGGCTTTGAAGAGAGTCTAGGAGATCAGGATGTCAGAATGGACTCACTTACTGTGGGGAAAGTGAGTTTGAAGGTTTTTTTTTTAGCTATTTTGGCATCCTATTGCTGGGAGTGCAAATCAATTGATATAAAGGCTGCGTTTTTACAGGGGGAAAAATTTCAAAGGGAAGTTTTTTTGAAACCACCCAAAGAAGCCGGGAATGTAGAAGGAAAGCTATGGGAATTGAATAAGTGTCTTTATGGGTTGAATGATGCATCAAGAGTGTGGTATTTTTCCATGAGGTCTGTCCTGTTGAAATCGGGTTGCATTCAGTTAAAGGCAGACCCCGTGATGTTCCACTGGAACCATAAGGAGCAACTAGCTGGGATCTTTATCATGCATGTTGATGATTTCCTGTGAGGAGGCTCTGTAGAACTTGAACAATGGGTAATTGAGAAGATAAAGGAGAAGTTCCAAGTCGGAAGTCAGGCTTCTGGGGCCTTTAAATACATAGGTTTAGACATTATGCAGAGCAAGTTAGGAGTGACATTGAATCAACAATCTTATCTAGAAAATGTTAATTATATCCCAATAACTCGTGGTAGATCCTCACAAAAAGAGGATCTTGCTACCAAGGAAGAAATGGAACAGTTGAAAAGTTTGATTGGGCAGTTGAACTGGCTGTGCACTCAGATTAGGCCTGACGCTAGTTATGATGAGTTGGAGCTGAGTACCATGATGAAACATGCTACAGTTGAGCAAGTTCTGAGAGCAAATAAAACACTTAAAAAATTAAATCTGAGAGATGTGTGCTCAAGTTTCCAGCCTGGGGTGATCCGGAAGATATGAGTTTGGTCATTTTTAGTGATGCTTCACATGCCAATCTTCCAGATGGGTGCTATAGCACAGCCAGGTTCATCATATTCTTGGTGGGAAAGAACGATAAATGTTGTCCACTGGCTTGGGAGGTCAAGAAAATAAAAAGGGTAGTGAAAAGCACCTTAGCTGCTGAAACGTTAGCCTTAGTAGAGGCATTAGGTATGGGGGTTTACTTGTTCAATATACTGACAGAAATATGATATAAGGGGCAATGTGGGAAATGTTTGCCCATAGAATGTTATGTTGATAACCGGTCTCTTTGGGACAACGTTCATTCCACGAAAAGTGTCACAGGAAAAAGACTACAAATAGACCTAGCCAGCATAAAGGAGATGTTAGAAAGAAAAGAGATCTCTAAGATAAAATGGGTTGCTGCAAGTCAAGGGAGTGCCTGCTCTTAAAAATAAATTATGAAATGTGTTGGAAAAGGGGTGTCTTATAATGATGCAGTGAAAAAAATTGTTTTTGTTTCATAATTGTGTGTAAAAGAAATTCGGGAATTATAGACGTGGAAATATGTGATATTATTTCCTTCTGTTTGTTTAAAAAAGTGTTCAGGTTTTAGTTTTAATTTTAAAAAAGAAAAGATGGGAATTTGTTAAGATGGCAATCATCTTGTTAAAACCAATTGGTAGTTAAAGAGGTGATGGGCATTAATTATCCCAACTGAATAGAATAAAAAGGCACAGCTGGAACACTTTGTGTGGAAGCTACTAGGAAGTTAGTAGCACTGAATTGTTGTCTTGGAAATAAACCAGCTTTAACCAAGCCTGGATTAATTCTTCCACCACAACCTCTTATTGTGAGTAACAGCCCTTACCTCATGACCATAAACTAGCTCAAAAGGGCTAAAACCAGGCGATGCATTAGGGACGTCTCTAACAGCAAATAACAAAAAATGGAATTCCTGTATCCTAATCCTGCGGATAATCCTGACCGTATGCTCTCATCATAGTTTTTAAAGTTTGATGCCGTCTTTCCAAAGCTCCTTGTGACTCCGGATGATAAGCTGTTGACTTGAACAGTTTGGGGATAACACAGTTTATTACTTCCTTAAACAGCTGTGATATGAAATTTGACCCCTGATCTGATTGTATTTCCTTAGGTAAACCATATCTTGTAAAAAAAAATTGAATTAACTCCTCCATAATCTTCTTAGTTGTAATATTTCTTCAAGGTATCACTTCGGGAAACCTGGTAGACGCGTCCATTATTGTCAATAAATATTGATTTCCAAATTTAGTCTTAGGAAGGGGTTCTACACAATCAATCATGACCCTGGTAAAAGGTTCTTCAATTGCTGATATTAGGATTAAAGGCGTCGGCTTAATCACTGCTTGTGATTTTCCTGTTATTTGACATGTACAACAGGTTCTACAGAATTTGACTACATTCCTGTGCAATCCTGGCCAAAAAAAACTTTTTTTTTTCCTGTAATTTCCTAATTCCTAAATGTCCTCCCATTGGAATTTCATAAGCAATCCTCAGAATCTCATTTCTGTACCCTATGGGATAACGATCTGATGCACCTCCCTCTAGCTTTCATTTGCTGAGACATGATCCGAAACAAAAACAGAATTACCTGGAAAAACTCAGCAGGTCTGGCAGCATCAGTGGAGAAGAAAAGAGTCGACGTTTCGGGTCCACACGACCCTTCAACAGAACTGAGTAATATTAGGAGAGGGGTGAAATATAAGCTGGTTTAAGGTGGGGGGGCGGGGGGAGAGAAGTTGAGGGTGGGGTGATTGTAGGGACAAGCAAGCAGTGATAGGAGCAGATAATCAAAAGATGTCACAGACAAAAGGATCAAAGAGGTGTTGAAGGTGGTGATATTATCTAAGAAAACTGCTAATTAAGAATGGATGGCAGGACACTCAAGGTACAGCTCTAGTGGGGGTGGGGTGGAAAGATTGACAAGGTATTAGTTGTAGATTTAAAAATAATGGAAATAGGTGGGAAAAGAAAAATCTATATAAATTATTGAAAACAAAAAAAAACAAAAGGGAGGGGGAGGAAACGGGGTGGGGATGGGGGGAGGGGGAGTTTAAGATCTAAAGTTGTTGAATTCAATATTCAGCCCGGAAGGCTGTAAAGTGCCTAGTCGGAAGATGAGGTGCTGTTCCTCCAGTTTGCGTTGGGCTTCACTGGAACAATGCAGCAAGCCAAGGACAGACATGTGGGCGAGAGAGCAGGGTGGAGTGTTAAAATGGCAAGCGACCGGGAGGTTTGGGTCTTTCTTGCGGACAGACCGCAGGTGTTCTGCAAAGCGGTCGCCCAGTTTGCGTTTGGTCTCTCCAATGTAGAGGAGACCGCATTGGGAGCAACGAATGCAGTAGACTAAGTTAGGGGAAATGCAAGTGAAATGCTGCTTCTCTTGAAAGGAGTGTTTGGGCCCTTGGACGGTGAGGAGAGAGTAAGTGAAGGGGCAGGTGTTGCATCTTCTGCGTGGGCATGGGGAGGTGCCATAGGTGGGGGTTGAGGAGTAGGGGGTGATGGAGGAGTGGACCAGGGTGTCCCGGAGGGAACGATCCCTACGGAATGCCGCCAGGAGGGGTGAAGGGAAGATGTGTTTGATGGTGGCATCATGCTGGAGTTGGCGGAAATGGCGGAGGATGATCCTTTGAATGCGGAGGCTGGTGGGGTGATAAGTGAGGATAAGGGGGACCCTATCATGTTTCTGGGAGGGAGGAGAAGGCGTGAGGGCGGATGCGCGGGAGATGGGCCGGACACGGTTGAGGGCCCTGTCAACGACCATGGGTGGAAAACCTCGGTTAAGGAAGAAGGAGGACATGTCAGAGAAACTGTTTTTGAAGGTAGCGTCATCAGAACAGATGCGACGGAGGCGAAGAAACTGAGAGAATGGGATGGAGTCCTTACAGGAAGCAGGGTGTGAGGAGCTGTAGTTGAGGTAGCTGTGGGAATCGGTAGGCTTGTAATGGATATTGGTGGACAGTCTATCATCAGAAATTGAGACAGAGAGGTCAAGGAAGGGAAGAGAAGTGTCAGAGATGGACCATGTGAAAATGATGGAGCGGTGGAGATTGGAAGCAAAATTAATAAATTTTTCCAGGTCCCGACGAGAGCATGATGCAGCACCGAAGTAATCATCAATGTACCGGAGAAAGAGTTGTGGGAGGGGGCCGGAGTAGGACTGGAACAAGGAATGTTCCACATACCCCATAAAGAGACAGGCATAGCTGGGGCCCATGCGGGTACCCATAGCCACACCTTTTATTTGGAGGAAGTGAGAGGAGTTAAAGAAGAAATTGTTCAGTGTGAGAACAAGTTCAGCCAGACGGAGGAGAGTAGTGGTGGATGGGGATTGTTCGGGCCTCTGTTCAAGGAAGAAGCTAAGGGCCCTCAGACCATCCTGGTGGTCCGTGATCCGACCTCCACTTTCTCATCAAAATACCTTCCCGAAGATAATAACATACTGGAATACATTTTGCTTCTGTTTTTGAATAAGCTCTGATATAACTGTTTTAATTGCAAACCATTTTTTCTGTAACTCCATTAATCTCTTTGAGTTAAACACTTCAGCTAAATTGTTCTTCCTCTCGAACAATGTTATCAAACACACTGCCAGCGCATTGGATTTTGACACATTCTTCTTGCCTTTGAACTGCCTGCTTATCTCGTTTGTCTTGTTCTTCCCTATGAGCCTTTGATCTCGTTACAACACAATCAGGAAACAATCCAGGATGTTCTTTCTGTAACACCTCTGTTGAAAACACTTCTACAGGCTACTCAACTACCATAGGCATCACCCACATTTGTGATCCAGCTATATCATTACCCAAAATAAATTGAACCCCTGCAATAGGCAACTTTTCCACCACTCCAACTATAACTTCACCTGTCTTCCATTTGCTCTTTCCTGCTTTTTATCCTTTCCAAGGTTGAAAGGGTGACCAAAAAAAGGTTTAGCTCTATGAACTAACATAATCATCAGCTATCTTTGCTGCTTGTCTTACAGAATCAACCCTCTGTTCCTCCACGTGAGTTCTCACTACTGAAGGGATTGAATCTTTAAATTCTCCTAAAAGAATGACTTCCCTAAGAGCTGCATAGGTTGTCTCTATTTTTAATGCCCGTATCCACTTTGTTTTACTGTTTCAAACTCAGTATAGGTTTGCCCAGGCTGTTTTCTGATATTCCTAAATTTCTGTCTGTATGCCAGGAAGCAACACATATGCACTCAAATTAGCCTTTTTCACCACATCATAATTCACTGATATTTCTTCGAATAGCGAAGCATATACCTCATGCGCCCTACCTAACAACTTAGACTGGAATAATAACGTCCAGTTTTCCTGTGGCCATTTTATCTGTTTAGCTAGCTTCCCAAATGAAATTAAGAATGCTTCAATATCTTTTTCCTCAAACTTTGGAAGAGCTTGTACAAATTTAAACATCACCCCACTGGGTCTTACTCTAGCGAAAATCCCCCCTCACCTACTGACATCTCTTTTTTAACTGCCAACATTTTCAGTTGGAATTCCCTCTCTTTTTCTCTTTCCTCCTCCTCTAACTTCACAATTTCTAATTCCCTTTTAAAAGCCATTTCTCTGTCCTTTGCTTCTAATTCAAGCTTTTTCATTTGCAACTGAAGTCTCACTCCCTCCAGCTGTGACTCACTAGTGTCAGGTTTCACTTTCAGCTGTAGATGCTGTGCTATACTTTTAATTATATCTGATTTGCTAGCACCCTCAGGTAACCCCAATTTTAACTTAACTGCTAACTCTGTTACCTTATGTTTGGTTATTTTTTCCAACCCAATCAGAGTTATCTCTTGTACTCCCAGACAAGTCTTAGCAATTGCTAAAAGTCACCTTGCAGTCTCAGCATTCTAAAATACCTTGCCAACTCCTGAATTCAAAGTGCTTCTCGTACTTGTAAACTTAACATTCACCAATTCCAAACCAATCAAGGAATTAGAAATATTTTTATCCTGGCAAGAGCCCCCAGTTGTTTTGACCCAGCAGTTGGTAAAGCTGAGTTATTTAAAAATCCCAGAGGGAAACTTTAAACAACGGTCATACCCTATATATTTTAAGTGTTATGTTTGAGATGCAACTCTAAACTCGGGAATCAGACCACCAGTTCTCAAGAGGTTTTATATTAAACTAAATGAAACATATTATTAATTTACACAAGTTAAATATATACACATGGCTACAAATTACTACTATCATAACTTTTAACAAATTCCCAAGCTAATCTCCATTGAGGCAACAGCAACCCATAGACTTAACTAGACAATAGACAAAGCATTTTCACTTTAGGAATTCAAAATGAGGTTCTTTTCACTTTGGTTCCTGTGGAGACAGTTGTAGGCTTACAGCTGCTTTGATCTTATATTGCCTCTGCCCTGCACACGCACAACTGCTATCGGTTATATGCAGCACATCTCATTGAATGTAAATTCTCATTGTATCACCAGCCTCTTTGAACTCCACCTCTCCTAACAATAAAATCCCTTTCATCGTACTAATTTTATTAGTAATATAAATTGGTTGGTCTCTGCTAGCTAGGTGCCAGATTTCACCCCACTTCTTGAATACTCTATTCAAAAAAATGCAAATGCATTCTACCTCTCTTACATATCAAAACTATTACACATCAAAGCACCCAGACTAGCTGGCTTTAATCCAATTAAGACACACCTGGAGACTAAGCCTCTATTTTAAAAGAAAAATATTTTCCTATATCATTATATACATTAATACCTTCATGACACTGAGTGATATTGGCAGAACCCAAACCAGCCGTCAGTGAGCAAGTTGTTGCTATGCAAATGCCACTGTTGTGACCCCTTCCATCACTTTACTAATGATCGAGAGTAGAGTGCTGGGGCGGTAATTGGCTGGGTTTGATTTGTCCCGCTTTTTGTGCAGAGGACAAATTCGGGAAACTTTCCACATTGCCAAGTAGATGCTAGTGTTGCAGCTGTACTGGTACAGCTTGGATAGGGGTGCAGTATGTTCTGAAGCACAAGTCTTCAGTACGATTGCTAGAATGTTGTCAGCTCTCTAGCCTTTGCAGTATCCAGTGCCTTCAGCCGCTTCTTGTTATCGCATGAAGTGAATCTAGTTGGAAGGTCTAATACAGGTAGGAATTATACAGTAAATGGCAGAACCCTTAAGTGCATGGACAGGCAGAGGGATCTGGGTGTACAGGTCCACAGGTCACTAAAAGTGGCAATGCAGGTGGATAAGGTAGTCAGGAAGGCATATGGCATGCTTGCCTTCATCAACAGGGGTATTGAGTATAAAAGCTGGGAAGTCATGCTGCAGCTGTATAGAATCTTGGTTAGGACACACTTGGAATATTGTGTGCAATTCTGGTCGCCACATTACAAGAAGGGTATGGAGGCATTGGAGAGGGTGCAGAGGAGGTTTACCAGGATGCTTCCTGGTCTGGAGGTTATTAGCTATGAGGAGAGGTTGGAGAAACTCGGATTGTTCTCACTAGAGCGACGGAGATTGAGGGGCGACTTGATAGAAGTTTACAAAATTATGAGTGGCATGGACAGAGTAGATAGTCAGAAGCTTTTTCCCAGGGTGGAAGAGTCAATTACTAGGGGACATAGATTTAAGGTGAGAGGAGAAAACTTTAGAGGAGATGTGCAGGGCAAGTTTTTTACGCAGAGGGTAGTGAGTGTCTGGAATTTGTTGCCAGAGGTGGTGGTAGAAGCAGATACGATAGTGGTGTTTAAGAGGCAGCTTCACAAATACGTGAATAGGATAGGAATAGAGGGAATCGGACTCCGGAAGTGCAAAATGTTTTAGTTTGACAGGCAATATGATCGCAGGATTGGAGGGCCGAAGGGCCTGTTCCTGTGCTGTACTTTTCTTTGTTCTTTGTTCTAACCCACTGGAGGAGGAGGCTCCACAAACTTCCTCATCCTCAATGATGGGAAGCCCAGCACACCAATGCATAAGCTAAGGCTTAAGCATTTGAAGCCATTTTCAGCCAGAAGTGCCAAGTGGATGATCCACCTCGGCCTCCTCCAGACGCCCCCAATATCACAGACGCCAGTGAGTTGTTTAATTGTCCACCGCCATTCACGACAGGATGTGGTAGGACTGCAGAGCTTAGATCTAATCCGCTGGTTGTGGGATCACTTAGCTCTGTCCAACACTTGCTTCTTATGCTGTTTGGCATGCAAGTATTCCTGTGTTATAGCTTCACCAGGTTGACACCTCATTTTTAGGTATGCCTGGTGCTGCTCCTGGCATGTCCTCCTGCACTCTTCATTGAACCAGGGTTGATCCCCTGGCTTGATGGTAATGTTAGAGTGGGGGATATGCTGGGCCATGAGGTTACAGATTGTATTTAAGTACAATTCTGGTGTTGCTGATGGCCCTCAGCGCCTCATGAGTTGCAGGATGTGTTCGAAATCTATCCCATTTAGCAGTTTGATGGTGCCACAGGATACGATGGATGGTATCCTCAATGTGAAGGTGGGATGTTTTCTCCACAACGACTGTGCAGTGGTCACTCCTACCGATACTGTCAAGGACAATTGCGTCTGCGGCAGGCAGGTTGGTGAGGATGAGGTCAAGTATGTTCTTCCCTGTTTTTGGTTCCCTCAACACCTGCCGCAGACCCAGCCTAGCAGCTAGGTCCTTTAGGACTCGGCCAGCTCGGTCAGCAGTGGTGTTACCGAGCCACACTTAATTGTCCACCGCCATTCACGACAGGATGTGGTAGGACTGCAGAGCTTAGATCTAATCCGCTGGTTGTGGGATCACTTAGCTCTGTCCAACGCTTGCTTCTTATGCTGTTTGGCATGCAAGTATTCCTGTGTTATAGCTTCACCAGGTTGACAGTTGAAGTCCGCCACCCAGAGTACGTTCTGCACTCTCGCCACCCTCAGTGCTTCCTCCAATTGGTGTTCAACATGGAGGAGCACTGATTCATCAGCTGAGGTGGGGTGCAGTATGTGGTAATCAGCAGGAGGTTTACTTGCCCATGTTTGACCTGATGCTATGAGACTTCATGGGGTCTGGAGTCAATGTTGAGGACTCCCAGCGCAACCCCCTCCCGACTATATACCACTGCGCCGCCACCTCTGCTGTGTCTGTCCACCCTCCACCGTTCCTTGAGATACCCAGGGGTGGTGATCCTGGTACCTGGGACATTATCTGTAAGGTATGTTTCCGTGAGCATGACCATATCAGGCTGTTGCTTTACTAGTCTGTGAGACAGCTCTCCCAATTTTGACACAAGTTCCCAGATGTTGGTAAGGAGGACTTTGCAGGGTTGACAGGGCTGAGTTTGCCATTATCGCTTCCGCCCTAGATCAATGCAGGTGGGCAATCCAGTTTCATTCCTTATTGTCTTTCTGGTGGTTTGAACAACTGAGTGGCTTGCCAGGCCATTTCAAAGAGCGTTTAAGTCAACCACATTGCTGTGGATCTGGAGTCACACGTAGGCCAGACCAGGTAAGTGTGACAGATTTCCTTCCCTAAATGAACTCGATGGGTTTTTACGACAATTGACAATGGTTTCATGGTCGTCATGACACTTGTAATTCTGGATTTTTATTGATTGTATTTAAATTCGAACCTGGGTCCCCAGAGCATGACCCTGTGTCTGGATTACTAGTCATGTGACAATACCTCGAGGCCAACGCTTCCTCCCTTAAATTGTACCTATACTATTTGCTTCAACCACTCCATGTGGTAGTGAGTTACATGTTCCCACCACTCCTTGGGTAAAGAAGCTTCTTCTATTTTCCTCATTTCATTTCTTGGTGACTATCATATATTTATGACCCCTAACTTTTCTCTTCCCCACAACACTTTAGTGTTTGTGTACCTTTCAAAACCTTCCATAATTTTAAAGAGCTGCACTAAATCATGCCCTCAGCATTCTCTTTTCAAGAAAAAAAGAGGCTCAACCTATTTGACATTCCCTGATGGATACCTTTACATTTCTGGTACCATCCTTGTAAATCTACTTCGCACCTTCCCCCGTACCTTGGGAGCCACTCCTGGCCGTTCCTTGGGAAGTTCTTCTCCAGCTTTTCCTCAGGGCAACCCAATGTTGTTCCTTGGGCCAACCCACCCACCCTCCACCGTTCCTTGAGATAAACCCCCCCCTCTCCCCCACTTGTCTTTGGGAGGTCCTGCCCCTCATACACGCCACCTCCACAAGCCAAGGTGTGAGGCTGTAGTAGAGAGGTGTATGCAGTGTTCCTGAGTTTGGGTGCTGGTTTCTGGTTGCGCCCTGGTGTTCTGAACACTAGCTGGAGTGTCACTGTATCACAGGCACCAGGTGGACACTACTTGTTTGCTACTTCTAACAGATTCTTGTTTTTGCTGTGTTCGCAGGGAGGCCGGAGGAGGAGTACCGGCACCAGCTGGGCGGCTATGGGATATCGGGAGACCTGGCTGTCCGACCAGTTGCCAGTTTATCGGGAGGACAGAAGAGTAGAGTGGCGTTTGCACAGATGACAATGGCCCGGTAACCAGCATGTCTTTCCTGGTGGATGTTTATTGGTTCACATGCCTAACTCTGTCTTTCGCTGCAGAATAAATACTAACTTCCTAATTTTCAGTCTGGAAAGTCAGCCATTCCTCTCATTCACTGTTTCTTCCTGAAGGTGCCGATTCTTTAGGTTTCCCATGGCACTGACTGCCTTCTCCATCTTTCACACATGAGCATGGACATTGTGACCCCCCCCCCACCCCCCCACCCCACCCCATTTTTCTCTCTCTCTCAGCTAGGTCGCCTTTTGCCTTCCTGCCCCGATCTATCCCTTTTCCCCACCCTGATCTCTCCCTCTGCCACCCTCCCTTTTCTGGTGGGGAACTTTGGTTTTCTCCAGCCTACGTCCAAGGAGATCATGCAGGTTAAGCAGCTTGTGATAATCCTTTTGTTTCTCTTTTGCCCCTGGTTGTCCCATACAAACATATGAACTAGGAGCAGGAGTAGTCCACTGGGCCCTTCAAGCCTGTTTCACCATTCAGTAAGATCATGGCTGATCTGATTGTAGCCTCCTGCCTACTCATAAAACCTCTCACCCCCTTGTTAATCAAGAATCGATCTAGCTCTGCCTTAAAAATATTTCAAGACCCTGCTTCCACTGCCTTTTGAGGAAGAGAGTTCCAAAGACTCACGACCCTCTGACAGAAAAAATTTCTCCTTATCTCTGTCTTAAATGGTGACCCCTTGCTTTTAAACCATGATCCTTAGTTCTAGATTCTCACATGAGGAAACATTCTCTCCATGTCCACTCTGTCAAGAGCCCTCAGGACCTTATACGTTTCAATCAATTTGCCTATTACCCTTCTAAACTCCAGTGGATACAAGCCCAACTTGTCCAACCTTTCTTCATAAGACAATCCACTCATTCCTGGTATTAGTCTAGTAAACCTCTGAACTGTTTCTAACGCGTTTACATCTTTCCTTAAATAAGGAGACTAATACTGTACACAGTACTCCAGATGTAGTCTCAACAGTGCCAAGTACAGCTGAAACATAACCTCTTACTTTCGTATACAATTTCCCTCGCAATAAACAAAAAAATTCTATTAGCGCCATGAAGCTGTTAATGTATATAATATTATTGGAAAAGATTTTTCTTTTAAAATAGAGGTTTAGTCTGTGTGTGTGTGTCTTAATTGGATTAAAGCCAGCTAGTCTGGGTGCTTTGATGTGTACTAGTTTTGATATGTAAGGGAGATAGCGTGCATTTGTATTTTTTTAAATACAGTATTCAAGAAGTGGGGTGAAAAATGATACCTATCTAGCAGATACCAAGCCATATGTTTATATTACTAATAAAATTGGTACTATGAAAGGGATTTTCTTGTTAGAGAGGTTTATTTCAGAGGTTGTTGATACAATGAGAGTTTGCATTCAATCTGTGGTGGTTGGTATAACTTTAGCAGTTTTCGGGTGTGCAGAGCAGAGGCAATGTGAGATCAGAACGCAGCTGTAAGCCTCCATTTTGTTCCTGTGGAGCCTCCAACTGGCTCCACAGGAACCAAAGTTGAAAAGAAACTAATTTTGAATTTGTAAAGTGAAAATGCTTTGCCTGGTGTCTGGTTAAGTCTATGGGTTGCTGTTCCCTTAATAGAGATTAGTTTGGGAATTTGTTAAAAGTTATGATAGCAGTAATTTGTAGCCACGTATATATATATATATATATAACTCAGCTTTAACAACTGCATCAGTCATAACAATTAGCTTTCCTAATTATTTGTTGTACCTGCATGTTAGCCTTTTGTAATTCATGAACGAGGACACCCAGATCCCTCTGCATCTCAAAGCTCTGCAATTTCTCACCATTTAAATAATATGCTTCTCTTTTATTTTTCCTGCCAAATGGACAATTTCACATTTGTCCACATTATACTCCATTTGCCAAGTCTTTGCCCGCACACTTAACCTATCTATGTCACTTTGTAGCCTTCCTATGTCAGCTTTGCAACTTACTTTCCTACCTATCTTTGTGCCATCAGCAAATTTAACAACGGTACCATCTGTCCCTTCATCCAAGTCAAATTGTAAAACGCTGAGGCCCCAGCACTGATCCCTGTTACACCTGCCAACCAGAAAAAGTCCCATTTATGGTTATTCTCTGAAATAATCTTCTATCCATGCCAATATGTTACCCCCTACACCATGAGCGTTTATTTTCTGCAATAACCTTTGATGTGGCACCTTATCAAATGCTTTCTGGAAATCCCTAAGTACAGTACATCCACTGGTTCCCCTTTATCCATAGCACATGTGACTCCTTCAAAGAATTCCAATAAATTGATTAAACATGATTTCCCTTTTGCAAAACCATGTTGATTCTGCCTGATTGCCTTAAATTTTTTTAAGCGACCTGCTATAAAATCTTTAATAGCTTCTAACATTTTCCCTATGACAGATGTTAAGCTAACTGGCCTGTAGTTTCCTGCTTTCTGTCGCCCTCCCTTTTTGAGTAAAGGAGTGACATTTGCTATTTTCCAGTCTGGTAGATCCTTCCCCAAATCTGGGGAGTTTGGGAAAATTAAATCCAATGCATCAACTATTTCACTAGCCACTTCTTTCTAGACCCTAGGATGAAGTCCATCAGGACCCAGGGATTTGTCAGCCCACAACTCCAAAAATTTGTTCAATACCACTTCTCTGGTGATTGTAATTTTCCTGAGCTCCTTCCTTCCTTCCATTTCCTGATTTATAGCTATTTGTGGGATGTTACTCGTATCCTCTGTAGTGAAAACTGATGCAAAATACCTGCTCAATTGATCTGCCATCTCCTTACTTTCCATTATTAATTCCTCAGACTCACTTTCTCACTTTAACTCATCCTATTTAAATATTTACAGAAACTCTTACTATTTGTCTTTATATTTCCAGCTAGCTTTCTCTCGTACTCTAATTATTCCATCTTTATTAATCTTTTTGTCATTCTTTGCTGTTCTTTATATCCTGTTCAATTGTCTGACTTGCCACCCACCTTTGCACAACTATATGCTTTTTCTTTAAGTTTGGTACTGCCTTTAACATTTTTAGGCAACCATGGATGGTGATCCTCCCCTTGGAAGTTTTCTTTCTCTTTGGAATGTATCTGTTCTGTGTATTGTAAAATATCCCTTGAAATGTCTGCAGCTGCATCTCCAAGGACCTATCCCTTAAGCTCATTTGCCGGTTCACTCTAGCTAGCTCTGCTTTCATACTCCCATAATTGTCCTTATTTAAGTTTAAAATACTAGCCCTGGACCCACTCTTCTCTCCCTCAAACTGAATGTAAAATTCAATCATAATATGATCGCTACTACTTAGGGGTGCTTTCACTGAGATTATCAATTAATCCCATCTCGTTGCACAGTACCAGGTCTAGTAAAGCCTGCTTTCTGGTTGGCTCCAGAATGTGCTGTTCCAAGAAACTATCCTGAAAACATTCCCTGAGCTCCTCCTCTAGGCTATCTTTGCGATTCTGATTTTTCCAGTCTATCTGTAGGTCAAAGTCCCCCGTGATTATCGCTGTACTGCCTGTATCTCCTGAAGACTTTGAATTTAACTGGGATTAGAACACCCTCTGGTTTTGTTACCCTGTGGATATTATTCACTGAGTATAGCAGGTTACTTCCAAGCCAAGTTGGTGCTGTCCACCATGGTGGCCACACATGCACACTTTCACTGGATAATGATCAGTAGGAGGTGCTCTGATTTATCATTTTCCTCTCTCTCCTGAACATGTAGTCTGTTGTAAACTCTATCCTGCCCTCAGTTGATATCAGCTTGTTGAGCCCAGACTAGAATCTTCCTGACCCAGAATTGTAAAATGCATAAGATGACTATTTGCCCCATTACACCTGTGCTGACTGTTGAAGATTTCTCCAGTTTGCACAAATCAACTGGTCTTTCCTTGCATCCTTTTTAACTTCTTGTGTTTCTCAGCTAATGACTGACACGTGGGAGAATCCTAACTGTGGATAAATGTGCAGCCTTTATGCTTATTTATTCTTCATGGGATGTGAGCATTGCTGGCAAGGCCAGTGTTTGTTGCCCATCCCTAATTGCCCTTGAGCTGAGTGGCTTGCTCAGCCATTTCAGAGGGCAGTTATGAGTCAGCCACATTGCTGTGGTTCTGGAGTCACATGTAGACCAGACCAGGTAAGGGTGGCAGATTTCCTTCCCTAAATGACATTAGTGAACCAGATGGGTTTTTACAACACTCGATTTAGTTTCATGATCACCATCACTGAGACTCGCTTTATATTTCTGTGTTTTTTTAGTAATTGAATGTTTAAATTCCACCGTATCCCCAGAGGATTAGCTTGGGCCTCTGAATTAGTAGTTCAGTGACATTACCACTACACCATCATCTCCCCCTTCTTGCCTTATTGATCGTGAGTGTCATTATTTCAATTGTTTTCTCTGAAGTATTTTGTGTTTGTTTTTAAATTCCAGCCCGAACTTTTATATTCTGGATGAACCTACAAACCACCTGGACATGGAGACCATTGAGGCATTGGGAAATGCATTACAGAAGTTTAAGGTAATAATGTTTGCAGGGGCTGTTTCCAAAAACATCAGGACTTTATCCAGGCAACTTACTAGGTCAGTGCTAACGCTCAAACTTAAATTATTGTAACAAGAAAGACTTGCGTTTCTGTAATGCCTTTTGTGACCACTGGACCTGCCAAAGCCCTTCTTTTCTTGACATGGGATGTGGGCCTTGCTGACAAGGCCACTATTTGCTGCTTACCCCTAATTGCCCTTGAGCTAATTGGCTTGCTGGGCCATTTCAGAGGGCAGTTAAGAGTGAACCACTTTGTTGTGGGCCTGGAGTCACATGTAGGCCAGACTGGGTAAGGACGGCAGATTTCCTTCCCTAAAGGACATTAACAAAGAAAAGCACAGCACAGGAACAGGCCCTTTGGCCCTCCAAGCCTGCGCCGATCATATTGCCCGTCAACGAAAACATTAGTGAACCAGATGGGTTTTTACAATAATCGATGATAGTTCCACAGTCACCATTACTGAGACTAGCTTTATATTCCAGATTTATTCATTGAATTTAAGTTCCACCAGCTGCCATGGTGAGATTTGAACCCGTGTCCCAGAAGATTAGCCTGGGTCTCTGGATTACTATGTCACCATCTTCCCTTTACAGCCAGTGAAGTATTTTTGAAGTGGAATCACAGTTGTAATGTAGGAATCGTGGCAGCCAATTTTCACACAGCAGAGGTCCACAAACAGCAAAGCCATAATGACCAGGTCATTTGTTTCTCTAATGTTAATGGATAAATATTGGCCAGTGCACCAGATATAACTCCCTATCTCTTCTTTAAAATAGTGTCACAGGTTCTTTAACTTCCACCTGTAGAGACAAAGGGTGCCTTGGTTTAACTTCTCATCTGAAAACCGACACCTCCAACAGTGCAGCACTCCCTCAGTACTAGCACTGGGAGTGTCAGCCTGATTACAATTAGAGGGATTGGAGTGAAGTGGGGGCAGAATGACCACAGTTTCCATTCCTGATCACTATCTAGTGCCCACTCCACCCCTCCCCCCCTCACCCCTCCCCCCCTCACCCCTCCCCCCTCCTCCTCCTCCCCCTCACCTCCACCACCCCTCACCTCCACCACCCCTCACCTCCACCACCCCTCACCTCCACCACCCCTCACCTCCACCACCCCTCACCTCCACCACCCCTCACCTCCACCACCCCTCACCTCCACCACCCCTCACCTCCACCACCCCTCACCTCCACCACCCCTCACCCCTACTCCCCCTCACTCCTCCCTCCCCTCCTCCTCCACTCCAGGTGCGGTCTCAATGCCCTGTACAGTTGTAGCAAGACTTCCCTACTTTTACATTCCATCCCTATTGCAATAAAGACTAATTGAGAGATAAATATTTGCCATGACACCAGGGGGAACTGCACTGCTGCTGTTTGAATATTGGCCGTGGGATCTTTCACACCCACCTGAGAGGGCATTTTAATGTCTCATCTGAAAGAGGCACCTTCCTCAGGACTGGCAATGGGAGTGTCAGTCTGGATTGAGCTCGTCTTTCTGGAATGAAGCTTGAACTACAACCTTCTGGCTGAGGGGTGAGAGTGCTACCCGCTGTGCCAGGGCCCATGTACAGTGTTCTTTACAAAGCTGAAGTTGAATTTGCTGTTGCTGCAATAATGTTGTGTGCTCTGGCAGGGTGGAGTGATCCTGGTATCTCATGACGAGAGGCTGATCCGGATGGTGTGTAAGGAGCTGTGGGTGTGCGGCTGCGGTACTGTGAAGCGAGTGGATGGTGGCTTCGACGAGTACAAAGACATTCTCCAGGAACAATTCCGCAAGGAGGGATTTCTATGAGACTGCGACCTTCAGCCCAACCTCTCTGAGCTGAGCTGGGCTGCGAGGACTGACTCCGACTGGCTGCTTTCATCGAGCGGGGCTGTGAATATGGCTGATTTTTGGCACCTCCCATTTCTTCACTTTAAGGAACTGATCTCTCTTGGTTCCCCAGATTAGAAACCAGAGATTTGTTTACACTATTCCAGCCTTGGAACATTTATTACTTTTGTTTATCTATAAATTAAAATACTGCCCCCAACCCCCCCAAAACCTCCTCTACACCGTTATCTGCTAAATAAGTGTAGCTGATAGTATCAGTTGGAAACCTTCTGCAATGATGGCAGTTCAATGCAATAACCCATTGCTAATGTAATAATTGTAATAATTAATAAATATTTGTCCCTCTGCTCACTTTCAGAAGTGCAATCCCTATTAGTAAGGTTTGTGGACACAAATAAATTTGAAATTCAGTGTGGTTCAGCAAAACATTTCTGCATGCAGATAGTGAGAGCATCGTCTTCAATGGTGGCCCCAGCTGATGTTTGTTGGGGAGTGGGGGAGCCATGTGCCCACCTCATACAGTCAGCTCTTCATCTAAACCTCATTTGCTGCTACTTCCCTGTTGTTCAATGCAGACTGGGTCAGTTCTGGTGAAATCCCCGGAACCTGCGGTCGCAACACCGAACTAGATTTTAGCCGACGAGTGAAGTTGTTTTGAGTGCTGAAGAATATGACTGACTATGCTGTTACAGTGTCTTTGTGCTCTGCTTTGGGATGTGTCCAGATTGCTCTGTGTCACCAGGCTACACTGAGTGGACTTTCTCTTAAACTGAGTAACATCAACAAATCATTTGGCTACCATAAATATTTTCAGAAATTGTCTTTAGTTGATGTATTTTGTTACCAATGATTCACCAGATGTATCATGTACCCACCCCACTATCCTTTACAGAATAATTTTTCCCCATCTCTCTCAAAAGTGCTGATTCCATACTGGATTGTGGACAGTCCATCCATGGGATGAGCCTTGATATTGACTGTGGCGTAGTGTATAGTCATCAGCTCAGTTTCACACCTTAGGCACTGTGTCTAGTTCAGGTCAGGAAGGTACTGGGGGAAATTCTAGATAAGAACTACAAGGATGATCCCCAACATCACAGGGACTGGTCCAAAAGCAAAACACAGTGAATGCTTGAAATCTGAAATAAAAGCAAATAATGCTCAGCAGATCAGGCAGCATATGTGGAGAGAAACGGTTAACATTTCAGATTAATGACCTTTCATCATTCTGACCTGAGTATTTCCAGCATTTTCTATTTGCTTTTTTTCACAGGGACTGAACTTAGAGGAAACTGTGGAGACTGTTTTGCTTTCAGCCTTAAAATGAAACAAAGAGGTGACCTGCCTTGAGGCCTATATCAGAGCAGTTTCTCCCTATCTGCTCTCTCTCTAGACCCCTCATGATTTTGAGTGCCTGTATCAAATCTCTGTGGAGAGAAACAGGGTTAACTCTAGGTCAATAACCTTTCAAAAGTACTGTGTTATGACCACAGCAGATGTTAATTGCTGAGCAAAACAAATCTCAATGTGAATCTTGGCTTATAGACTATCCCTTTTTTTTTGTATTCTGAAAACGAGAAGCAAACATACTGGTCTCAGCAGCAAGAAGTCCAGTGACACTTTTGGGATTTGGGATTTTAAAAATTAAAAGCAAAAGTTTTATTACAAAAAAAACTTAGGCACATAAGATTGCAGTTACACAGCTAAAATTAGTCTTACAACACATTCCTGCAAAAGACTCCCCTCTTGGTCAGACCCACAAATAAACACCTTCCAGGCAACACTCCCTTATGGATGTTTAACTATAGAAATCTAGTAATATTACCCATGGCAGACTGCTGCAGTTTTAAGAAAGGCATAACACACGACCTCTTAAACTCTCTTCTACTCTGCTGTGGAAATCCAAGACTTCAGAACAAGAGTACTTTTTGCAGGCTAAGACTTTTCTAGTTTGGCTGGATGGCTGATTCAAACTGAATCTTCTCCCAACCTAGCCCTGTTTCTAGGGGATCTTCCTCACCCAGCCAACAACCAATCCTAAAATATCTTTTTCCACCTTTCACCTCGGGTTCCTGTGTTCTCGCATTTCTTTGAAACTAAAACCCTTCCGAATATAAAATCTTTTTATATATCTTTTTATAAAATTTTGCCTCTGCTTTCAGGTCAATAAAATGTAATTTTCCCACTTCTATTTACCTATGGGACTCCTGTGAGATGCAAAAATGTTTGTGACCTGTGACTTCCCTTTGATATTCAAATGAGCTCTCAATTTATCTAAAAACGCAAATGTTAGATCCAACCTATTTACTCGTATCTCAAACCTACCATAATATCCTATTAGAAATGCACAAACCTAACGCCTCTATCCTTTCATGTCTTAAACCTCCCAGACAATGTGTCTTGTCACTTTTCTCCAGTTTAATTAAATAATTTTCACAGACACACAGCCTTCTTCACAGAATAACACAATATTCCCCAAAATATTTTCTTTAAAAACATCCATCCTCGCAACTGGGAAAGGTTAGAAATGATTTTAAGCAGATAAAACAGAGAGGATGGAAAAAGAACAAGAGGGAAGGAGACATTGTTCTCACATTGAACAACTTCCCCTTCAGCTCAACTTACTTTCTCCAAATAAAAGGTGTTGCTGTGGGAACCTACGTGGGTTCCAGCTCTATTCCTGTGTTCTTGGTTCCTCCCTCAGAGGAAATAGTTTATCTTTACCCTATCAAATCACCTTTAATAATCGTAAATACCTCAATTGGATCGTAACGTAAGATATAGGAGTAGGCCTCCTTGAGCCTGCTCCACCTTCCTGTCTTAAACCCATATCCCTCGGTTCCCTTAATCATCTACATTCAATGGAATTCCAACCTAGTCCATGCAGCCTGGGAGACTTGTTAACTCAGTTGGCTAGATGACTAGCATGTAGTTCAGAATAACACCAATGGTGCAGGTTCAATTCTCATTCCAGCTGAACCCATGCTTGATGTGGAATGGTGCTGCTCCAAGCTATATAAGCAATTGTCTTTCTCTAACAGAGACATGCCGATGGTCCCTCATGGACTATAGCTAATTAACTACCAACTGTGTAGCCTGAATTCATAGTTTAACCCTTTAGCCCCAGACATGAAGAATAACCAGTGAGGTACCTTGAGATGGGACAGGGCAGTATTAATGAATGATTATGTGGCTTGTAAAGTGCTCCATCACTTACAAGAATGTTGCCAGGGTTAGAAAAGTGTAGCTACGAAGAGAGATTGGGTAGGTTGGGGTTATTTTCCTTAGAACAAAGAAGGCTGAGAGGTGACTTGATTGAGGTGTACAAAATTATGGGGAATAGTTAGAGAGGACAGGATAAAATTGTTTCCCTTGGTGGAGAATTCTAGAACCAGTGGACATAGATTTAAGATAAGGGGCAGAAGGTGTAAGGAGGACATGAGGAAGAGCTTTTTTATGCAGAGGGTAGTGGGTGTCTGGAATTCGCTGCCCAAGTTGGTGGTAGAGGCAGAAACTCTAAACTCTTTTAAAAAGTACCTGGATCTGCACCTGAAGTGCTGTAAGCTGCAGGGCTATGGGCCGGGTGCAGGAAGGTGGGATTAGAAAGGGCATCTGGGTCTCCTCGGGCTGGCATGGACAAGATGGGCTGAATGGCCTCCTTCTATGCTGTAACTTTTCTATGATTCTATCTCATCTTTCAGTGCTGCTGATAATGTAATCTGCAAATTCACAGAGTGCAATCAAAGCACACGTACTCTTTTAAAGCAGTAAAATCTCAGGATGCAGTGCAACTCTGAAGGAGTTTTGATTAAAATCCAGAGAGAGTGCAGCTTTAAGATTGAAATAGGTCCACAACGCATGGCAAAGCAGTTCGGGTTCATGCTGGGAATCTCAAAACTAGCGCAGATATGGTGGGTAGTGTCACCAATCTGGTTATGAATCAGGTAGTGATATGAGCATCCAAACATTTAACTACGGTTCCCGCCTCTTACCAGGATAATTCTGATGGAATTGACCATGTCTTGCTCACTCCAGGGTGGGATTATTTCTCTTGAACAGTTTTTCCTTTAGGTGGTCGTTGCTTTTGACATTCTCTCGTATTTCAGATTAGCGGCAGTAACTGAGACTACACACCGATCCCGCTGATTTAAACAAAATTCCAGTAAACACTTGAATCTCAAATTGCTAACAATTCATCTCCTCTCAGTCAGGGCAAACAACCCATGTAAAATTCCACTAATAATTGGCTCCCCTTCACTGCCTTTATAGATTTTTGAAATCCCAATTTCATCTCTTTATCATTCAAACTCTGCGCAGTTGGGTGGGAAAAGCATATCTCAAGCATTTTTTTGGTGCTGATTTTCTCCACTCAATTCCTGAAGGATGGTGTTGGAAGGTACCTTTTGCCCGATACACTTCACTTAAGTCTCACTCTGCAGAGTGAATTCTGGCAAGCTATTCAACCACATGAGGCAAGTTAGTCTGGATCCTGATTTGTTCTCGTTTGGCACCTACACCCTTGTTCTATTTTTGGCAGGAACCAACAAATCTAATTTATGACCAAGGAACCTGAGCTGAGTGTTTGGACTCGAAGATGGGAATGTTATACCCACAATGTTGGGGGCTGGGGGATGAAACTTTGTCAGACACTGTTACCGGCTGATGTATATATTAGCCCTTTAACCACAAGAGTTGCAAGAATGCCTTTGAAACTGGTGGGACTTAGGGAGGTGGAGAGCAGCCACACAATATCTGAACACACGCCCTCAAATGAATGTTATCAATTAAAATTCAAGTCAAGATGCCTGGTCAGATACTGACAGAAGGTTTTCACTACTCTTAATTTAAATGATCAGAAGAGGTTTGGATGTTCGATTGGATTAAAATCAATACTGATGGAACAACTGATAAATCAGTCAGAGTATTTTTTTATATATTCTTTTATGGGATGTGGGTGTCACTAGCAAGACCAGGTGGTGGTGGTGTTCCCATGTCTCCTACCTTTGTCCTTCCAGGTGGACCAGAAGCTAAGAGTAAAAAGTTGGAGCAGCAGTTGACTACAATGAAACTGAATACCAGGGCATATGTCTGATCCAATACCACCCAGCAGAATTTCTACCTCATTGCATCCTCCTCGTACCTAACTGACCCACCTAGCTTTGTATCATCAGCAAACTTGGTTACATTGCACTTGGGGCTCTTCATCCATGCCATTAATAAAGATTGTAAATAGCTGAGGCCCAAGTACTGATTGTTGCCGTTGCCCTTCTATTTACAGCCAGTCAATCTGAAAAGGTGCCATTTATTCCTACTGTTTTCTGTCCTTCAACCAATCCTCCATGTATACTAATATGTGTCCCTACCCCCTCCGGTTCTATGAGCGTAATTTTGGGCAAGAACCTGTTGTGTGACATCTTATTGAATGTGCTTTCAGGAGCCAAGTATGCTACATCCACTGGTTCCCCTTTATCTACTCTGCTAGTTACACACACAAAATTCTAACAGATTTGCCAAACACAATGTCCCTTTCATACCTAGATTTTGTGCTCAAGTCTCTGGAGAGAAACTTGAACCCATGATATTCTGACTCAGCAGCACTGAGTGTACACAGAGCCATAACTGACAACCTGGTTTAAGCGCTAGTCTGTGATATTGGCTGATTTCAGCTCTGGGAGTGTTACAGGAATGATAATGTATCTGGGTGGTAAGGGAGAAGAACAGTGGTTTGCTGTGGATCTTGATAGTCGGGGAGCAGTGTTACACAGCGGGAGCAGGCTAGTAGAGAACCTTTGCTTCCAGATGTTTAGTCTAAGGCCCATTCTTTTATAAGCTCCCGTGAATGCATCGATGATAGTTTGGAGCTCAGTCGCTGAGTGTGCATGTATGCAAGCGTCATCAGTGTATTGCAGTTCGATGACATGTTGCAGTAATCTAGGTTCTGGAATGGATGTGACGTAGGTTGAGTAGTTTCCTGCTCATCCTGTAAAGCAGCTCCACTACAGTGGGGAGCTTCTTGGAGATGGGATGGAGTGCTGCAGCAAGAAAGTTGGAAGAGTGTGTTGGTGTGATGACACGGACTTGCTTGACCCCAGTTTGCACTAGTACTGGGTCTGTGGCAGATCCGCTGGTAAGGATTACGGCTTCCATGTCATCGTGCAGCAGGCAGAGGATGGTGACGAGTTTCTGTGGGCAGCCAAATTTGAGGAGGATGCTCCACAGTCCCTCCTGGTTGATAAGAGTCAAAGGCCTTTGTGATGTCAAGGAAGGCCATGAGTAGAGGTTGCTGCTGCTTTCTGCATTTTTCTTGGACTGATCTTGCTGTTAAGATCATGTCCACTGTATCACTGGATGGACGGATTCCGCATTGTGACTCCGTTAGAAGCTCCTCAGCCATGGGGGGAGGGCAATTCAGAAGGACCCTTGCAGCAACCTTCCTTGTGGCGGACAGCAGAGATACCCCTCTAACGTTACCTCAGTCGGCTTTGTCTCCTTTGTTGAAGATGGTCACAATTATGGCATCTCGGAGATCCCCTGGCATGCTCCCCTCCTTCCAGATGAGGGAGCTGAGGCCATGTATTCGTGCAAATGGTACTTTTCTGCCTTATTTTAGTATTTTGTCTATGACAGCAGCCTTGTTGGTTCTTAGCTGTCGAATGGCCTTTGCAACCTCGTGTCAGGCTGGGATTGTGCCGAGCTGGTGGCGGGTAGTGTGCTATGGGATGTGGTTGAGGACACTCATGTCGAGGACTGAGTCTTGGCTGAGGAGATTCTCAAAAGTGCTTCTATCGAGCACTGACTGCCTCTCTTGCCCTTGATGAGCGCTGCTCCATTCTTAGCTCTCAGCGGGGTAGGTTCTTGGGTACTTGGGCCATAAATGGTCTTGACAGTGTACTATACTGTCCCTCCAAACCCTAGCTTAATCCTCTAATTTAAATGGAGCTGCTCAGTCCTACAGATCTACCCTAGTATCGATGCACATCAGATTAGCAGAATTGGGTATTGTACAGCTTTGAGTTTCACACTAATCTAACTATTGATTAGAATAACTTGGTCCTGTGTAAGGGGTATCCCAATATTCTCTCTTCACTGCACAAGTCTCAACAAATGTCATGATAATGCATGAGCATAATCAAACATTCAGGATGGGCTGGGTGCAGGAGGACTGGTCTAAGTTTGACACTGAGCCACAGAAAGAGATATTTGGACCAATGACCAAAAGATCAGTCAAAAAGGTAGGGGTAGGTTTTAAGGGGTGTCTTAAAGGAGGAGAGAGGAGAGGTTTATGGAGGGAATTTATGGACTTAATAAGGAAGGCAAATGGAATTTTGGCATTTATTGCTAAAGGAATAGAGTATAAAAATAGGGAGGTGTTGTTGCAACTATACAAGGCATTGGTGAGACCGCACCTGGAGTACTGTGCACAGTTTTGGTCCCCTTGAGGAAGGATGTAGTTGCATTGGAGGCTGTTCAGAGGAGGTTCACTAGATTGATTCCAGAGATGCGGGGCTTGTCTTATGAGGAGAGATTGAGCAGTTTAGGCCTATACTCACTAGAGTTTAGAAAGATCTAATTGAGATATATAAGATGCTAAAGGAGATAGACATGGAGCGGATGTTTCCCCTTGTGGGGCATTCTAGAACGAGAGGCCATAGTTTTAGGATAAAGGGTGGTAGATTTAAATCAGAGATGAGGAGGAATTACTTTTCTCAAAGGGTCGTGAATCTGTGGGATTCACTACCTCAGAGTGCAGTGGATGCCAGGACGCTGAATAAATTTGAGGAGGAGATAGACAGATTTTTAATTAGTAACGGGGTTGAAAGGTTATGGGGAGAGGGTGGGAAATTGGAGTTGAGGCAGAAATGAGCCATGATTGTATTGAATGGCAGGGCAGGCTTGAGGGGCTGAATTGCCTACTCCTGCTCCTAGTTCTTTTGTTCTTAATTCCAGAGCATTGGTCCCAGGTAGCAGCAGGTACAGGCACTACTGGTGAAGTAATTAAAATCAAGAATGTGCAAGAAGCCTGAATTGAAGGAACACAGAGATCTCAAGGTTGTAGACAATGCGCAGCAATCTTAAAGTGTTCATGCAGGTCCTGCACAAGTTGACCCTTTAGGTCACCATGCAAGTGCAGCTGTGCAAAAACAGGTAAGGAGGCTATGTATTTAAAAATATCACCTGCACACTCCAAAACAAAAAATGGAGGGAACATAGATTGTGGGGCTAGAGAAGGTTACAGTGATGGGAAGGGTCGTTGGCTCTAGAGGGGTTTGAAAACAAGAATGAGAGTTTTAAAATCAAGGCCTGGCTGTAACAGGAGCCAACAATGGTCAGTGAGCACAGGTGGTAACGGTGAAGTGAACTTTGAGTGAGTTAGGATACTGGCAGCAAAGATTTTCATGAGCTGATGGGAAGTCAGCCAGGAGAGCATTACAATATTCAAGTCTAGAGTTAACAAAGGCATGGATGAGGGTTTCAACTCAGACAAGGTGTTTGGTAAGGCCATATATAAGATCCATACGGATGAGAATGATGAGATTAGCTTCCCATTCTGTACTGAGTCTGGGGATAATTCGAGCATTCAAACTGTTTTCTGTGCCCCTGGGGTTGGAGGGCACACAGAACCATGATGCTTACCCCACCCATCACCGATCTATAACCCTGCTGGAAACTACAAGTTTGTGATCAGCAAATGGGAAAGGGATGCTGTCTCCATGGTGAAAAACCTTCTTGACACATTTAATTTGAGAAAGGTAAAATGGGAAAAGGGACTGATGCCAATAAAATGGTCCATTTGTCCTACTTTGTGTTTTCAGGGGAGGGAAGTGAGACAACAAAGAATAATCATTGCTTAAAGTGTTATTGCTGTGTTAGTTAATGTTGGCCAGGGGATGTAGAACTGATCACAGAACTCTTGGGACAAGAAAATCAAGTGCCATGTCTTCTCTTCCCGCCCTGACACAGGTACCTCAGAGAAGGGTTCACTCGACAGATTCCTGGGATGAAGCGGTTGTCTTTTCAGTAAAGGTTAAGCAGGTTGGGCCTATACTGATTGGAGTTTAGAAGATTGAGAGGTGATCTTATTGAAACATATAAGATTCTGAGGGGGCCTGACAGGGTAAATCTTGAGAGGATGTTTCCCCTCGTGGGGAATCTAGAACTAGGGAACATAGTTTAAAAATAAGGGGTCTCCCACTTAAGATGGAGGTGAGAAATTTCTCTGCTCAGAGGGTCTTTAGTCTTTGGAATTCTCTTCAACAGAGAGTTGTGGAGGCTGGGTCATTGAATTTTTCCAACACTGAGTTAGACAGATTGTTGACATACAAGGGAGTCATGAGGGTAGTGGGGGGGGAGGGGTTGGGTGGGGTGTTTGGAGGTGCAGGCAGGAAAATGGTGGATTTTCGATGCATCTACTCCCCTTGTTTTTCCAGATGGCCTAGGTTACAGTTTAGATCTTGCTATCGATGGAACATTGACACCACTGTTGGTCACATTCAATAAGTGAATGTTCAGGTGGTCGATGGGGTGCCAGTCGAGTGGGCTGATTTATCCTGGATGGTGTAGAGCTTCTTCAGTGTTGTGGGAGCTGCACTCATACAGGCAAGTGAAGAGTATTCCATCACACTCCTGACTTGTGCCTTATAGATGGTGGACAGGCTCTGGGGAGTCAGGAGGTGAGTTACTCACTGCAGAATTCCCAGCCTCTGATTTGCTCTTGTAGCCACAGTATTTATATGGCTGGGCAAATTTGGTTTCTGGTCAATGTTAACCCCCAGGATGTTGATAGTGAGGATTCAGTGATGGTGGTGACATTGAATGTCAAAGGGAGATGGTTAGATTCTCTTGTGTAAGGTCATTGCCTGGAACGCGTGTGGCCCAAATGTTACTTACCAGCCCAAGCCTGGATATTGTTCAGGTTTTGCTTCACGCAGTCATGGACTGCTTCAGTTTCTGAGAAGTTGTGAATGGTACAGAACACTGCAATCATCAGTGAACATCCCCACTTATAATGGAGGGAAAATCATTGATGAAGCAGCTGAAGATGGCTGGGCCTAGGACACTACCCTGAGGAACTCCTGCAGTGATGTCCTGGAGCTGAGATGACTGACCTCCAACAACCACAACCATCTTCCTTTGTGCTAGGTATGACTCCAACCAGCAGAGAGTTTCCCCCCCTCATTCCCATTGACTCCAGTTTCTCTAGGGCTCCTTGACGCCACACTCGGTCAAATGCTGCCTTAATGTCAAAGGCAGTGACTGTCACCTCAACCCTGGAGTTCAGCTCTTGTTCATGTTTGGACCAAGGGTTTATTGAGGTCAGGAGATGAGTGGCCCTGGCAGAAACCAAACATCAGTGAACAGGTTATTGCAGAGTAAGCACTGCTTGATAGCACTGTTAACAACCCCTTCCATCAGTTTGCTGATGATTATGAGCAGACTGATGGGTGATAATTGGCCAGTTTGGATTTGTCCTGTTTTTTGTGGACAGGATATACCTGGGCAACTTTCCATTTTGTTGGGTGGATGCCAGTGTTGTAGCTGTACTGAAACAGCTTGGCTAGGGGCAGAGCTATAATGGAGCACAAGTCTTCAGTACCTTTGTCAGAATGTTGTCAGGGCCCATAGCCTTTGCAGTATGGTTAAATATTCAGAAAGGATACCTGAAACCAGTGTGATTCAAACAATGACAGTTATTTAAATATTCAAGTGATCATTCATTCACATTTATTACTGCTGCTACAACGCTATTCATTAGAACTCAGCAGGACTCGCGACTAAACCAGGCTGGTGGATTCCAAGCTAGCACGTGGGAAATTGGAGGGAGTGACTTCAAATAAAGGTTAACAGTGGAATCAGATTAGCGGGAAGCTATAATGCAGTATTACCAGTAGTTATTGGACAGATAAGAAACTAATTCTGAAAATTCAATTTGAGTGTGCAGTGAGTCTATTATTTTATTTCTCTACAGTATGAATTCAAGAGGGAGAAGTGTTTTTTTATTACAGTGGTGCCCTCTAAGTTTAGATATTGGCACAGCAACTCTGAACTGGCCCAGTCTGGGTCAGTGTTTACTCACTTTTACCAGGGAGAGATTGAAGGCACAAGAGGGCACATGAAAGATAAAACTAGTCCGTTCCAGTCACAAGGAGGTCCTATCGATATGCCCTGTGTTACATCATCACACAAGTAGACAGGGAAAAGAGGCAACAGCCCTGAAGATAAAGAGCTCAGATCCCAAATGGGAATGACAGATACCATTGAACCAGAAAAGAATGCAGTGCAGGCCTTAAATAATACCAGTGTTTGGACATTGTGTGACAGCAGTGCACACACTGCACAGTGGGCATATTAAAGCCCTGTTACTTTAAATGGAGTGTTTTCCCTGTTCGAGCAGCTTAACCACCTCATTTACATAGACAATTTCAGAGAGGTCCTTTTGTTAACAATATCACATGCTCCAATTTCGGCCCACGATCAACTGCTCCAATCCCAAGTGACAGACCTGTCCCCACCAGAACCATACCCCAATGTTATAGTGACAGACCTGTCCCCACCAGTGCTGTACCCCAGTGTTATACAGTGACAGACCTGTCCCCACCAGTGCTGTACCCCAGCGTTATACAGTGACAGACCTGTCCCCACCAGTACTGTACCCCAGTGTTATACAGTGACAGACCTGTCCCCACCAGTACTGTACCCGTGTTATACAGTGACAGACCTGTCCCCACCAGTACTGTACCCCAGTGTTATACAGTGACAGACCTGTCCCCACCAGTGCTGTACCCCAGTGTTATACAGTGAGACCTGTCCCCACCAGTACTGTACCCGTGTTATACAGTGACAGACCCGTCCCCACCAGTACTGTACCCGTGTTATACAGTGACAGACCCGTCCCCACCAGTACTGTACCCCAGTGTTATAGTGACAGACCTGTCCCCACCAGTACTGTACCCATGTTATACAGTGACAGACCCATCCCCACCAGTACTATACCCGTGTTATACAGTGACAGACCTGTCCCCACCAGTGCTGTACCCCAGTGTTATACAGTGACAGACCTGTCCCCACCAGTACTGTACCCGTGTTATACAGTGACAGACCTGTCCCCACCAGTACTGTACCCGTGTTATACAGTGACAGACCTGTCCCCGCCAGTACTGTACCCGTGTTATACAGTGACAGACCTGTCCCCACCAGTGCTGTACCTCAGTGTTAAACAGTGACAGACCTCTCCCCACCAGTACTGTACTCATTATACAGTGACAGACCAGTCCCCACCAGTACTGTATCCCAGTGTTATACAGTAACAGACCCGTCCCCACCAGTACTGTACCCCAGTGTTATACAGTGACAGACCTGTCCGCACCAGTACTGTACCCGTGTTATACAGTGACAGACCCGTCCCCACCAGTACTGTACCCAAGTGTTAAACAGTGACAGACCTGTCCCCACCAGTACTGTACCCCAGTGTTAAACAGTGACAGACCCGTCCCCACCAGTACTGTACCCCAGTGTTATACAGTAAGACCCGTCCCCACCAGTACTGTACCCTAGTGTTATACAGTGACAGACCTGTCCCCACCAGTACTGTACCCCAGTGTTATACAGTGACAGACCTGTCCCCACCAGTACTGTACCCCAGTGTTATACAGTGACAGACCTGTCCCCGCCAGTACTGTACCCGTGTTATACAGTGACAGACCTGTCCCCACCAGTGCTGTACCTCGGTGTTAAACAGTGACAGACCTCTCCCCACTAGTACTGTACTCATTATACAGTGACAGACCAGTCCCCACCAGTACTGTATCCCAGTGTTATACAGTAACAGACCCATCCCCACCAGTACTGTACCCCAGTGTTATACAGTGACAGACCTGTCCCCACCAGTACTGTACCCCAGTGTTATACAGTGACAGACCTGTCCCCACCAGTACTGTACCCCAGTGTTATACAGTGACAGACCTGTCCCCACCAGTACTGTACCCCAGTGTTATACAGTGACAGACCTGTCCCCACCAGTACTGTACCCCAGTGTTAAACAGTGACAGACCTCTCCCCACCAGTACTGTACTCATTATACAGTGACAGACCAGTCTCCACCAGTACTGTACCCCAGTGTTATACAGTGACCGACCCGTCCCCACCAGTACTGTACCCCAGTGTTATACAGTGAGAGACCTGTCCCCACCAGTACTGTATCCCAGTGTTATACAGTGACAGACCCATCCCCACTAGTACTGTACCCGTGTTATACAGTGACAGACCTGTCCCCACCAGTACTGTACCCCAATGCTATTAAGCTTAAAGATGATACCTCTAGCAAGAACCCAGGAAGGACAGGATGTTGAACTGTGTTGCTGGCTGTTGTTGCAGTTTCACATCCAGACCCTTCACTGTAAACCTGCTGCTATACCTTTTAACAAACAGGTATTAGTTTATCTGGAGGTTGAACGAATAACATGAGGGCAGACAGTACTGTATTGATCATTTATGTGGGAAGTAAATGTTCAGTAAGTGCAATTGTAACAGTGACCTGACACCTAGTGACAAGTGGATTTGACCTGGCCAAAAAGAGAGCCAAAGGACAGTCCTTACTGAAGGAGCGCCGCACAGTCGGAGGGTCAGTGCTGAGGGAGCGCCGCACTGTCGGTGGGTCAGTACTGAGGGAGCGCCGCACTGTCGGAGGGTCAGTACTGAGGGAGCGCCGCACTGTCGGAGGGTCAGTACTGAGGGAGCGCCGCACTGTCGGAGGGTCAGTACTGAGGGAGCGCCGCACTGTCGGAGGGTCAGTACTGAGGGAGTGCCGCACTGATGGAGGGTCAGTACTGAGGGAGCGCCGCACAGTCCGAGTGAAATACTGAGCGAGCGCCGCACCGTCGGAGTGAAATACTGAGCGAGCGCCGCACTGTCCGAGTGAAGTACAGAGCGAGCGCCGCACTGTCCGAGTGAAGTACAGAGCGAGCGCCGCACTGTCCGAGTGAAATACTGAGCGAGCGCCGCACTGTCCGAGTGATGTACAGAGCGAGCGCCGCACTGTCCGAGTGAAGTACAGAGCGAGCGCCGCACTGTCCGAGTGAAATACTGAGCGAGCGCCGCACTGTCTGAGTGAAATACTGAGCGAGCGCCGCACTGTCCGAGTGAAGTACAGAGGGAGCGCCGCACTGTCGGAGTGAAGTACAGAGGGAGCGCCGCACTGTCGGAGTGAAGTACAGAGGGAGCGCCGCACTGTCGGAGTGAAGTACAGAGCGAGCGCCGCACTGTCGGAGTGAAGTACAGAGGGAGCGCCGCACTGTCGGAGTGAAGTACAGAGGGAGCGCCGCACTGTCGGAGTGAAGTACAGAGGGAGCGCCGCACAGTCGGAGTGAAATACTGAGCGAGCGCCGCACTGTCGGAGTGAAGTACAGAGCGAGCGCCGCACAGTCGGAGTGAAATACTGAGCGAGCGCTGCACTGTCGGAGTGAAGTACAGAGGGAGCGCCGCACTGTCCGAGTGAAATACTGAGCGAGCGCCGCACTGTCGGAGTGAAGTACAGAGCGAGCGCCGCACTGTCGGAGTGAAGTACAGAGCGAGCGCCGCACTGTCGGAGTGAAGTACAGAGCGAGCGCCGCACTGTCGGAGTGAAGTACAGAGGGAGCGCCGCACTGTCGGAGTGAAGTACTGAGCGAGCGCCGCACTGTCGGAGTGAAATACTGAGCGATCACTGTCGAAGAGTCAAAGCTGAGGGAGTGCTGCACTGTCGGAGGGTCAGTGCTGAGGGAGTGCCGCGCTGTCGGAGGGTCAGGGCTGAGGGAGCGCCGCACCGTCGGAGGGTCAGGGCTGAGGGAGCGCCGCACCATCGGAGGGTCAGGGCTGAGGGAGTGCTGCGCTGTCGGAGGGTCAGTGCTCAGGGAGTGCCGCACCGTCGGAGGGTCAGCGCTGAGGGAGCGCCTCACCGTCGGAGCGTCAGTGCTGAGGGACCGCCGCACTGTCAGAGGGTCAGTGCTGACGGAGCGCCGCACTGTCAGAGGGTCAGCGCTGAGGGAGCGCTGCACCGTCGGAGTGAAGTACAGAGGGAGCGCCGCACTGTCGGAGTGAAATACTGAGCGAGCACTGTCGGAGAGTCAATGATTAACTGCTTGCTTTTGTTATCCTTTCCCAAATCAACAATCTCAGAATTCACTCAAGGCGCAAGGTAAGAAATGAGTCTGGGACAGTCCTGTAAAACTAGTGATGACGATTTGTCAGCTGGTTTTACACCAACCCGATCTTTTGATTGAAGATTTGGACGCTCTGAGATGAATCTCTGATACAGATTTAAGACAGTTTGCAATAAACCAGGGGGCTTTTTTTTTTTTTACACAGCAAGTTTTTGTGATCTGGAATGCACTGCCTGAAAGGGCAGAAGTAGTACAGGTACAGCGTCTCAAAACTGCAACACTTGAACACTTGAATTCGAATCTTGCCGGATTTCAAGTCGGGCGGTTTGGGTGTGGTGAAGGGTCGGTCAGAGTGCTGGAATAGACCAGCACACAAGCAGCAAAATGGATCACAAGTCAGCTGCTACACTGCACCTAGCTAGCTTGTCTGGCTAAGCTTCTTTCTACTTTACTCAATTAAATTTGACGCATATCACGTTCCAAAAAGCCAGCTTCTGGAGAACTCCAGTTTTCAGAGAGCTGAATTTGAGATGCAGTACCTGTCACAACTTTCAAAAGGGAATTAGATACATACTTGAATAGGAAAAAATTGTAGGGTTATGGGGGAAATGGCAGAACTAAGGGACGAATTGGAGAGCTTTCACAGAGCTAGCAAGAAGCACAATGGGCTGTAGGGGAACACCATCACCTGGAATTCCCCTCCAAGCCACACATGTATTGATTTGGAAATATATCGCGATTCCCTCACTGTCACTGGGTCGAAATCCTGGAACTCCCTCCCTAACAGCACTGTGGGTGCACCGACACCACACAGACTGCAGCGGTTCAAGAAGGCAGCTCACCACCACCTTCTCAAGGGCAATTAGGGAAGGGTAATAAGTACTGGTCCAGCCAACAACTTGCTCATCCCGTAAACAAATAAAAAGTCAAAATCTCATGGGCTCTTATCTTCTGTAACAACTTTTTGAGTGGCATCTTATCAAATGCCTTACATCCATTTGTTCCCTTTTGTTAACCTGCTAATTACATCCTCAATAATAATACATTTGCCAAACATAATTTGCCTTTCATAAAACCATCGACTCTGCCTAATTATATTCCATCTTCTCTAGGTGTCTTTTTACCACTTCCTTCATGACACAATCCAGCATTTTCCCCAGTGACTGATGTCAGGTTAACTGGGCCTTGGGCTTCCCATTTTCTCTGTCCCTCCTTTTTTGAATAGTGGCTTGAAGACAATCTCGAATTAAACATACAGCAATAAACGCTTAGGCAGGCAGGAGTATAGGAAATGCCTTTTCGAGCTTAGGAAAACAAGAGATTTATTCACTTCACTTGGGTTTGAGTTCGAATCGTGCAGCATTCTGTCATTAGTTAAGCTGCCTGGCATTGTAAACGGGAGCAGCTGGATGTGAGCTATATAAATCTAATGATACAACATGTAATCAAGTCAATGCACATGTTGCCTGGCAATCAATTAGCTCAAACAGACTTCACGCAGAATCGTCTGTAACCCACGAGGGAAGGATGTTTGGTCAGGGTCATTGTGACCTGGGCTAACATTCCAATGATGCGGTTCTGGGTGCACAAACCCAGCCACACTCAGAAGAAATGGAACATGGACAAATTTACACTTGGCCTTGGGAAAAGTTGGTCAAAGTGTGAAATTGTCCCATAATGCAAGGCACAAGTGACATCATCGATAGCTGAAGAAATAATGATGAGGCACAAATGGCCAAAGTGAATCGAAACGATGCAAAACGCTGACCACCATGGTGCTGGCGCAGCTTATTCCCCTCTTGGGTCAGTGGTTAAGCAGAATAACAAGGCTTGATCTTCACCAAATTGGACCCGTTCTTCTACAGATGCGATTTCATTGAGGTTGAAGCCAGAGTACAGTAAAGTGTTTTCATAACCGACATAATCAAGGTCAAGGCAATCAGCGCAGTACCGAGGGAGGGCTGCACGGTTGGAGGGTCAGTACTTTATTTTATTCATTCGTAGGATGTGGGCTTCGCTGGCTGGGCCAGCATTTATTGCCCATCCCTAATTGCCCTTGAAGGTGGTGGTGAGCTGCCTTCTTGAACTGCTGCAGTCCATGTGGTGTAGGTACATCCACAGTGCTGTTAGGGAGGGAGTTCCAGGATTTTGACCCAGCGACAGTGAAGGAACGGCGATATATTTCCAAGTCAGAATGGTCAGTGACTTGGAGGGGAACTTCCAGGCGGTGGTGTTCCCATCTATCTGCTGCCCTTGTCCTTCCAGATGGTAGCGGTCATGGATTTGGAAGGTGCTGTCAAAGGAGCCTTGGTGAATTCCTGCAGTGCATCGTACAGATGGTACACACACTGCTGCTACTGTGCGTCGGTGGTGGAGAGAGTGAATGTTTGTGGATGTGGTGCCAATCAAGCGACTGCTTTGTCCTGGACAGTGACAAGCTTGAGTGATGTGGGAGCTGCAAGTGGGGGGTATTCCATCACATACCTGATGTGTGCCTTGCAGATGGTGGACAGGCTTTGGGGAGTCAGGAGGCGAGTTACTCATTGCAGGATTCCTAGCCTCTGATCTGCTCTTGTAGCCACAGTATTTATATGGTTAGTCCAGTTCAGTTTTTGGTCAATGGTAACTCCCAGGATGTTGATAGTGGGGGAGTAGTGATGGTAATGCCATTGAATGTCAAGGGGCGATGGTTGGATTCTCTCTTGTTGGAGATGATCATTGCCTGACACTTGTGTGGCATGAATGTTACTTGTCATTTGTCAGCCCAAGCCTGGATATTGTCCAGGTCTTGCTGTATTTGGACATGGACTGCTTCAGTATCTGAGGAGTCGCGAATGGTGCTGAACATTGTGCGATCATCAACGAACATCCCCACTTCTGACTTTATGACGGAAGGAAGGTCATTGATAAAGCAGCTGAAAATGGTTGGGCCGAGGACACTACCCTAAGGAACTCCTGCAGTGATGTCCTGGAGCTGAGATGACTGACCTCCAACAACCACAATCATCTTCCTTTGTGCTGGGTATGACACCAACCAGCGGAGACTTTTCCCCCCAATTCCCATTGACTCCAGTGTTGCTAGAGCTCCTTGATGCCACATTCGGTCAAATGCTGCCTTGATGTCAAGGGGCAGTCACTCTCACCTCACCTCGGAAGTTCAGCTCTTTAGTCCATGTTTGAACTGAGGAGGCGCCGCATGGTCCTAGTGTCGGTGCTGGGGGTGCGCCACACTGTCCGAGGGTTGGTACTGAGGTAGCGCCGCACTGACCGAGGGTTGGTACTGAGGTAGCGCCGCACTGACCGAGGGTTGGTACTGAGGTAGCGCCGCACTGTCCGAAGGTTGGTACTGAGGTAGCGCCGCACTGTCCGAGGGTTGGTACTGAGGTAGCGCTGCACTGTCCGAGGGTTGGTACTGAGGTAGCGCCGCACTGTCTGAGGGTTAGTACTGAGGTAGCGCTGCACTGTCCCAGGGTTATTACTGAGGTAGCGCCGCACTGTCCGAGTGTTAGTACTGAGGTAGCGCCGCACTGTCTGAGGGTTAGTACTGAGGGAGCGCCGCACTGTCTGAGGGTTAGTACTGAGGGAGCGCCGCACTGTCCGAGGGTTAGTACTGAGGTAGCGCCGCACTGTCCGAGGGCCGGCGCTGGGGGAGCGCCGCACTGTCCCAGGGTTAGTACCGAGGGAGCGCCGCACTGTCCCAGGGTTAGTACCGAGGGAGCGCCGCATTGTCCCAGGGTTAGTACCGAGGGAGCGCCGCACTGTCCGAGAGTTAGTACTGAGGGAGCGCCGCACCATCCCAGGGTTAGTACTGAGGTAGCGCCGCACTGTCCAAGTGTTAGTACTTAGGGAGCTCTGCACTGTCCGAGGGTTAGTACTTAGGGAGCTCTGCACTGTCCGAGGGTTAGTACTGAGGTAGCGCCGCACTGTCCCAGGGTTATTGCTGAGGTAGTGCCGCACTGTCCGAGTGTTAGTACCGAGGGAGCGCCGCACTGTCCGAGGGTTAGTACTGAGCGAGCGCCGCACTGTCCGAGGGTTAGTACTGAGGGAGCACCGCACTGTCCGAGGGTTAGTACTGAGGGAGCGCCGCACTGTCCGAGGGTTAGTACTGATGGGAGCGCCGCACTGTCCGAGGGTTAGTACTGAGGTAGCGTCGCACTGTCCGAGGGTTAGTACTGAGGTAGCGTCGCACTGTCCGAGGGTTAGTACTGAGGGAGCGCCGCACTGTTCGAGTGTTAGTACTGAGGGAGCGCCGCACTGTCCGAGGGTTAGTACTGAGGTAGCGTCGCACTGTCCCAGGGTTAGTACTTAGGGAGCTCTGCACTGTCTGAGGGTTAGTACTGAGGGAGCGCCGCACTGTCCGAGGGTTAGTACTGAGGTAGCACCGCACTGTCCGAGGGTTAGTACTGATGGGAGCGCCGCACTGTCCCAGGGTTAGTACTGAGGTAGCGCCGTACTGTCCGAGGATTAGTACTTAGGGAGCTCTGCACTGTCCGAGGGTTAGTACTGAGGGAGCGCCGCACTGTCCGAGGGTTAGTACTGAGGGAGCGCCGCACTGTCCGAGGGTTAGTACTGAGGGAGCGCCGCACTGTCCGAGCGTTAGTACTGAGGGAGCGCCGCACTGTCCGAGCGTTAGTACTGAGGGAGCGCCGCACTGTCCGAGGGTTAGTACTGAGGGAGCGCTGCACTGTCCGAGGGTTAGTACTGAGGGAGCGCTATACTTGTTAAAGCAAGATTGCCATCTACTTTCTTAGGTGGTTGCAAAAGTTTCCATGGCCGCTCCTTCTATTTCAAAGAGGAGCAGGGGAGTTCTCCCCAGTGTCTGTTCCAATATTTATCCCTCAAATAACATTATCAAAAACAGAGTATCTGTTGATTATCGCATTGTTGTTTGTGAGAGCTTGTTCTGTGCAAAGTGCCACCATGTTTCCTCTATTACAACAGGAACTGCATTTGATTTGCTGCAAAGTGCTTTTGGATGTCCCGTGGTTGTGAAAGGCATTATATTAACTAAAGTTACCTATGTCAGTTCTCAAACGTGGCCAATATCACCAGCTTGGTAGTTATTGGTTGTGCAGTGGCAATGTTTGTGAGCTAATAATCCAAATCACACGTTCAAATCTGCAGTGGATCAAGAAAGCAGCTCAACACCATATTCTCAGGAAAGAAAGGCAGGCTTACATTTATATAGCGCTTTTCACAACCAACTAACGTTTGAAAGCACTTTTTGAAGTGCAGTCACTCTTCTAATGTAGGAAGTACAGCAGCAGCACAGAGCAAACTCCCACAAACAGCAATGTGGTAACCACCAGATAATCTGTTTCTGTATAAAAGCAAACTACTGTAGATGCTGGAAATCTGAAACAGCAGAAAATCCTGGAAATACTCAGCAGGTTAGGCAGCATCTGTGGAGAGGGGTTGGGGGAGGTGGTGGCGTAGTGGTATTGTCACTGGATTAGTATTCCAGAGGCCCAGGGTAATGCTCTGGGGACCCGGGTTCGAACCCTACCACGGCAGATGGTGGAATTTGAATTAAAAATTTCATGATGACCATTGTTATAAAAACCCATCTGGCTCACTAATGTCCTTTAGGGAAGGAAATCGGTCATCCTTACCTGGTCTGGCCTATCCACAGCCTCTGAAATGGCCCTAGTATCAAAAAACCACTACAAAAAAGGAATGTTACCAGACAGACCACCCTAGGCACCGGAAACGACAACGGCAAACTCAGCCCTGTCAACCCTGCAAAGTCCTCCTTACTAACATCTGGGGGCTAGTGCCAAAATTGGGAGAGCTATCTCAGACTAGTCAAGCAACAGCCTGACAGAGTCATCCTCATGGAATCATATTTTACAGATAATGTCCCAGACACCACCATCACCAACCCATGAGAGCTTGCGACACAGGGGTATTCAGTCGGGAGGGAGTTGCCCTGGGAGTCCTTAATATTGACACCGGATCCCATGAAGTCTCATGGCATCAACAAACCACGTACCACGCTGATTACCATGTACCGTGCTCCTCCAGATTGAATATCATCACTTGGAGGAAGCAATGAGGGTGTCAAGGATGCAGAATGTTCTCTGGGTGGGGGACTTCAATGTCCATCACCAAGAGTGGCTCGGTAGCACCACTACTGACCGAGCCCTAAAGGACATAGCTGCTAGACTGGGTCTGCGGCAGGTGGTGAGGGAACCAACAAGAGGGAAAAACATACTTGACCTCATCCTCACCAACCTGCCTGCCGCAGATGCATCTGTCCATGACAGTATCGGTAGGAGTGACCAGCGCACAATCATTGCCTTCACACTGAGGATACCCTCCATCATGTTGTATGGCACTACCACCGCGCTAAACGGATTAGATTTCGAACAGATTTAGCAAGTCAAGACTGGGCATCCATGAGGCGTTGTGGGCCATCGTCAGAATTGTACTCAAACACAATCTGTAACCTCATGACCCAGCATATCCCCCACTCTACCATTACCATCAAGCCAGGGGATCAACCCTGGTTCAATGAAGAGTGCAGGAGGGCATGCCAGGAGCAGCACCAGGCATACCTAAAAATGAGGTGTCAACCTGGTGAAGCTATAACACAGGAATACTTGGGCGCCAAAAAGTATAAGCAGCAAGTGATAGACAGAGCTAAGCAATTCCACAACCAACAGATCAGATCTAAGCTCTGCAGTCCTGCCATATCCAGTTGTGAATGGCGGTGGGCAATTAAACAACTCACTGGAGGAGGAGGCTCCACAAATATCCCCATCCTCAATGATGGGGGAGCCCAGCATGAGAGTGCAAAAGATAAGGCTAAAGCATTTGCTACAATCTTCAGCCAGAAGTGCCGAGTGAATGATCCATCTCAGCCTTCTCCGGAGGTCCCCAGCATCACAGATGCCAGTCTCTAGCCAATTCAATTCACTACACATATCAAGAAATGGCTGAAGGCACTGGATACTGCAAAGGCTATGGGCCCTGATAACATTCCAGCAATAGTACTGAAGACTGGTGCTCCAAAACTTGCCACGCCCCTAGCCAAGCTGTTCCAGTACAGCTACAACACTGGCATCTACCCGGCTATGTGGAAAATTGCACAGGTATATCCTGTACACAAAAAGCAGGACAAATCCAACCCGGCCAATTACCGCCCCATCAGTCTACTCTCCATCATCGGTAATGTAATGGAAAGGGTCATCAACAGTGCTATCAAGTGGCACTTGCTCAGCAATAACCTGCTCACTGATGCCCAGTTTGGGTTCTGCCAGAGCCACTCAGCTCCTGACCTCATTATAGTCTTGCTTCAAACACGGACAAAAGAGCTGAACTCCCGAGGTGAGGGGAGAATGACAGCCCTCGACATCAAGGCAGCATTTGACCGAGCGTAGCATCAAGGAGCCCTAGCAAAACTGGAATAAATAGGAATCGGGGGAAAACTCTCCACTGGTTGTAGTCATATGTCATGAAGAGATATCAATGCATATGTTATTGGAAATTATTTTTTAAATAGAATTCTAGTGGGCGTCTGTGTCTAGGTGTGTGTGTGTGTGTCTTAATTGGATTAAAGCCAGCTAGTCTGGGTGCTTTGATGTACAGTACTTCGAGATGTTACATGGGTGAACAGTAAGGAGAAGAGTCAGGTAAAGCGTTCATTTGCATTTGTTGAATAAACCATTTAAGACTGCAGGTAAAAACTTGCACCTAGCTAGCAGAAGCCAAACAATGTTTGTTTTTTTCAGTTTTCTGATAAAATTGGTGCTACGAAAGGGGTTTTGTTAGATGAGCTGAAGTTCAAAAGACCAAGTGATACAATGGAAAATATACATTCAAAGGGAAGGCTCGGTATGTAAAGGAGTTTGTGTGTGTGTAAGGTAGAGGCATTTAAGACCTAACTGGCCTGTACGTCTCCAACCAACTTGCAAAGGAACCTCAATTGGAATTCGTAAGGTCAAACGTGCTTTGCCTGGGATCTATTTAAAGTCTACTGTTGCCTTAGTGGAGATTTAGCTGGGGGTGATTAATTTGGGGATTTATATTTGGAAAATTATAGTGTAATTTGTAGCCATTTGTATGTGTTTAATTTGTTAAATTAATATTTAATTTAGGTTTATATAAAAACCATGAGACTCGGTGATCATATTCCTACCGAATTCAAAGTCTGCATCTCGAAATTACAAATTGCAAAAATGGATTATGACAGTTGTTTCAATTTGCCCTCTGGGATTTGAACAACTCAGTCTTTACCATTGGCTGTGTCATAATACATACCTAGCACAAAGGAAGATGGTTGTGGTTGTCGGTGGTCAGTCGTCTCAGGTCCAGGACATCACTGCAGGAGTTCCTCAAGGTAGTGTCCTCGGCCCAACCATCTTCAGCTGCTTCATCAATGAGCTTCCTTCCATCATAAGGTCAGAAGTGGGGATGTTCACTGATGATTGCACAATATTCAGGACCATTCGCGATTCCTCAGATGTTGAAGCAGTCCATGTCCAAATGCAGCAAGACGTGGACAATATCCAGGCAGCAGTGTGTACCATCTACAAGATGTACTGCAGGGATTCACCCAGGTTGCTTAGACAGCACCTTCCAAACTGACAAGCACTACCATCTAGAAGGACAAGGGCAGCAGATAGATGGGAACACTACCAGCTGGAAGTTCCCCTCCAAGTCACTCACCATCCTGACTTGGAAATATATTGCTATTCCTTCAGTGTCGCTGGGTCAAAATCCTGGAACTCCCTCCCTAACAGCACTGTGGGTGGACTGTAGCGGTTCAAGAAGGTGGCTCATCATCACCTTCTCAAGGGGAACTAGGGATGGGCAATAAATGTGGGCCCAGCCAGCGAAGCCCACGTCCTGTGAATGAATAAAAAAAGAGTTAACATTTCAGGTCATCCATGACCCATCATCAGAGCTGATCTAATGAAATTCTGATGAAAGGTCACATTAACCCAAAAGATTAATTCTGTTTCTCTCCACAGCTGCTGCTGGACCTAAATATTTCCAGCATCTTCTGTTACTATTTATTTTTGATTGAAGGACAAATTTTAAAAAGGACCCAGCGATAACCAACCTACTCCTTTTCTAAATAGTGGTCACGGGTTCATTTACATCTAACCAAACAGGCAGATGGGATCTCGGTTTAACACCAAAAGCACTCCCTTCCCTCAGAGCCGCAGGGAAGTCAGCCTTGACGTGAGACAATTAAGAACGGAGCAACAAACGCTAGCTTTGCCACTGGATCGCACGAATAAAAACAAGAAATCAGCCACAACTGAGGGGTTTTGATATAATAAATAAGGAGAAACTGGCTTTATGGTCAATAAGGTACAAGAACCAGAGGGAAGAATTTTTCTTACACAAGCCATGAATGATCTGGAATGAAAATGTGCAGCAAACAAAGATTTAGTAATAACTTTCAGAGGGAACTGGATAAATATTTGGCAAGAAACCTACAGATTGATGGAGGGAGACGGGCAGACGAGGGGGGGGGCGGGAGGTAGGAGTGGGAGGGCAGGAGGGGGAAGGGGGAGCAGGGAGGGAGGGTGAAGGGGCAGGGAAGGGGAGGCAGGAGTGGGAGAGAGAGGGAAGGAAGGGGAGGGGGGAGAGGAGGAGGAGGGGGGAGGGAGGGAAGGGGGATGGAGGCAGGGAAGGGGAGGGGAGGAAGGGGGAGGGAGGGTGAAGGGGGTGAGGGGAGGGGGGCAGGGCAGGGGGAGAGGGGGAAAGGTAGGAGGAGGGAGGGGGGAAAGGTAGGAGGAGGGAGGGGGAAAGGGAGGGGAGCAGGAGGTGGTGGTGGGTGGGGGGGGCAGGGAAGGGGGGTGAGGGGGGCAGGGAAGGGGGGAGGGGGGGCAGGGAAGGGGGGGCAGGGGAGGGGGGGGAGGGGGGGCAGGAAAAGGCTCGATGGGTAATTGCTGAAGGAGTTTCTGATGCCACACCCACGACCTGTTTTCGGAGAGAGGCCTCTCCGCTCCAGCTACGGTTCGTTTAACCGTCCGAGGGGCAAATCCAAACGCACGGATTAAAAGAGGAGCGACCACACTCCCTGCTCTATCCTGGCCGAGGCTGCAGGCCGGGCCTTGCTCACCTCTCCTCAGATGGGGATGGGGTGGGGGGGGGCGGAAGCGGTTTGAGGTTCATCACAAAAGTCGAGTTATTTAGACTCGAAGACGGGAAAAAAATTCCGAAGGGAATGGGAAGCCTTTTGGTTCCCCCGCGAGAAAGAAACGACAATAAACAGCTTCATAAAGCCAAGCTCCTGATCGTCCGAGCGCCCGGCTCGGATTGAAGGCCGCAGGCCCCAGCAGCGCTATTTATAGACTGCCGCTGGGAACGAGGCTGGGGGCGGGAACGGTCTATACCAACTGCGATTCACTCATCATGCCACTGGAAGGGGACAAGGGAAAGGAAAGATAAATGAATCCCACCTTTGTTCCATAAGAGACGGCCTAGAATCATTTATAAACTGAAATAAAGATATATAGTCTCATTCTTAGTCAGATTTTGAACATTATGAAGTGATTTGAGGCTGTTTTGAACCGTCTTGTCTTGCTCAACCATTCCGCCAACCCCCCTGCCTTTCCTGCAGAGATGGGCGTGGCCAGGCTCTGGGTGACGTCATTGACAGGCTGGGATCGTGTTGAGTTTTTTTTTGGTGAAGAGGGAGATTTACCCATTGCTCAGGCAGTGGTCCTGCTGCTGGGGTATATGTGTTTCCCCTTTGTTATTTTAATCTTTGCTTTGGAGGATAACAAGGAAGCCGGAGGGATGACATCGCAGATCAATAATCAAATTTGTGCAGGTAAAAATAAGGAAAGGAGAGAAAGGACTTTAAACATTTTCATGGGACTGGTCACAGAGTCTCTTTGTAGCTGCTAATGGAGTGAGTGTGTCTGGGACTGGGCGCGTCTCTGCCTCCCCCCTTCTCTCTCCTTTTTTTCATTACTTTTAGTCGTTCCACAAACTAATGCAGCGTTTTAATCGTTCTAGTATCTAAAAAAAAGAGTTGGGGTTGGGAGGGGAGGGAGGCTTAACTTTTAGGCTCTAGGACTTTGAAGTTGAATTTAAGGTCTGCAATTTGCCACTTGGACCGGTGGTCACTATTCTTTCGTAACTGGCAGTGTTTTCTTTTTATAATTAATTTGAAACTTTCACCTCTTTCAGAAGCGGGTTCGGGAGCGGCGATGATTTCTGAGGTGAGTGCCTGCCTGGTTTGCAGGATGTTTTTTTCCCTCTGATGCTCAAGATAGTTAAAGCAGCTTTCGGTGGGGGGGGGCGGGGGGATGTCTGTAGCTTCATTGACAATTTTTTTGCGTTTAGTTTCCTTTCAAACGTGTTCTTTTCTCTTCGGTGGTGGAGTAAATCCTCCCCCCACCTTGTGTGTGAGAATCAGTGCAATGGAAGCTGGATGGATTGCTGAATTTCAGATTGATGTGGAGGGAGAGATCCGCTGTTTTGTTGTCCAGCCTGTTTGCTGATGCATTGTTGTTGTGAGGGGACCCAGTCGGTTGACAGGTCGGCGAGGCTGTGCCGCATTTTGCCGCTTCTGCCTGAGCCCCGGGATTATCCCTTCACCCTTGTCCTTGCTGCAGGAGATAAGTGGACGGTGTGAGCACTTTGGGCTGGAAGAGTTGTGGCTGGTGGCCGCCCGTGGCTGCTCTGTCTGTCTGTCTGTCTGCCTGTCTCTGCAGTCGCCATCTTGCTAGTGGATGTCAAAAAAAGTGTCTTTTCTTCAAACAAAAGGTTGCAAATGTTGGTTAAAGTCTGTGTGTGTGTGTGTGTGTGAGAGAGAGACAGGGGGGAGAGGAGCCTGCTGCTTATTGGCAAAGGTGGGCTCTGAGCAGGAGGATACGAAGCTGAGAAACAAAATGCTTTCGAGTAATGAATGCACTTTGCCTTCTTCCATCTCACTCTCTCGCCTGTTCGGATGATGTCCCCTTTATTTTGATTTCCCCACCCTCCCTCTCCTCCTCCTCCTCCTCCCTCTTTTCCTGTCTCTCTTTTTAATTCCCTCTTTTTATTTAAAACAATCCTGTATTATTCCACCACGTGCTGGAATGATTTCGTCCCCCTCAGACAAGGACATTGAAACTCCGGGAGCTGGCGCTGGTTGTCT